>NW_006399800.1:16644700-16656414 GCF_000299155.1 Elephantulus edwardii | reverse complement strand
ACTTTGGACATGTTGCCAGGAGGGACGGGTCCTTGGAGAGGGACATCATGCTTGGAAGTGTTGACGGACAACGCAGGAGGGGAAGACCCTCTATGAGTTGGATTGATTCGGTGACTTGGGTAATCAGGATGGGTGTGTCAGAGGCGGTGTGGTTGGCGCAGGATAGATAGAGCAAGGGTTAGGGCTGTTGTACATAGGGTCGCTATGAGTCGCAAAGGACTCGACGGCACATAACAACAACAACAACACCTCTTCCACCATTTTCTCAGTGCTTTCTCTGCTCCCCTTCAGTTCTGGAATTCTGATCATACCTATGTTGTTCCTTTTGATGTTATCTCACATGATTCTAATGTTTTCATTTCCCTTTCATCTCTTCTCTATTTTGCCCCCTAGTATCTTCCTATTGAGGCTTTTGTCTTCCAATTAACTCACTGGTTCTGTGTTCTCTTTCTCCTATTCTGTTTGTTTTTTTTTTTTGTTTGTTTGTTTCTCCAGTATGTTGCAAGCTTCTGCCATTTTGGTCTTGATATTCTGGATTGCATTTTTATGCATTTCTGCTATTTCCAGCACTGTGTTTGCGGTTCTCTCTCTCTCTCTCTTTCTGATTTTTTAATTATTTCTACATTTTAATCTATAGTTACAATTCTTTATTCCATATTTTCAATTTCTTCCATATTTGTTCATGTTCCTCCACTTCAACATACTTCTGTCTCCCTGTCGCTGGGATATTCTCCTCTAGTCTTTTTTCTATCATTTGTATCTTCTTCACTAGCTGTTCATATAGCTCCACCTCGATATACTTCTTCCTTCCTGTATCTGGTGTCTGCAATATTGGGTGTGTAATATATTCTGCTTTTTAACGAAAAAAATTTTGTTTTTACACAATGTTTGAAGCTGCCTGCAGCTTTCTTGACATTATGCAAAGTTTTTCTTGATAAGTGTTAGGCTGTTTCTATTGTGTTTGTGTAGGCTGGTTGTAGTACTTTAACTTTTTTAATCTGTTGATCAGTTGCAGGCTTTAAGTGTTCCATTTATGGGAATGGATATCTCTACTGGAAGTCCTTTCTGGGCATGTGCAGCAGTAATGTTTTGCCTTCCTTAAAGTCATTTGGTCTTCTCTGGTGCAATGCAGCCCTCTTGGAATCTCACCTGCATGAGGCCTGCCTCTCCTAAAATCTATTATTGTCCTAGGTAGTTTGTGGCTCAGCTGAGAGACAATGTTCTCTAACTGAAGCCATTTTTCTCCAATAATGTTGCAGGTAACTCTCTTCTCCATACCTCAATGTGCAGCTCTGGAAGGAGTCTCTCACCTGATTGTAGCCCACTCTTCTAAAGTGTATCATCCTTGGTTATCTGCAAAGTGGCCCACTGTCTAGGTTTCCCAACTGAAAACTCTAATTCTTTCTTATAACACAGAGACTATCTTGCAATTGCCTGTGGTCATAAAATAAACCCACTAGCAGATAATACACTTACACTGAAGGTCTTCTTTTGTCCTTTGTTCCCTCACACACACAGTAAGCTACATAGGCACCCTTCATTAGTATTAGCACATCTGGTAATTCCGGTTTCTCAGAAATAAAAACTTTACTTTCATCTCACTTTGATAGTCTCTCAAAAGATATTGTGGGCTTTTTCCACAGGATACTGCATATTAAGCTTTTGTGTCAGAAAGTCCAACACAATACATTGATTTCTTTGCTGCTACTTCCAGAGGTGTTGGTTGTGGAACCAAGCAAAATAAAATCATTGACAGCTTTAATCATGATATTGCCTATTGAGCCTGTGGTGATGATTTTTTGTTTTGTTTTGTTTTAAACGTTGAGATGTAATCCATGCTAAAAGATCTAGTCTTTGATTTTTATCAGTAAGAACTTCAAGTCTTCACTTTCACTATGCAAAGTTGTGCTATCTTTACAGTTGAAGGTTATTCAGTTGGAGATGTTAGGAAAGTAAAGTATGATAGTTAATTAAAAGAATTATGGAACTCTTCACCAATTTACCTATTATCCTTTTGTAGGGGCCATTTTAATCTGTATATACTGTTCCAATTTTAGTATTATGTGCTGCTAAAGTGAGCATTGATGGTTAATTATATATGTTAACTTCGCCAGATTCTGATGTCCACTTATTAATGTCAAGCACTAGGTGTTATTGTGTAGATGAAATTAATGCTTATAGTCAAATGTACATATATGAATGCAGTTTCAGAACTAAAGCTCTCTCTCTCTCTTTTTTTCCCCCAGACCTAAACCTCTCTTGAACTCTGTAGCATTTGACACTCACTCATTGCTGTGGGGTCAGAACTAACTAATAGCTGACGTTCTGTTGTTTTTCCAAGGCTGTAAATTGCGTGTGAGGCTATTGCCTATATTTTCACTTGGAACCTCTGATGGATTCTAGCTGCCAAAGAGGTTAGACCACCTTTGAGTTAGCAGTACAACTCTCTAAAACTATGCTATGAGAGCTCTCTGTGACACTTGATAGATCTTAAAAAAAAAAAAAAAAGAAAATAGAAGTATGTGTATACTTTACATTGATGCTTTTGAGCTGTGATGCTGGAGAAGAGTATTGAATATAACATGGACTGCCAGGAAGATAAACAGGTTTGTCCTAAAGAGGGTGCTCCTTGGAGGCAAGGATTCTGAAGCTTCGTCTGACATACTTTGGACATGTTGAAAGGAGGGATCAGTCCTTAGAGAGGGATGTCATGCTTGGGAGGGTGGAGGGACAGCACAAGAGAGGAAGACCCTTGATGCCATGGATTGATCTTTGAACATTGGCCTTCAACCTTGATATCTAAATCTAGGCCCACATTGCTTAACTCTTATAGATATGCTCTCCTCTGTTGCCTCAACCTCAATGCATTAAAAATTAAGTCCATTATAGAAGACCTTACCCCACAGTATAAATAGGCTGGAAAATATAGCCAGAAATGTACAACCAGGAGAGGATAACATCAGTGAATGCAAAATTGGAATAGGAGGGAATTTCCTCAACATAGTTAAAAATATATATGCAAAACCAAGAGCCAATATTATTCTCAATGAAGAAAGACTAAGCATTTTCTTTGGGAACAGGCATCAGACAAGAATGCCCAATGTCACCACTTCTATTCAATATTGTAATAGAAGTACTTGTTAGGACAATACAACAAAAGAAGGAAATAAAAAGCATCCATATCAGCAAAGAGATGGCTAAACTATCACCATATGCAAATAATATGATGAACATGATAGTGTAAGCAGAAAAACCCAAGGACTCAACAAACAACTGTTAGAGCTAGCGTACCAATTTAGTAGAGTGACAGGATACAAAATCAATATTTAAAAAATCAGTGGAATTCCTCTACAGTAACAACGAGAACTCAGAAAAGGAAACCAAGAAAGCAAGACCATTTATAATAGCCAACCACAAATTGAAATTCTTGGGAGTAAAACTAACTAGAGACACCAAAGACCTGTAAAAAGAAACCTACAGAACCTTTCTGTGAGACACAATAAAAGACCTAAATAAATGGGGAAATGATCCCTGTTCATGGAAAGGAAGATTCAATATTGTGAAAAAGACAATCTTACCAAAGCAATCTACATGTTCAACACAACCTCAATCCAGATAACAAATTAATTTTTTAAGGAGATCGAAAGGGAAATTGTCAAGTTTATTTGGAGAGGAAAAAGATCCCAAATAAGCAAAACTCTTCTGAAAAGCAAAATGGAGTGGAAAGCATAACACTTCCTGACCTCAAAACCTACTACACAGTGGTAGTAACCAAAACAGCCTGGTACTGGTACAATGACAGGCACATAGATCAATGGAACAGAATCAGAAACCTAAAAATAGACCCATCTGAGAAGCAATGATGTCAGTCTAGAGACTAAGGTGTGCCTGATCCAGGTCATGGTCTTCACAATTATTTGCTATGCATCAGAGAGCTGGATAATGACTGAAGATGATAGAAGAATTGATGCCTTTGAGTTGTGGTGCTGGAGAAGACTCTTGACTGCCAAGAAAACAAATAGGTCTATCTCGGAGAAAGTGAAACCATATTTCTCCTTGGAGGCTAGGATTTTGAAGCTCCATCTTACATACTTTGGGCATGTGGGCAGAAGGGACAGATACTCGGAGAAGGCCATCATGCTCAGAAGGGTGGAGAGACAGGGCAGTAGAGGAAGACCTCAGATAACATTGATTGATACAGTAGTTAGGGTAATTGTGGTTGATATGTCAGAGTCAGTGAGACTGACTCAGGACAGAGCAGGCTTCAGAACTATTGTACATAGGGTCACTATGGATCGCAGGTGACTTGATGGCATGTAATAACAACAACACTTATGTTCAACTGATAATTGACAAGGAAATACAACCTATTAAGTTGGGAAATGACAACCTCTTGAACAAATGGTGCTGGCAAAACTACAGAAACCTGAAGCAGGATTCACATCCCACACCGTAGAGAAACATCAACTCAAGGTGGATCAGAAACCTGGGACTAAAGCCCAAAACCATAAACTTCTTAAGAGATAACCTGGGACCATGCTTAGAAGGCCTCGTCTATGGTATAAAGAGACTGCCAAATAGAGCCAGAAATGCACATTCCGGACAGAATAAAATTGATGAGTGGGATCTTCTAAAGATTAAAGCTCTGTGCCCATCAAATCTTTTTTTCAACAGAGAGAAAAGAAGACCTATAGACTAGGAACCAACATTTGGCAATACAATCTCAGACAAGGATCTCATAACAAAAATTTACAGAATACTCCTGGGTCTCCAGGAGAAAAAGACTGATAATCCAAGCACAAAAAGGACAAAAGGCATGGAAATAATTTTCGCAGAGGAAGATCTTCAAATGGTCAATAAACATATGAAGAAGTGGTCCAAACTACTGGCAATAAGAGAGATACAGATCAAAACCACAATGAGATACCATTTCACTCCAGTTACAGTGGCAAAGTTTAACCGGACAGCAAATAATAAATGTTGGAGAGGATGTGGCGAGATACTTTTTTCATTGTTCGTGGGATTGTACAATGGTATAACTCTGGAAGGCAGTTTGGCGCTTCCTGAAAAAAGTTGAACATAGAAATTCTATATGACCCAGAAATTCCCTTGCTTAGAATATACCACAAGGAAATGAGATCTGAGGCCCATATGGAAACTTGTACACCAATGTTCAAAGCAGCATTATTCACCATCACAAGAACATGGAAACAGCCTAGATGTCCAACCACAAACGATTAGATTGGGAAGTTAGGTTACATTCATACAATGGAATACTATGCAACATGCAGGAGCAATGATTTTGTAAATTATTACCTAACTTGGGAGAGACTGGAGAACATTATGCTGAGTGAACTGACTCAGTTCTACGAGAACAAATACTGTATAAAACCTTTATTGTAGAATTAGTATGAAGATCCAAGGTGGGGGGTGAGGGTCGGAATGAGCGGATAGGGTATTAATCATAGGGTTGCACAATTTGATGGGTGTGCGGGGTGAAGGAAATGGGAAACATCTTTTGTGAAAAGCAATGTATTCCAGTTTTGTAAATAAACCAGAATTAAAAAATATGAATTAAGACAGTGATAGTGTGAAACACAATATATACAAATTGATAAATTATTATGGTACATTCACACAATGGAATACTATGGAGCACTCAGGAGCAATGATTTTTTAAAAAATTCTACTTAACTTGAGAGAGATTAGACAGCATTATGCTGAATGCACTAACTCAGCCTCATAGGGACAAATACTGCATAAGATCATTACTGTTGAGAGAATAGAAAGATAACTAGTAAAACATGTTTGGGGACCCAAAAGGAGACCAGAGGAGTAAGGAAAGGTAAGGATGAAATCACAGGGATGCACAGTTTAGTAGGTGGAGGGAGGGAGAGAAGGTAATGGGAAGGATCCAAAGGGGACATAAAAAGATTGTGTAATGTAATGCTAGGCAAGGTCCAATGGTGCTAAGTTCATTATCTTTCCTACACTGTTATCACTTCTGAATACCATAATTTTCTCAATCATACATGTTTTTGTTGTAGTCAGGTGCCGTCAAATTGAGTAAGACTCATTGCAACCTTCTGAACAAAAGATCTGAACCCTGTTCTATGCCGTGCCATCCTCACACTTCCTGACACAAGAGAACACATTGCAGCAGTTACTGTATCAATCCTCCTGGTCAAGGATCTTCTCTCCTTTGCCTACCCTCCACCCTTTCCAGCACCATGTCCTTTTGCAAGGAGTAGCCTTTCCTCGCAACATGCCAAAAGTATGTGAGGTGAAGCTGTATCATTCTTACCTCCAAAGAGCACTCCAGCTGCACCCTTTAAACTTATCTATTTGTTTTCTTGGCCAACCATGAAATGAGTGTTCAGTGCTCTTCTCCAGCACCACAGCTCAAAGGTTGTATAGTCAGAATTTAAAATAATCACCAACTTAAAAAAAAAATTTTAATTAATTTTAATGAAAGTTTACAGAGACAGGGTTTCCAGTCATTCATTGTTGCACTTTTCTCCCTAACCACCCCCTACCCCCAATTCACTCTTCTCCTTAAAAAGAAAGAAAAAGTCTTTCATTGTTATTCAATCCCTCCCCCCAAGTCCACTCTACTATACAGCCTTCACTCTGGACTTCTGTAATGACAAGAATACCCATTTATATATCCCTTTTAAACAGTTCTCTCCTTCATCTGTTTCAATGCAATATACATCATTCCTCCCCTCCTTTTCTGTCTTCCCTCAATCCTTACATCAGTCCCATTTTACAACAGTGGCCCTATGCAATATTTGTCCTTTTGTGACTGAGATATTTCACTCAGCATAATGTCTTCCTGGGTCATCCAGTTTGCATAATATTTCATGAGTTCCTTGTTTTTCAATGCTTCATAATATTCCATTGTGTCAATATACCAGAGCTTCTCTATCCATTCTTTTTTTTTTTTAATGGGCACTTGGGTTGTTTCCAGCTCTTTGCTATTGTGAACAAAGCCTCAGTAAACATGGATGTGCATATATCTGCTTGGGTGGCAGTTAGGGTTTCTTTAGGATAAATTCCCAGTAGTGGAATTGCTGAGTCAAAAGGTATCTCTATTTGCAACTCTTTGAGAAAACACCAAACAGCCTTCCATAGTGGCTGCACAATTTTACACTCCCACCAACAGTGAATAAGGGTTCCAGTTTGTCCACAACCTCGCCAGCATTTGATGTTTGCTCTTCTGTTAAATTTTGCTATTCTTACTAGGGTGAGATGATTTAGTTATTTTGATTTGCATCTCAGAGTTAGGGGTTTTGAACATTTCTTTATGTGTTTGTTGGTCATCTGAATGTCTTCTTTGGTGAAGTGTCTGTTCATATCCTGTTGTGGTGCAAAAGAATCATAAACGTTCTACTTTGCCTTCCACAGTGAATCAAGTATCAAAACATGAAAGACTTAATTTTGAATTCTGCTTCCATTACACATTAATAACTTCTCTAACCCTCAGTGTCTTCATCTATAAAATAAAGAAGCAGGAATCAACTTGAGTAAATTGTGTCTAAAATTGCAAGTTAAGGTTTGTCTTGGAGACAAGGATTCTGAAGCTTCGTCTTAAATACTTTGAGCATGTTGCAAGGAGAGACTTGTCCTTGGAGAGGGACATCATGTTTGGGAGGGTGGAGGGACAGCGCAAGAGAGGAAGACCCTCGATGAGATGGATTGACTTAGTCACTGGGATAATGAGGATAAGTGTGTTAAAAGACAATAAGGTTGTCACAAGATAGAGCAGGGTTTAGGGTGGTTGTACATAGGGTCACTATGAGTCGCAACCAATTTGATGATACATAACAGCAACAACATAGTGTAAAAATTTTAAAGACATCATTTCCACCCCCCTCTTTTTAGAACTCCAAGAGGTATTATCATCTCCACTTTAAATAAGAGAAGACTTAGGCTTAAAAATCCATGTAACCTGGTGAAAGTTTACTTGGCTTA
Source organism: Elephantulus edwardii (assembly GCF_000299155.1). Taxonomy (NCBI): domain Eukaryota; kingdom Metazoa; phylum Chordata; class Mammalia; order Macroscelidea; family Macroscelididae; genus Elephantulus; species Elephantulus edwardii. The sequence goes on along the minus strand of NW_006399800.1, from coordinate 16,648,440 downwards.
CTGAGTTAACACTTGAAATATCAATTCGTTGAGCAGTCTAACACAGAGCTCTTGCTATTAACTTCCACAGACAGCCTTTGCAAGAGTTGAAATAAATTCATGACCTCACCACACTCAATCACCTGGCATATATATATATATTTTCTCAAAACATAGAAATGGAACGTAATTACTTGAATTCATTTAAGAAGAAAGTAGCTTCTTAAGATAGGAAATCCAAATTGCTCTTGAAATTTCACTCAAACCACAATTTAAAGTGAAAAATAAAGTAAACTTGAAACTTTTTGAAATAAGATAATACAGAAACATCCCTTTTGATAACCATGTTTTTATAACTAGAAAATGACTTCAGAACTCCTGTAAATTCAGGGATAAAACCCAGCTCTGGGGCTAGTGCCCATCTAGAGATCTGTTTTGAGACACAGCCAGCAACCTCAGAACAAACTTACACTCCTAAGAGAATCATTCAACTCCCACCAGATTCTATTGGAATCTTATTGAAACTATTTTTAAAGTATGAAGTGTGCCAAATAAAGCCTATTTTTGGCTATTGTAAAATCTTACTCATCTGGCTTAACCTACTGATGGAGGAAAACTTTCCATGCCACCCTTCAACCAAGGAAAATATGTGTTTGAAATAGTAAATGACTTCTTTAATTATTATTTAATCATGAGAGTCTGCATCCCACAGTGGAAACACAGGGCCCACGTACATTCTATTTCTTTAAAAAGACCTATAATGTCTTTTAACTAGTGGGCAGGTTACTTTTTTAGACTAACTGAAAAGAGAGATCTATGCTCTGGGTGTAGGTAAAATATAAACTTGGCAAGACTAAGCTCTGGCTAATAAAAGACAACTACATCTTAGTTACAAAGTTTGCCAGGACTGCTACTGAAAAATCCATAACACTAACATCATTCAAAACTTTTTTTTTATAAACTGAAGGTAAGTAGAAAGGCTATGCCTCTTATGTAACTTTAAAGTAGAAAAGCTGTGTCTCTTATGTAACTTTGAACGTAAGATTATCTTGAATTAGATCCTGAAGATAGGATAATTCTTTCCGAAGAGACTCTTTGTGATGACTCCGCGATTATATTTGAATCTATTTGCAGCAAAATTGGCAATTTACAAGAGCCTAAAACTATGCACAGATGTCTGAGTGGTGCAGACATTTGAGCACTTGACTACTAGTTGAAAGGTTGGGTTCAAACATACTGAAAGATTCCTTTGGGAAACAGATTCGATGATCCACTTGCAAAAGGTCTCAGCTTTGATAATCCTGTGGACCATGGCTACTCTGTGCACATGTTGTTGTTGTTGTTAAGTTCTGTCAAGCATGACTCTTAGCAACCCTAAGAACAACTTGAACCCTGTTCTGTCCTGTCCTGTCCTGTCCTGTGCTGCCTTCACAAATTCTAACACACTTGAACTCATTGTTGCAGTCACTATGCCAAGCTGCCTGATTGAGAGTCTTCTTTTCACCATCCCTCCATCATCCCAAGCACAATGTCCTTCTCCGATGAACAGCCTTGCCTAGCAACATGCCCAGAGTATATGAGACAAAGTTTTATCATTTGTGTCTACAAGGAGCATTATGGCTACACCTTCTCCAAGACACATCAGTTTATTTGTAAGCAGTCCATGGGATATTCAGTACTGTTCTCCAACACCACAGTCACATGCATCAATTCTTCTTCTGATATCCTTATTCACTGTCCATCTCTTAGCACCATAGCAAGTAACTGAAACGACCTTGATCTGAATCAGGCATGTCTTAGTTCTCAAACTAACATCATTGCTTCTCAATTATTTGGAAAGGCCCCCTGACTGAAACCCTATCAATTATCTGAAAACCCTATGAACAATAGATGAACACAGTTAATAGTACTAGAGGTAGAGCACAGATTGGAAGTGAATCAAAATGAGGAGAAACGGCTGCAAACATCCTTCCATAGGAACATGGAAAATAGGAAGGATGAACATAAGAAAATAAGAAGTTGTGAATAATGAAATGGAAGGCATGAACATTGACACTATAGGCATTAGTGAGAGGATATGGTTTGGCATTGGCCACCTTGAAACAGACAATCAAATGGTATATTATGCCAAGAATGAAAAACAGAGGAATAATGGTGGTGTATTTATTGTATTAAATGACAATTTCAAGTTATATCCTAAGGTACAATGTTGTGAATGAAAGTAATGTTATTCATATGCATACAAAAGAAAAAGAAATACAGAGAAGGAACAGCTGTAAGCAGACACTAGTGATTGGAACATGGAATGTGAGAAGCATGAATGTAGGAAAATCGGACATTGTTAAGAAAGAAATGGAATGCATAAATATTGACATACTAGGTATAGGCAAAATGAGATGGCTTGGCATGGGACATTTTGAATCAGAATATTATATGATTTACTATGCTGGGGATGAAAAGGTGGGGAAGAATGGGGTTGGTTTCATAATTAAAAAAGTCATTTCTAGATCCATCCTGAAATACAAGGTGGTGAGCGACAGGATAATATCCATACGCATACAAGGAAGTCCAGTGAATACCACTATAATTCAAATATTTGCACCAACAACTAGAAGCAAAGAGGAGGAAATAGAATATTTCTACCAACTTTTGCAGTCAGAAGTTGATCAAAGATACAATCAAGATGCATTGATAATAATGGATGACTGGAACACAAAAGTTGGGAACAGGAAAGAAGGATCAGTAGCTGGAAAATATGGGCTCGGTGAGAGAAATTAAGCTCGAGATAGAATGATAGAGTTCTGCACATTCAATGACTTCTTCATTGCAAATACCTTCTATAAGAAACATAAACGCAAGCTATACACATGGATCTCACCTGATGGTATGCATAGGAATCAAATAGATTACATTTGTGAAAAGACTTGGTGGAAAAGCTCAATATCAGCAGTGAAAACCAGGCCGGGTGCTGACTGTGGGACAGACTACCAACTACTCATATGCAAGTTCAAGTTGAAGTTGAGGATAATTAAATCCAGTCCATGGGAACCAAAATTTGATCTTAAGACTATCCCACTTGAATTTCAAAACCATCTCAGGAAGAGGTTTGAGGCCTTGAGCACCAATGAGCGTAGACCAAATGAGCTCTGGGAGGATATCAAGAAAATCGTCCATGAAGAATGCAAAAGATCATTACAAAGGCTGAAAAAGAAGAAAAGACCAAGATGGATGTCAGATGAGACTCTGAATATTGCACTACAGCACCGAAAAGCCAAAGCTAAAGGAATATATCAAGAAATCAAAGAGGTGAACAGAAAATTTCAAAAGGCAGCACTGGACGACAAAGCAAGATACGTGCAGAGAGCTGGAGTCGGAAAATCAAAAAGGCTGAACTCGCTCAGCATTTCTTAAGCTGAAGGAGCTGAAAGACAAATTCAAGCCCCCGGTGGCAATACTTAAGGATATTTTGGGTAGAATGTTGAATGACCCAGGAAGTATCAAGAGAAGTTGGAAGGAATACACAGAGTTACTGTATCAGAAGGAATTGGCTGGCACAGAATTTCATGAAATGACATATGAGCAAGAGCCTATGGTGATGAAGGCTGAAGTTCAAATTGCTCTGAAGGAACTGGCCAAAAACAAGGCTCCAGGCTGAAAATTATCCAAAAATGTTTGGAACAATATGCCAACAGAGAACTGCCAGATGTACAGGCTGGATTTAGAAGAGGTCGTGGTACTAGGGATATTATAGCTAATGTTAG
>NW_006399800.1:16639966-16640964 GCF_000299155.1 Elephantulus edwardii | reverse complement strand
AATTAAGTTAGAGTAAGGATGACAATGGATTTATAACTACTCATGCTAATAACACTATATTGTGGCATGGAGGACGAATAGTGAACTGTATCCACATTTACAATATTCTTCTTACCAAAACCATTTGTGGAAAATAGGAACTGCATTGGAACATGTATCTCTGGATTGGAAATAATCATATTGTTAATATTTCTAGCCTTAAGCCTTAAGCTTAAAAGATTGTAATATTCAAAATTATTTGCTATATATTTGTTTAAATTTCTCCCTCTTTTAACAACTGGGGTCTAGAGGGAAGAGAAAAGACCAGAGAATGGGCAAAATCATTGGGGTAGCTATTGCTGCCAGTTTAGGGCCTGTGTCAGGAAAAGGAAATCCTACTCATAAACAGTGCCAAGCAAAGATAATAAAGGAGGTCAGAATTGCTTCCACTGTGGAAAGCTGGGCCACTTCAGTAGATAGTGTCACAGACGAGAGCCACAGATAGGGAAGGGAGTAGAGAGGAAGCTCCCACTCACTTGCTTTAAGTGTGGATCTGAAGGACACATGGCCAAGGGTGGCCCACATCAGGTCCTCGTGGCTGACAGGACTGACAGGCCCCAGTCCCAGCTGGAAACAAAGGAGGACACTTAAACGATTTAGATCCTCCCAGAAGAGCTGTGGGTGAGCATTAACATTACTGGTAAGTATATTTGTCTTTTCTTGGACACACCAGTCTACTATTTGGTCCTAAAAGCCTTCTGAGGTCCTAACTCTTCTCACTATTTCTTAGTTGTTGATATTGATGGAAAACCTCATAAGCAGTTCCTTACTTCACCTCTGCCTTGCATATGGACTTCCGAGCTGTAAAACAACCCAGTGGTAGAAGGAATTTACTCCAGGAGTTAAGAACAATAAATGACATAGTTGAGCCTCTACATCTTGTGCTTCCTAACCTTTATACTATAATAGACAGAGTGCTAGTCAATAGGCCTTTTATTGTAAGAACTACCTTCCCTCTG
>NW_006399800.1:16631108-16639866 GCF_000299155.1 Elephantulus edwardii | reverse complement strand
TGGAGAAGAGTGTTGAATATACCATGGACTGCTAGGAGAACAAAGAGGTTTGTCCTGGAGAAGGCGAAGGTGGAATGCTCTTGGAGTCAAGGATTCTGAAGTTTCATCTGACATACTTTGGGCATGTTGCAAGGAGGGACTGGTCCTTGGAGAGGGACATTTTTGGCAGAGTGGAGGGGTGGCACAGGAGAGGAAGACCTTTGATGAGATGAATCAATTCTGTGACTGGAGAGGTGGGAATGAGTGTGTTTGAGATGGCTAGGTTGACACAGGATAGAATGGTGTTTAGAGATTTTGTACATAGATAGAGTCGCTATATGTCGCAAATGACTAGATGGCACATAACAACAACAACAACAACAACAACAGCGGTGTTCTCTTGCCCTGTTCACACAATAGGTCTAGGTTTAGATTTCAAATGAGCTAAATCAGTTGCTCTGGTATTCCCATTCTTCTCAATGCTATCCATAATTTGTTATGATCCAAACATCCAAATGCTTTTGCATAGTCAGTACAACACAAATAAATATTCTAGTCTTCTTTGTTTTCAGCCAGGTTCACGCTCTCATATGCTTTGCTTTCAGCCTGACTGAAAGCTAGGATCTTTTGGCCTGTGAAAGTAAGTAATCAGAGACCTCTCTAAAACACTGATAAGCAATGATATCAATTTGAAGACTAATGGGCAACTGATTCAGGTCATGGTCTTTTCAGTCTCTTGCTATGTATCTGAAAGTTGTACAATGAATAAAGATGACAAGAAGAATTGATGTCTTTGAATTGTGGTGTTAAAGAAGAGTACTGAATGGACTGCAGAAAGAACAGATATATCTTGGAAAAGATGCAGCCAGAGTGCTTCTTGAAGGCAAAAATGATAAAACTTTATCTCATAGATTTTGGGCATATTGCTAGGAGAGGCTATTCTTTGAAGAGAAATATGTGTGGCAAAGTAGAGGAGTGGCTAAGAAGAGGAAAACTCTCAGCCAGGTGGATTGACACAGTGACTACAGAAATGGGCTTGAAGGTGTCAGAGAATGTGAGGGCATAGGATAGGACAAGTTTTAGATCTGATTTTCATATGGTTAACTAGATGGCACCAAATAACAATAATAAATAATTAGTAGTAGTTTTATGGATAGTAAATAAAAGCTGGTTATAGAGTTTAAATGGAAATGTAAAAGATCTGAGACAGCTATAACAATGTAATACAAGAAAATTAAAATGGAATGATTGACTTAACCCAATTAAAAACTTAGTATAAAACAACAGTGAATAAGACATGGTACTGATTACAGAATAGACAAACAGATCAATGGTACAAAATAGAAAACTGAAGAATGTTGTTAGGTGTTGTCAAATAGATTCCAACGCATAGTGAAAAACGGTTCCAAACTTTGTCCTATCCTGAGCCAACCTCACTGACCCCATTGCCACAGTTACTGTGTCAATTCATCTCCAGGCACTTCCTTTCCTACTCTGACCCTCTACCCTTCCAAGAAGGAGATCCTTCTCCAAGGACTGGTCCATCCTGAAAATATGTCCGATGTATGTTGCCTCCTAATTTCATCCTCTCCAGAATAGACATACTTGTTCTCTTGGCATTCTGTGATATGTTCAGGGCTCTTCGCCAGCACCACCACTCAAAGGTACTGATTATTCTGTCATCCTTATTCATTGTCTAGCTCTCAAATGCATAGCAAGCAACTGAGAAATCCATGGCTGGCATCATGGCACTTGACTGACATTGTTGCTCTTTAGCACTTTGAAAAGGTTCTTGACAGCAGATTTCCCTCATGTGACTCATCTTTTGATTTACCGACTCCTGGTGCCAACGGTGTTGATTATAGATCCAATCAAGACGAAGTCATTAACAATCTCAATCTTTTCTCCATCTATCCTGATGCTGTCTATTGGTGAGAATGCCTATTGGTGATAGTGAGGATTTTTGTTTTCTTGGGGCTGACATACAATCCATAATGAAGGCAGCAGTCCTTTTCCTTTGCAGCAAATGCTTTATTCATATCCTCTTCAGTTTTAGTGAACAAGGTTATGTCATTTGCACAACACAGGTTGTTGATGAGTCTTCCTCCAATTCTGAGGCTACATTCCTCTTTATTAAATCCAGTTACTGAGATTATCTGTTCTGCATATAGACTGAAAAGATATGGAGAAAGGATACATTACTGATGCACTCCTTTGTTGATTTTGAACCATACAGTCAATGTTCCCTTGTTCTGTTCACACAGTAGCTTTTTGGTCTAGGTATATGTTTTGCATGAGCACAATCAATGTCTGAAAATTCCAATTCTTCTCAATGTTAGCCACTGTTTGTTGTGATCTACATAGTCAAATACCTTCGCATAGTGAATAAAACACAAATATGCATCACCTTGGTATTCTCTGAATTCAGCCAAGACCATCTCACATCAGCAATGATAGCCTTAGTGCCTTGACCTCTTCTAAACTCAGCTGTATTTCTGGTAGTTCTCTATTGATGTACTGTTCTGTCTAGTTTTCTAGGAAAAGCTGAAGAATGTTGCTGTTATGTGCTGTTAAGTCTCTTGTGAGTCATAGTAACCCAACAACTCTGAACCCTGCTCTATTTTCAATCAATTCTGTTTTCGCTGAAACACTACCCTCGTAACGCCTGTGCCTGAGCTAATCCTTCTCATCTGGATATTCCTCTCTTCACTGTCCCTCTACCCTTCCAAGTATGATATTCTTCTCCAAGGACTGGTCCTTCCTGGAAGCATGTCCAAAGTATGGTTGACGGAGCTTCACAATTCTTACCTTCAAGAAGCAACCTAATTTAACCCTCTCCAGGACACATTTGCTTGTTGTCTTAGCAGTCCATGTTATATTCAATACTTTTCCCCAGCTTATTCATTGTCCAGCTACCTGATGCATAACAAGTAATTGTAAAGGCCATAGCTTGAATTAGCACACCTTAGTCTCTAGATTGACATCATTGCTCTTCAGTACTCTAGAGAAGTTCTTGACAGCAGATTTTCCCAATGTTATTAATCTGTTGATGAACAACTAAGGAATAGACCTATGTAAATATAGTCAACTGATCTTTGATCAAAAGCAAAGACAATATAATTTTTAAAAACTGACAATTTTTCAATTAGGCATTCATATGTGAAATAAATGAACATACCCAGGATAAAACAGAGCATCAGAAAAAAAAGGAAATTCCTCAAGGAGGTAGATTGACATAAAGCTGTGACAAGGTGCCAAAACATAGCAATAATTATAAAAATGATTCAAGATTAAGAAGTGCCTTGGCAGCGCCTGCCAGTGATGACAACACATGCCATTTAGAATTGCTAGATCTAAAATACCGACAATGCTAAATATTGAGGAAGATGTAGACCTATGAGCCCTATCATTTGTTGTCAGAAAGGACACAAAATGATGCATGCATTCTCAGGGACAATTTGCTAATTTCTTACAAAGTTAAGTGGAGTCCTATCTTTGATTCAGTTATCACGTCCTTAGGTATTGACTTAATAAAGCTGAAGTTAAATTAGAGATTACCTGGGATGCAAGCCAAGGAGCAGAAGGGTAAATTGGTGAAGCAGTTAAAATATAACAATGGTAAATTTATTCTGCATGATAAAGTCATTTTTAGGACACATGAAATTATGCATTTGTCAAAAATTCATAGGACTGCACAGCACTAAGAGTGAACCTTAATATACACTGTGAGCATTAGTAATAATAATGTATCCATATTGTATTATATGTTCATTTTTATCTGCAACTCTAAAAATATTTTTTTTTAAAAAAAACTCATTTGTTTTAAAAGAGTACAAATTTTTCTCCTCACCATCCTTCCCCCAGTGTTAACATCCTATTTAACTATAGGTTAATTAACAAGAACAAAACATTTTCATTGTTGTTGTTAAGTGTCGAGTTGTCTCAAATTATGTACAACAGGACAAAACCTTTCCTGATTCTGCCCTAATCTCACAGGCTTTATACTTAAACCTATTGTTGTAGTTGCTGTGTCGGTCTGTCTTGATCACGAGCTTCCTTCCCTTTGCTGACCCTCTACTTTTTCAAACACAATGTCCTTTTCAAGGCATGTAGCCTCTTTAACCAAAATCTGAGAGAGAAAGCAAGACAATTCTTGCTTCTAAGGAACATTCTGGCTGTACTACTTCTAACACAGATAGGTTTGCTCTTTTGACAGTCTATGGTATATTAAATCGTTTTCACCAACACCACAATCAAAGGCATTAAGTGTTCTTCATTCTTCCTTATTGATTGTCTAATTTTCATATGATTATGAAGCAATTGAAAAATGCCATGGCTTGGGGCATGCAGACCTTAAAATAACATCTTTGCACTTGAGTGAGCACTTTCAAGATATTTTTGATAGCAGATTTGTCCAATGGTGTCTCTCTGGAGACTAAGGTGCGCCTGATACAGGCCATGGTCTTTGCAATCACTTGTTGTGCATCAGAGAGTTGGACAATGACTACGGAGTATAGAAGGAGAATTGACGCCTTTGAGCTGTGGTGGTGCTGGAGAAGAGTATTGAATGTACCATGGACTGCCAAGAAAACAAACAGATTCATCTTGGAGAGGATTAAACCAAGCAACTCCTTGGAGGCAAGGATTCTGGGGCTTTGTCTGACATACTTTGGCATGTTGCCAGGAGGGATGGGTCCTTGGAGAGGGACGTCATGCTTGGGAGGGTGGGGAGACGGCGCAGGAGGGGAAGACCCTCTATGAGATGGATTGATTAGGTGAGTCGGGTAATCGGGATGGGTGTGTCGGAGGCAGTGCGATTGGCACAGGATAGAGCAGGGTTTAGGGCTGTTGTGCATAGGGTCACTATGAGTCATAAACGACTCGACAGCACATAACAACAACAACAACAATATGTCGTTTGATTTCTTGAGTGTTGATTTATGAGTATTGATTTTGGATCCAAGTAAAAGGAAATCCTTGACAACTTCAGTCTTTCCTTCATTTGTCATGATGTTGTTTATTGGTCCAGTTGTGAGAATTTTTGTGTTATTGATGTTGATATCAACCTTTGACTCATGACTAACTCAATATGTTAAAAGATTTAAAGCTGTAATGACTGAAAAGCTTGAAATTTGAGAGAAAATAGCTTTTATTCTTTGCCTTCATACCTCTCTGTTTTTGTTACTTTGTTTTATTTTTATGTTTGTGTTCAAAATGGCTTTCGTAGCCATTGAGGTTGACTTTGCTGTATGGATGGGCAGGGATATGTGAATAGGGTATGTTAGCCTATCCACAAAGAAATTTGCTAATCTCATCACTAAACTGAGCAAGCTCCGTGGCAGATTTTTGAGAATATCAACACTAGAAAAGAAGTAGAAGTAGCAAGAGAAACAGCACATCCTTTGGGGTAAGAAATTCTTGCATCAGACATACCAGGGCTTAAGGGAGCAGTAGGCATAGAAGCCTGAAACAGAGAACTAGATACATGACACAAGACAGAGCAGACCTGGGGACTGCTGTGCAACGAGACCACAGCTAAGAGCCTTTTGTCCAAGTTTACTGGGGAACTGGGTGAGGAGAACCATAAACGGCATGAATAAGGACTTTGTTGTTGTGTACTGTATAGTCAGTACCAACCTATAGCTGAACTGTTAGCGGGTTTTCAGTGGCAATTAATCACATGAGAGAAGATAGTCCATCTTTTTCCTGTGGAGCAGCTGGCACCATGCTAGATGGAGAAGAGATTGAGATTGTCAACAATTTCAGCTTGCTTGGGCTCACAGTTAACATTCTTGGAACCAGCAGCCATGAAATAAAAAGATAAATTGGATTAGGAAAGTCTGCTTTCAGGGACCTCTTCACACTGCTGAATTACAAAGATGCCAGTCTAGAGACTAAAGTGTGCCTGATCCAGGCCACGGCCTTTGCAATTACTTGTTGTGCATCAGAGAACTTTACAATGAATAAGCATGATAGAAGAAGAATTCATGCCTTTGAGTTGTGGTGCTGGAAAAGAGTATTGAACATATCATGGACTGCCAAGAAAACAAACATATCTATCCTGGAGAGGGTAAAACAAAATTGCTCTCTGGAATCAAGGATTTTGAAGTTCCATCTGACATACTTTGAGCTTGTTGCCAGGAGGGACCAGTCCTTGGAGAAGGATATCATGCTTGCAGGGGTGTTGCTGTTGTCTTTTTTTTTTTAATTTGTTTTATTCTTAACCTAGTTTAAATTAGATTTCTCTAACTTACAACCAAAATGTGCAAACAATTAAGGAATCAAGGGGCTTCATGAAAGCTTTATTTTCCACTTCTACATCTTTCCTTTGTAGCAATCATATAGCTAGGAAAATTTTTACTTCAACTTCTTCTCATATTAATAGTATCTTAATTTTCACATTGTACATTTAACTGTTTTTTACCCATAAAAAGGCAATTATGTCCATATGACACTGAAACAGCAATGATATTTCCATATTTATTTTAAACCATTCAAGTTTCCCAATAACTCTTAAATGATAAAAAAGATCAATAAAAGCTACTTTTATTCATAATTGTGAAAATTATTGATTTTTGTATAAATAATAAATATATAAAGCATATTATAAAGTATGTAAATAAATATATAAAATAATAAATATATAAAATGATAGTATATCATTTTACAGAGTGTATAAAATAGAAAGTATGTATACAATGTGGTTTCAGTACTATTACTACTAATGAGAACATCATATTGGCTACTATCTACTTGTAGATGATGAAAATTTTTTAGAAACAGTTTTTGTGTGTTGACAGTATTTTTTATCGATTATCTTGGATGTTGAATGCCCTTTGTTAACTGCTTGATTTGGATGTGGTCCTCATGAAAATTCTAGTAGAGAATGTTGTTATGATTGTTGTTGTTATGTGCAGTCGAGTTGCTTGCGACTCATAGTGACCTTATGTAAAACAGCTCTATCCCTTGCCAATCTTATTGCCTCTGATACACCTATCCCTATTGCCCCCATAAAGGAATCAATCCATTTCATTGAGGGTCTTACTCTCTTGTGCTGTCCTTCCACCCTCCCAAGCATGAAGGCCCTCTCCAAGGACGGATCCTGCCTTGCAACATGTCCAAAGTAGGTCAGACAGAGCTTCAGAATTCTTGCCTCCAAGGAGCAGCCTTGTCTCACCCTCTCCAGGAGGAACTTGTTTATTCTCCTAGCAGTTTAGTAGAGATTACCTTACTCCTTACTTAAATCACATGATTCTTACATTGAAGGAAAAGTGGAAGGTGTTCATTCCAAGAATCCAACTCTCTAAAAGGAGTAGAAGACATTTTCTTCAGAGTTGAAATCTATTTCAAGAATAACAGATCATTGCTTTATATATTTGCTTGAATTTTACACATGCTTATATATACTTAATACTAAAGTGATCTAGTTGTAATTTCCTCATACAGTCTTATATTCCCTCATTCTAGAATAGAAGAACCCAGAAGTGACCCAGTGAAGTAATTTCCTTACTCATGTGTAAATTTGGTTACCAGGGAATAAGCTTCTATCTTTCCTCAGAGTTATTCCTAGATTCATTCATCACTTTCAAAGGAAAAGCAAAAAATGAGAAAGAAAACAAGGACTTATGGACTATTCAATTTTTCACATGAAATTAAGCATCAGAGAGCATTACTGATATGTTAGTGTTCATTAAATGCTGTAATCATTTCCTAATTCTATAAATTTGTACCAGATTCTATTTCATTTGAGTATTAGCCTATAGGTACATAGGTAAGGTTTTGTTTTATATATATATGCTTTATATATTTGTTTTATCTATAACATAATAACTTGTCATTGTTGTTGTTGTATGTGCTGTCAAGTCACCTGTAAATCATAGCGACCCTATGTACAACAGCTCTGAAGCTTGTTTTGTCCTGAGCCAGTCTCACTGACTCTGACACACCTATCCCATAGCCCTTGTTACTGTATCAACCCAACTCATCTGGAGCTTCCTCTCCTGCACTGTCCCGTCACCCTTCCAAGCATGATGTTCTTCTCCAAGGATCGGTCCCTCCTGGCCACATGCCCGAAATGTGTGAGATGGAGCTTCAAAATCCTAGCCTCTAGGGAGTAACTTTGTTTCACCCTCTCCAAGACAGACCTATTTGTTTTCTTGACAGACTATTGTAGCTTCAAGACTCTTCTGCAGCACCACAACTCAAAAGCATCAATTCTTCTGTCATCCTTAATTACTGTCCAGCTCTCCAATGCATAACAAGCAATTGTGAAGATCATGGCCTATATCAGGTGCACCTTAGTCTTCTGACTGACATCATTGCTTTTCAGTACTGTGGAAAGGGCCCTGACAGCATATTTACCTAATGAATGCAGTTCATCTTTTTATTTCCTAACTGCTGTTACCAAGAGTGTTGTTCTTAAGGACGCATATAATGCCTGACTACTATTTCTGATCACTCTTAATGGGACCATAGGAGAAGGTTCTAGGAAATGTCAGAGAAAAATGTGGAGTGATATTGAGATTCTAAAAATGACCAGATTTGCTTATCAGATAGAGATTGTTAGGGACCCCTGAGACTATGCCACTGTATTCTTTGGCCAACCTGAAACCAAATTCATCCTGTGGCTCATCTTTCTACCAAAAGTTTGTTAGACTTACAAAGTGAACTAGCATGCTCTCTCTCTCTCTCTCCCTCCCTCCCTCCTTCCCTCCCTAGTCCACAGCTGCTGCTGATTTGCAAGACTATGTGTCTACAGTTAAAGTCACTAAAGTCACTA
>NW_006399800.1:16619745-16626713 GCF_000299155.1 Elephantulus edwardii | reverse complement strand
CTAAATTCCAAAATCAATCTCCACAATAGTCTATGTGTTTCCTATTGCCAAAGGGGCCCTTTAGAGTAGTGAGAGAAGATCTTCACCCTGAAACCTATAGCACCCCTTTCCAGCAGGAAGTAGCCAAGAGAATATGCATCCCCTTTTCCTTATGAATCAGGGTGAAGGCTCTCTCAGGAAGGAGTGATAGGGAATGGCAAAAGACATACTGACAAAGGAGATTAATCAGAACTGGCTTTGACAAGCACTGTGGCAATGGGACAATTAAAACAGACTTTCAAGGGGGGAAAAAGAGGAACGAAATGGGGGATGAGGGTAGAGAAAATAGTGCAACAATGAATGAATGGAAACCCATAATTTCTGTAAATGTTCATTAAAATTAATAAAATTTAATAAAAAAGAGAAATATATCAATTGGTATACTATCTATTCCTGGGGCCTTATTTTTTGCTCTTTCCTTCAAAGCAGCTTGTACGTCTTCCTTCATCACCATAGGCTCTTGCTTATATGTTATTTCATTAAAGTCTTTTTTGTCTGCCAATTCCTTTTGATACAGTAACACCAGATTGCTCCTTAAGATCCAGGATACTGAAATTTCATTTCACTTATTTGGGGCATATCATCAAAAGGGTTAGGTTTTGCAACAGGGCCCCTTGCTTGGAAAAGTAGAGAGTAGGCAATGGAGAGGAAGACCTTCAAGGAGATATACTGACACAATGATACAAAAATTGACTTAAAGCAGAGATTGTGAGGATGGGACATGATTAGGCAGTTTACTTTTGTACATGGGATCTCTCAAGAACAACAAACAACAACACATTTCACGTGATAGGCATGTGGGGGAAATTAGAAAGACGATGTAAAAATGGCTGAAAATGAAACAAAACTGTCTTCATGGCATCTATATATTATGTAGTGGGGGGAAATTCTTACTAAGTTGTACACATGAATACTTTTGTCATGTTTTCAAGCAACTGATTGTACTGAAGATAGTAAAAACCCAAAACCCAAGTGCCATGGAGTTATTTTTAACTCATAGTGACCCTCCACTAGGTTTCCACAGTTTTAAGTCTTTACAGGAGATTTTCCATTTTTCTCCTGGGAAGTGGCTAGTTGATTTGAGTTACAAGCATCTTAATTAACAGCTTGATATCTTACATATTTCATTAATGGAGTTTCTTGAAGACAGTAATGTCATTAGGTTAGATGCAGTCAAGTTGATGAAGATTCTTAGTGTACAAGGGATCAAAAACTTTTCCCTGCTCTTGCACCATCCTCATGATCTCCACCATGAAGATAATAATAGAATATGAAAGTGTATAAAAGATGTATCATCAAAGAAATAATTGCTTTAAAATCTATACTGACACTTTCTACTTCGTTAAATTACTTTTATTTAAAATTGTAATTTTTTAAAAAATTTACTACCGTCTTGAAAAATCTGTTTGAGGCATTGCTGTTGTTGTTGTTGCTATGTGCCATTGAGTCACCTGTGACCCATAGTGACCCTGTGTACAGCAGCTCTGATGCCTGGCCTGTGCTAAGCCAGTCTTACTGATTCCAACATGCTTAACCCCATTTCCCCAGTTACTGTATCAATCCAGCTCATCCAGGTCTTCCTCTCCTGTGCCATCCCTCCACCCTTCTGAGAATTATGTCCTTCTTCAAGGACCAGTCCCTCCTGGCCATGTGAGTTGTTAGGATTATGAAATTAAAATAATTAATTACTTAGTGATGGTTTTATCTAGTAATTAGTTCATTTGATAAATATTTTTTATAACCATATTTTGTAAGAGCCCTGGTAGTATAGTGGTTAACCATGAGGTGCAACAAAAATAGTGGGAATTCTAGGTTAATGATGAACATGAAAGGATATTATTGTCTTCCTCCTGATCTTAAAAGGAAAGTGTTCTGTTTCCCCAAATAAGTATATTGTTAGCTCTTGGTTGGTGGTAGCATTCTTTAACAAATTGAAGCAATGTCCCTCTATTCTTGCTGAGAAGTTTTATTACTAATGAGAGAGCTCTGTTGGCCTAGTAGATAGAAAGACTACCAAGCTAAAGGTCAGTGATTTTAATCTGTGGCCCTCAGACCCGGTTTAAACTGGTTTTGTTCAAACATTCTTCTAAGTGTTATAACACTGGTCTGTTCATTTACTGTACAGAGGTAACTCATGGTTGCTGTGATGCTGAACACTGTGACACAGATGTGCCAAATTCAATAATGGTTACCCAGGGAGGACAGTGTTTGGTGGAGCTCCCCGATTAAAACAAGGTTGGAAGCAGGAGTGATATCCACTTCCGAAATGGCTTGCCTCCTCCGGAAACTCAACGAACGTGGAGAAACGACGAAAGTTATACAAATGTTGAGGTCTTTAAGACAGGTTTGGAAGCAGAAGTGGCATCCACTTCCTAAACATGTCTCTGGAAACTATGAACTTTGAGAAACAACAGTTATCAATAATCTTCAGATCTTTTTTTCACAGGGTTGGTATGAGTCGTGCTCAAGTTGACAGCAATCAACAACAGTAACAACAACAAATACATATGACCATGTGTTTTTTTTCTTTTGATATTATTTATTAATTACATTGTTTGATTTTAAATATGAACCAACATTGCTTTTTAGAAGCAAAATCCAGCCTCTTCTTAATCCAGATTGATTTTTTTGGCCTTTCCCTGTGGATGTACCAGAATAGCTGTTTTAAAATAATCTCCAGCAAAATTTAACTTGCACATGATAATAATGATGGGGGGGAGGGGAAGGTAACGAAGAAAGAAATTAAAGGTTCACTGAAGGCA
Organism: Elephantulus edwardii; assembly: GCF_000299155.1. Taxonomy (NCBI): domain Eukaryota; kingdom Metazoa; phylum Chordata; class Mammalia; order Macroscelidea; family Macroscelididae; genus Elephantulus; species Elephantulus edwardii. The sequence continues at coordinate 16,623,912 of NW_006399800.1, read as the reverse complement.
TTGGCAAAAATAAATCCCTGGGAATGGATGAAATACAAATTGGTATTTTTCAACTCTAGCAGACACTATTCTTGTACTCACTAGTCTAATGCCAAGAAATTTGAGAGCTAGCTTCCTAGCCAACTGACTGTAAGACATTCATACTTGTTTCCATTCTAAAAAATGTGATCCAACCAGATATGACTTCAAAGAGAGTAATTAAATTAGTCCAAAATCTTTAAATGGTTGAAAGAAAGCATACACTCAGACCAACTGTGTCTTAGGATTTATTTTTCAGAAACTTTTCAATTGAAAATTCCATTTACTTAATATTATTCGTGTTATCTATTTTATAGTGAGTTTTGACCTTTTATATTAGTGATAAATTAGTATATTTAATCTAAATCAGTGGCATAATCTGTAAGAACAATCCCGTTATTTAAAACATTCTTCCTACAGTTAATATTGTATCATTATTTTCTAATATCTTTCAAATTCTTTTATTTCAGTGTTGCAAGTGTATCATACTACTTGTCATAGCTTTATTTGGCTTTATCTCATGCTGTGTATTTACTCAGCTATTTGATACCATGAACTTTTTAATTACGGGATTTCAATCTTACGTTCTATTCACCTAAAATTGACTGCTGCCAGTTAGTTCTGACTCATAAGTCTCTTCCTTCAAGTTTCTGAGTTATAAACCTTTTATGGGAGGAGGCTGCCCGTACTTCTCATTTGGAGCAGCTAATAGACTGAAACTCTTGACCTTTTAGTTGGCAATTGGTCACAACTATGGTACTAGTGCAACTACTGAGATAGAATAACAAATAATAGCTTATGGGTCAGATAACTTTTCCATGGTAAATTTTTTTCCTCTGGAGATTAACTTGTCTGATGTTATCCCCACAATACTCATTTTGTGGGGAGGGGAGAATTTAATTTCTTTCTTTTGCTAAATTACTTTCTATTGATTTGTCTTTAGCTCACTGATTCTTTTCTCTGTTATCCCCAAGCTATTATTGAGTCCATTAAGTCATTTTGTAAATTTTCAGGTCTATACATTCCCTCTTACAACTTGGCTGTAAGTTTATGGCTTGCATGTCATTTGATGCTGGAAGATATGCTATCAGTATTTCAAGTAATACTGGACTTACACATGGTAGACAGACTTCAGCATAGATAATAGACTAAGACCAACTAGGAAGTAGGCCTGGCCATTCACTTCTGATACAGTGAACCCTGGGAGTTTATGTGAATAGCAGCATAACATTGTCTAATAAAGTACTGGAAGATGAGCTTCTTAGGTTGGAAAGCCCTCAAACTACTACTGAGGAGGATCTGTCTCCACAATATAGTGTCTTCCCTTAATGACATGAGAGTAAAGTCTCCAGCCTTGGTTTTCTGATGTGGCTTAACTCAAATTAGGAGAAATATATTTTTCTGCACCATCATTAATAATCAGAACATGAAGTGTACCAAATATGAATCTAGAAAATAGAAGTTATTAAATGTCACACCTTCTCTGACCAGCAGGAAAGTGTCACAATTAGAATAAATTATTTAAGACTTTCTTCAGTCAAGGGATGAGGGGAGAGGAATTCATGGTTAAGCATTCATGTTTGTTTTGTCTTAATACAGACAGCTCCTGCCTTGTTCAGCTTAACCTCTGCAGTTAAAAATGAAATGGAACATATTTTTAAAAATCACTACTTTAGAAATAGCCATTGTTGTTATATGCTGTGCAGTCAACTACAACTTGTAGTAACCCTGTGAACAACGTATCAGACACTTGCCCTATCCTGTGCCATCCTCACAATCATCTCCACTCTCTCAACCATTAAGGATGATATAAAATAGGGTTATATTCTGAACTGTTGTTCATAGTGTCACTGTAAGTTAAAATCAACTCAACAGCACCTTACAACAACAACAACAGTTGTTACCCCTTACAATAATAGCACCTTCAGGGAGCTCTGGTAGCCTAGAGGCAAGAAGCTGCACTGCAATCCCAGAGGTATGCTGTTCAAATCCACCAGATGCTCTGCTGGAGAAGGAGGGGTAATCTCCTCCTGTACCAGTCAGATCCAATTTGATGGTACACACATCATCATCATCATCATTATCATCATCATCATCATCATAATAATTAATAATAGCACCTTATAAGAATAACAACAACACAACTTTACAATAACAACAGTTATTACTTAAAAGTTTGACTGTTCTTAGATTTTAGTGACCGGAAATGGATGTTTAAGTCAGAAAAATTACCTTTGTGTTGTTTCAATGTTCTTGCGATGGTGAATTATGCTCCTATGAATATAGGTGTAAAAGTCTCCACTTGTGCCTCAGTTCTCATTTTCTAGGTGTATATTCCAAATAGTGGAATAGCTGGGTCATATGGAATTTCTATGTTCAGCTCTTTGAGGAAATGCCAAACTATCTTCCAAAGTTGTTGTACCATTTTACAATCCCACCAACAATACATAAGAGATTCTATTCTTGCCACATCCCCTCCAACATTTTTACTTTCTATCCTGTTAAACTTTGCAACTGCTAATGGAGTGAGATGGTATCTCATTGTGGTTTTGATTTGCATCTCTCTAATTGCCAAGGTTTTGGGCATTTCTTCATGTGTCTGTTGGCCATCTAAATGTCTTCCTCTGTGAAAAATCTTTCCATGTGTTTTGCCCATTTTGTAATTGGGTTATCAGTCTTTTTATTGTGGTTGCCATGCTTGTCTGAAATGGTATTGCAAAATTTTTTTTCTCAGTCAATAGGTTTTCTTTTCACTCTGTTGGAAAAGTTTTTCATGTGCACAGGAATTTAATCTTTAGATGGTCCCATTCATCAATTTTGTCCTCTCTAGACTGAGCATTTCTGGCTGTATTTGGCAGTCTCTTTATACTAGAAAGAGGCTGTCTGAGCTTGATCCCAGTTTGTCTCTGATGACCTTTATGGTTTGGGGTTTTACTCCCAGGTCTCTAATCCACCTTGAGTTGATTTTTGTGTATGATGTGAAATGTGGATCCTGTTTTAGCTTTCTGCAGGTAGCAGTCCAGTTTTGCCAGCACTATTTGTTGAAGAGGTTGTCATTTCCCAGTTTGATAAGTTTTATTTTCTTTCTAAGTATTAGTTGACCAAAGATAGATGGGTCATTTATGAATTCTTAATTCTGTTCCATTGGTCTATGTGTTTCTCATTGTACCAGTGTCTATTGGTTACATCTATAATTGGGAAACGTCTTTCACCTGCTTCTTTCCGTACAATGCTTTCTGTAAAAGAATCTATTCTAAAGCTGAGAATACAAATTAAGACAGAATAGGAAGAGACATTTATTATCCATTCCTAAATAACAGGCCTTTGAAATTCCAATGTACAGTAGAGCACACTGAGAGTAGAATAGCAGTTATGGCAACTGACACTAAGCCTTCAAATATGGAAACAAAAGGGAGGAAGAATTGTGGAGTTCTTTGTGTGTTTTCTTAAAATTAATTTTGATGAAAGCTTGCAGGGACTTAGGGTTTCTATTCATTCCTTCATGTTGCACTTTTATCCCTGCGCACCCCTTCTGCCCAATTTGCTCTTCTCTTTGAAAAGTAAAAGAAAAACTCTTTGATTGTTATACAATCCCTCCCCTCAAGTCCACTCCACTGTTCAGTCTTTGTTCTGGACTCCTGTCATGACAATAATACCTAATCATATATCCCCTGCTTGCTGAAACTGAGGAGGACCTGAAGTGCTTGCTGCAGAAGATCAAGGACTACAGCCTCCTATATGGACTGAAGCTCAACGTCAAGAAAACAAAGATTCTAACAACTGGGCCAGTTGGCAGCATCAGCATGGATGGTGAAGAGATTGAGACAGTTAACAGTTTTAATTTACTTGGCTCCGCAGTCAACACTCTTGGTAACAACAGCCAGGAAATCAGGAGACGAATTGAATTGGGAAAGTCGGCTGTGAGGGACCTCTCAAGAGTACTGAAGAGCAACGATGTCGGGCTGGAGACTAAGGTGCGCCTGATCCAGGCTATAGTCTTTGCAATTATGTGCTATATGCATCAGAGAGTTAGACAATGAATAAGGTTGATAGAAAGAGGATTGATGCCTTTGAGCTGTGGTGCTGGAGAAGAGTGTTGAATATACCGTGGACTGCTAGGAGAACAAACATATTTGTCCTGGAGAGGAT
>NW_006399800.1:16619129-16619645 GCF_000299155.1 Elephantulus edwardii | reverse complement strand
CATAATATTTCATGAGTTCCTTGTTTTTCAATGCTGCATAGTATTCCATTGTGTGAATATACCAGAGCTTCTCTATCCATTTGTTTGTTGATGGAAACTTGGGTTGTTTCTAGCTCTTTGCTATTGAGAACAAAGTCACAATAAATATGCATGTGCATATATTTGCTTGGGTGGTGGTTATGGTTTCTTTAGGATAAATTCACAGTAGTGAAATTGCTGGGTCAAATGGTATTTCTATTTACAACTTTTTGAGAAAACTGCAACCATTCGAGAACAAAAGAGCCATATTTGCTCAAGAAAAAAGGTCAAAAGGCAGGAAGGGATAGGATAAGATGATGACCAGCGATGATAATCACAGAAAAGCAAGCTGTTACAATACAGAGATTGTAATCAGTGCTATAAAACAAAATGTGTACGAAGATTTGAATGTAAAACTAACTCTACACTTTTAATTACAATTACATTTATAGTTTACAATTAAGTATTCAAAAATAGAACTAACAAATAATGCTTATT
>NW_006399800.1:16611958-16613296 GCF_000299155.1 Elephantulus edwardii | reverse complement strand
AATTGGTGACAGATCTTCTCTGAATGTTTGATAAAATTCACTTGTAAAACAATCTGGTTCAGGACTTTTTTTGGCTGGAAGTTGTTTTATTACCTTTTCAATGTCTTCTTTTGTAATGGGTCTGATAGGGTGTTCAATTTTGGTTGATGTCAGTTCAGGTAGGTTCTGAATTTCTAAGTATTTGTCCATTTCCTCTAGGTTTTCATATTTGTTTGAGTATTGTTGTCAATTGCTGTTGAGTCGAGAACAACTCATAGTGACTCTCTGAACAAAAGACGTAATGCCTTTCCGTAACTATCATTATTTCTCCAAGTTCACAGAGTTTCCAGAAGCATGTGAATGCCACTCCTGCATAATATCCCATTGTTAACCTTTTTATTTTGGTTGGTTCTATTGTGACATTACCCATTTCATCTCTTATTCAGATTTTTTGTGTCTTTTTGTTATTTTCTTTTGTTAGTTTTGCTAGTGGTTTGTTGATTTTATGGACCTTTTTGAAGAAACAACTCCTGGTTTTGTTGATAGTTTCAATTGTTTTTCTGTTTTCTATTTAATTTATTTCGGCCCTAATTTTTATAATTTCAGGGTTGTTTTTTTTTAGGGTGTTCGGTTTTCTTGCTGTTCTTTTTCAATTTGTTGAAGGTGTTGGGTTAGAGATTCAATAGTCATTTTTATCCCTGTCTTTTAATGTGTTTTCTTATTGCTATAAATTAACCTCTGATTACTGCTTTGGTTGTTTCCCAGAGGTTTTTGGTAAGTTATGTTTCCATTAAGGAGGTATGGTGGCCTAGTGGCAAGAAGCTGCACTGCAATCCCAGAGGTGCATAGTTCGACTCCACCAGATGCTCTGCTATTTCAGCTAACAGGTGCTGCCCGGGATGTGCTCACCAAGTTGTGCCAAGAAATCTGGAAAACAGCCACTTGGCCAACTGACTGGAAGAGGTCTATATTTGTTCCCATTCCAAAGAAGGGTGACCCAACAGAGTGTGGAATCTATAGAACAATATCGTTGATTTCACGTGCAAGCATGATTCTACTGAAGATTATCCAAAAATGACTGGACTAGCACATCAGCAGAGAACTTCCAGAAGTCCAGGCTAGGTTTAGAAGGGGTCATGGTACTAGGGATATTGTAGCTGACCTTAGATGGATCTTAGCTGAAATAAGAGAATACCAGAATGTCTATCTGTGTTTCACGGATTATGCAAAGACATTTGACTGGGTGGATCATAACAAACTGTGGCTGACTCTGAGAAGAATGGGAGTCCCAGAACATTTAATCGTGCTAATGCGAAACCTATACTTGGACCAAGAGGCAGTCGTCAGAACAGAGCAGGG
>NW_006399800.1:16609784-16611043 GCF_000299155.1 Elephantulus edwardii | reverse complement strand
AATCGGGATGAGTGTGTCAGAGGCAGTGCGATTGGCACAGGATAGAGCAGGCTTTAGGGCTATTGTACATAGGGTCGCTATGAGTCACAAGCGATTCAACAACACATAACAACAAACAACAAAAGCTTGTTTCCATTGTCATTTATTTCAAGAAACTTTTTAATTTCATTTTTCCTTCTTCAACTTATGTTTAAGTAAGGTGTTGTTCAGCTGCAAATGTGTGTTTTTCTCCTTTATTCTCTTGTTATTTATTTCTAATTTTCTAGCATTATGGTCTAGGAAGATATTTTGAATTATTTCTATGTTTTTTAATTTATTGATGCTTGCCTTGTGACCTGGAATGTGATCTATTCTGGAGAATGTTCCATATACTTTGGAGAAGAAGGTATACTGTCCTTTTTTGGGGGTGGGGGTGGGGAGTGCATTAGCCTATAAATATTTATGAGATCTTGTTGGTTTACTGTGTTTTAATTTTTCAGTGTCTTTTTTTAGTTTCTTTCTGGAAGTTCTCCTACTACGCTAGTAGTGTTGTCCATTTTATTTTTCAGTTTTTTTGCATTTATTATTGTTATGTGCTTTTTGTTCTATTGACCATTTAATCATTAAGTAGTGACCTTCATTTTTTTAGGATGGTTTTTGTATTGAAATCTATTTTATCTGAGATTAATATTGCTACTCTTGCTTTCTTCCAGTTTCAATTTGCTTGGTATATTTTCCCCACCCTTTTATTTTTTAGTCTTTCTTTATTCATTTTTGAGGTTTGCCTCTTGTAGACAGTACTGTTGTTGTTGTTATGTGCTGTTGAGTCACTTGAAACTCAGAGACCTTTGTACAAGAGCCCTAAACTGTTCTTTATGCTGTGCCAACCTCATTGCCTCTGACACACCTACTCCCACCACCCAAATCAGAGAATTGATCTATCTCATTGATGGTCTTCCTCTCCTGTGCTGTCGCTTCACTCTCCCAAACATGATGTCCCTCCCCATAGGACTGGTCCCTCCTTGCAACATGCCCAAAGTATGTCAGATGAAGCTTCAGAAACCTTGACTGCAAGCACCAGTCCAGCTTCACCCTCTCTAGAACAAATCTTTTTGTTCTCCTAGGAGTCCTTGGATTATTCAACACTCTTCTATAGCACCACAGCTCAAAGGCATCAATTGTCTATCATCCCTAGTCCAGCTCTCTGACGCACAGCACGCCAAAGACTATAGTCCAGATCAGGTGCACATTAGTCTCCAGCCTGATATAATTGCTCTTCA
>NW_006399800.1:16599983-16605374 GCF_000299155.1 Elephantulus edwardii | reverse complement strand
GATTGGCACAGGACAGAGCGGAGTTTAGGGCTGTTGTACATAGGGTCGCTATGAGTCGCAGGCGACTCGACGGCACATAACAACAACAACATGTGATTATTGAGAGACAAGGTTTCATTGCTATCATTTTATTGAGTGATTTTTGTTTTTGTTGCTAAGTACTTTGGCTCATTCTGCTTTCTGTGGCACCTCTGTTTGAAGGACGTCTCTCAGTGTTTCCTGCAATGCCGGTCTTGTTTTTACAAGCTCCCGTAAGTTCTGTTTTTCCAAGAATATATTGATATCTCCTTCATATTTGATGGACAGTTTTGCTGGGTACAATATTCTTGGTCGATAATTGTGTTATTTGAGTGTTCGACATATGTTATTCCATTTTCTTCTTGTTTGCATGGTTTCTGCTGAGAAATCACCATTTAATCTTATTTGCTCTTCCTGATAGATTACTCTGTTTCTCCCTCATTTGCTTTCAGAATTCTCTCCTTATCTTTGCTTCTGGTCAATTTGACTATGATATGTCTTGTTGTTTTTCTTTTAGAGTCTACTGTATATGGTATTCTCTCTGCTTTTTGAACATATATTCTCACTCTTCACTATACCTGGAAGGTTTTCTTCTAAAACTTATTCCACAGCTTTTTCAGTACCTTTAATTGCTTCTTCCTGATCTGTGATTCTGATTATGCACATGTTATTTCATTTGATTGTGTCCCACATTATTCTTAGGTTTTCATCTTTTTCCTTTCTTTTTTGATTCTGCTTTTTGTTCTAGCATATCAGTGGTGACAATTATTTTATTTCACTGGTTCTGTGATCCATCTCTTCAACTCTGTCCATGTGTACTTACGTCATGTTAACACACTCTTAACTTAGGTACTCATATTTTATATTGTAGTTTCTTGTTTTTCCCAAGCCTTTAATGTCTCATTTGGTTTATCTGCATTGTTTTTTATTTTTTTTTAAGCTCCTCATGGGCTTTGCTTGCAGTGTCCTGTAATTCTTCAAGTTTGTCTTTCACCCATTGAAAATATTCAATCATTGCTCTTTTAAACTCTGTGTCAGAAAGTTTCATCAGACTTTCTGGCTTCAGGAAATCGATTGATACTATGTCACTCTTTGGTGGTGACATCTTGCTTTGGGCTTGTGTATTTTTAAGGTAGCCTGCTTCCTATGTAACATTGCTGTGGTAGGGTTTTTCTTGTCTGATGCAATAGCAGGTTCTTGGTCTGAAGTCACCACTCCAGTATAGGGTGGAGCAGCTACTCAGTCTGGGTTTTTCTCTGCCTTCTGATCTAAGGGAAAATATGCTTCTATTTGGTAGAGAAAGGGCCTGTGAAAGCAGCCTCCTCTGTCAGACAATTGCCACAGCTAGAGTAGCGCAAGATGCTCTGGGCTAAAGGCAGTTGCTCGACTAGACATGAGGAGACACAACACAGATCACGGAGACCTCATTGGAAAACTAGGAAGCCTTGGTTCTCCCTTTGAGAATGGGCTCCAGCTTTCTTGCTCTGTTTTGATTGAGCTTAAGAGCTACCATGTGATCCAGCCAAACAACAATGACCCCCACAAAGTACCTCATTCAAGTTCCAGCATCACTCCCAGTGTATGTCAGCTAGTAGCACGGGTGTCAGTGCTAGTACCAAATGTCTGATGTGGGGCATCACAGTGTTTGTACCAGAATTCTGGGTGCAACCTGGCAGCATCAGGACCAGATTTCTGGGCATGGGGCATTGGTGTATGGACCAAAGTTCCCGGCATGGAGGTGTTGGCATCAGGACCAGAGTTCTGGGCCAGTTTCCACCAACTTTTGCAGTCAGAAATAACTCAAAGGGAGCTCTGGTGGCCTAGTGGCAAGAAGCTGTACTGCAACCCCAGAGGTATGTGGTTCAAATCCACCAGGTACTCTGCTGGAGAAGGAGGGGCAATCTCCTGTACCAGTCAGATCCGATCTGATGGCGTGCGTGCGCAGCAACACACACACACACACACACACACACACACACACACACTCTATTTTTTTTAAAAAAGAAATAACTCAAACATGCAATCAAGATGCATTAATATTACTTGGTTCCTGAAATGCAAAAGTTAGAAAAAGGGAAGAAAGATCAGTAGTCAGAAAACATGGTATTGATGGCAGAAATGAAGCTGGTCAAAGAATGAAAGAATTCTGTATAATCAATTATTTATTAATTGCAAATAACTTTTGTAAGAAACAAAAATGCAGACTATACATATGGATATCACCTGATGGTATGCACAAGAATCAAATCAATTACAACTATGGAAGAATCACTGGAGAATCTCAATATTGGCTGTGAAAACTAGGCCAGGTGCTGATTGTGGAACAGATCATCAACTGTTCATGTCCAAACTAAAGCTAAAGGAGGTTAAATCAAATCCACAGGAACAAAAATTCTACCTTGGTTCTATCTCATATGAATTTAAAAGCCATTTTAAGAACAGGCTTGAGTCCTTAAACACCAATGAGAGAAGACCATAGGAGTTGTGGAAGCAGGAAGAATGTAAACGGTCATTACAAAGACAGAGGAGGAAAAAAAGACCAAGATGGGATGTCAGAAAACTCTTACTAGAGCACTGAGGAGCTGAAACAAAGGGAAGAAATAATGAAGCAAAGGAGCTGAACAGAAGATTTCAAAGGGCAGCATGGGAAGACAAAGCAAATTACTATAATGAAATGTGCAAAGAGTTGGAGTAAAAAAATGAAAAGGGCCAAACCTGCTCAAGATTTCATAAACTGAAGGAACTGAGGAACAAAGTCAAGCCTCAAGTTGTAATATTTAAGAATGCTGTGGGAAGACTGTGACAGTGATGTGTCAATCGTGGTAATGGGTACCTTCGGTGGACAGTGTTGGCTGGAGCTTCCCAACTAAAACAAGCCTGGAAGCAGGAGTGGCATCCACTTCCGAAATGGCTTGCCTCTGGAAACTCTATGTATGAACAGTGCTCAGGCTGTTGGTTCATAGGGTCGTTATGAGTCGTCTACGACTCGACGGCACCAAGCAACGACAAGCAGCATTGGAAGAATATTGAATGATCCAGGAAGCGTTAAAAGAAGATGGAAGGGAAAACACCAACTAAACAAAAAATTAAAAACAGAAAAAGATGGAAGGATTATGGAATCACTGTCCCAAAAAGAATTGGCTGACATAGAAGAATTTCATACAACAGTATATGACCAAGAGGCATTGGTGATGAAGGAGGAAGTATAAGCTGCTCTGGAGGACATAGCAAAAAATAAGGCCCCAGAAATTGATGACCTACGAATTAACATATTTCAACAAACTGATGCTCCCTGGACATACTGACCAAGTTGAGTTAAGAAATCTGGAGGACAACTAACAGGCTAAGTGACTGGAAGAAATCTATATTTAGTCATATCTCCAACAAAGGTGATCCCACAGAGTGTGGAAATTATTAAACATATCATTAATATCACACAGAAACAAAATGCTGCTAAAGATTATCCCAAACAGCCTGAATAGTACGTTAACAGAATTACTAGAAATACAGGCTGGGTTTAGAAGAGGTCATGGCAATAGAGACATTATCACCAATGTCAGATGGATATTGGCTGAAAGCTCAGAGTGCCAAAGGAATATGTCTCTCTTGTGCTTGTTTCATTGACCATGCAAAGACATTTGATTGTGTTGATCCCAATAAATTGTACCTAACCTTGAGAAGAATGAAAATCCCAGAACACTTGATTATACTTATGTGAAACATACCAGGAGAGACTAATCCCTGGAGAATAATATCATGCTTAGAAAAGTGGAGGGACAGCACAGGAGAGGAAGACCCCAGATTAGATGGATTGCTATAATAACAAGGGAGACAGGATTAGGTGTGTCAGAGTCAATGAGACTGGCTCAGGATAGGGTAAGGTACAGAGCTATTGCACCTAGGGTGCCTATAAGTCACAGCCAACTTAATACCCCATAACAACAATATTAATGGAAAGAAGTAGTGGGAACAGTCAATATCATCTATTCATATAAGGACTTGGCCATTTATGCAACAGGCCATCAACTGATGATAAGCAGGTTCAAGCTGAAGCTGAAGTAAATGAAAACAAGCCCAAAGAGTCAAAAGATGGTTCTGAGTCTATCTCATGGGAAGGAAGAGATCATATAAAGAATGAATTTGATGTATTGAAAAATGACTGGAAATGGAATGAGTTGTGTGATGAAATTAGAGATCCACTGTTCCCTTTCCAAAAAGAGGCAATTGAATAGTGCAAAGAATATGAAACAAGAGAATTATTATAGCATATAAGGAAAATATTACTGAAGATTACTTAAAAATAGCTGGAATAAATACATCAACAGGTAACTGCTAGGCATTCAAACTGAGTTAAGAAGAACATGGAATGAAAGAGATGATTGGTGGCATCAAATGGACCTTGATTGAAAGCAGAGAAGTGAAAAAATAGCAAGCCTCTATTTGCAATACAAAAAGATTGTATGGGCAAAGTTTTAAATGATGTAGGAAGCTTTAAAAGAAGAATGAAGAAATATAGAGACATAATACAAAAATTAATTTATTACTCTCCAACCATTTTAGGAATTAACATAAAATTGAGAACCAGTGGTACTTAAGGAAGAAATCTAAGCTGAACTGAAGGCATTGAAAAAAAAGAAATCTTCAGCAACTGATGGAATATAAATTGAGATGTACAGCAAATGGACACAACACTGGACTTGCTTACTAACCTATTTTAAGCAGTTTGTAAGACAGTCAACTGGCCATCTGACTGGGATAGAGCCATATATGTAACTGTTCCAAAGAAAAGTGATCTGACTGAATCTGTAAATTATTGAATAGAGTTATTGCTATCTAGAAGTAAAATGTTGCTGAAGATAATGAAAAAAAATTACTAGAGAAGTACATTGATAAGGTAGAGCCAGATATTCAACTGGAGTCTGATGAGAAAGGAGAATAAGGGATATCATTGTTGGCAGATAGATCTTGGCTGAAACAGAAAAAGAAAAAAAATGCTTATCTGTTTTTACTGCCTTTTCCTGTGTTTTACTGAAGCATCTTTTACTATGTAAATAATAACAAATTACGGATAATATTGGTCTTCACAATTACTTTCTATGCATCTGAAAGCTGGACAATGACTAGGGATAATAGCAGGAGAATTGATGCCTTTGATCTGTGGTGCTGGAGAAGAGTATTTTTTTTTTTTAATTGACATGATGGCATGGGTTTATAAAAAATAACAACATATTAACCAGGGAAAAGAAAACCATTCCTCATTCTTAGTGTCGACTAGGTGGCATGTTATGGCAGTTTTCCTTCGTGATGTGACACAGTGTTGTGGAGAAAATCAGAGGCAACGAGAATGTGTTCAGTTCAAGATATCAACTTGGC
>NW_006399800.1:16588767-16599468 GCF_000299155.1 Elephantulus edwardii | reverse complement strand
TTCTTTAGTTTCATAGTGTATTTGATGAGCTCCACTGTCTCTGAATACATAAGGAATGGGGACTTGGATTCCTGAGCATTTTTCTCTAATGCATTCCCACATTCAATGAAAGATACCACAGCATCAAGATAGTATACTGCTTTCTCAAACCTATCAGACAATGCATCTGCATTGTGCTTTAGCTTTTTTGCTTCTTGTAAATAATGGTCTGCCGAATGATTTCTGTCATCAAAAGCAAGCTTTGTCCTCCGAGGTTTAGAAGCATCAGGAGTTGGTGTGGATGGAGGACAGTTAGAGGAGCTATTTGGAGCCTTATCCTTGACCTCCTTGGAGCTACTGGAACTCTTCCCTTCAGTTTTCTTCTGCTTTGATGTAGAGGAACTGCTTTTGCTGCTGCTATTTTCCTTGTTACTATTACTGCTTGACTTTAAGGAGGAAGACTGACTAACAGTCCTCTTCCGAGAGCCATGCTCTGGAGTATTTAATATACCACGGACTGCTAGGAGAACAAACAGGTTGGTCCTAGAGTGTGTAAAACCATGCTGCTCCTTAGAGGCAAGGATGCTGAAGTTTCATCTGACATACTTTGGGCATGTTGCAAGGAGGGACCAGTCCTTGGTATGTGGCATCATGCTTTGGAGGGTGGAGGGACAGTGCAAGAAAGAAAGATCCTTGATTAGATGGATTGACTCAGTGACTGGGGTAATAAGGTTAGATGTGTCAGAGATGATAAAGTTGGCTCAGGATATAGCAGGACTGTACATAAGGTTGTTGTGAGTCGCAAGTGACTTGATAGCACATAACAACAGCAACAATATTGAAAAAATTCCTTTTCCATGACAATTGTTCTCAGGCACTGACTGTATATAGAACAAAAATAAATTATTTGAGCAAAACAAGAGATAATACTTGGTTTAAAATCAGAGAGGATGTACATCAGAATGGTATTCTTTCATATCTGTTCAATCTGTGTGCTGAGCAATTGCTTGAGAAGCTGTATTATATGGAAAAAAGTGGAATTAGGATTGGAGGAAGATTCATTAACAACTTTCAATATGAAGATTATACAACCTTGATTGCAGAAAACAGGAAGATTGAAAACATGAAAGCAGCTTTAAAATTTTCATTATGGACCATATCTCATCATAAAGAAAGCAAAATGTCTCAAAACTGGGACAATTGGTAACATCATAATAAATGAAAAGATTGATGTTATGAATTATTTAATCTTACTTTGATCCACAATGAATGTCCATGGAAATACCAGTCAAGAAATCTGTTGCAAAATAACTCTTGAAAATGCTAAAGTGAAAGAATGTAAATTTAAAACCAGGTGCACCTTGACTAAGTATTTCCATGGGCAATTCATTGTGGATCAAAGTAAAATTAAACCCCAGATAGTGTTGTTGAAGAATATTAAATATACCAAAAAAAAATTCCCAAGTAGATCTATCTTGGGAAAAGGGCAAATTGCTTCTTAGCTGGGGAGAAGGTGGACTTTGCCTCAGATGAGTCCACAATTAAGGTTGCGTAGTGGAATGTATTTGGGGCGGTAGGAGGGGTGCAGGGGGATTGTGTACCAGGGAGGGAGTTTTTCTTTTACTTTTCAAAGAGAGGAGTGAACTGGGGGAAGGGGGGGAGGGTTGGGCGGGAAGAGAAGTGCAGCAATGAATGAATGGAAATCCAAAATCTCTGTAAATGTTCATTAAAATTATTAAAATAAAATAAAAATTATAAAAAAGAGAGGCAAGTTCTCTGAATATCCTGATTGCAGGGTAATAATGGTTCTTCCTGAAACCCCCAAGTATGCCCTGAAAAATGTTGATAAGATTAGCGAGGTGGTTAATAATGATTTAGGTTTTCAACAAGATTCACTTATGTGAATGAAAACACTTCTCTTTATTTCTAATGACAAAAAAGTAGTTGGAGGCCTAATTGCAGAACATACCCAGTGAAGCTATAGAGAAACTCCTAGTTATTGGAACAGAAGAAAGTTTTTGATATGAAAGGCAAAAAACCTGGTGCTGTTCCACATTACCAGAGCCTGCTATTTGTGGCATCAGTCTAATTTGATGAGGACAGGTGGGAGGGGAGGGTCAGTGTGGTTAATCATAAAGTTGCACAATTTGATGGGTGGAGGAAGGGGAAGGTAAAGAAAATGGGAAAGATTAATGTATATAAACTTTGAAAGTAAACCAGTATAAAATAAAAAAATTTTATTTAAATTTTAAAAAGTACTTAGAGCCCCACAGGAGAGGAAAACTACAAGAATACAAGATTTTATAATACTGAGATTTTTTTTTCTGTGTTTCCATTCCTCACTGGCAGGTAGAATTGGAAAGTGATAAGTAAAGAGTACTCTCTAATGTTTATCTTTCTTCTCCGTTTAAAAATAAAAAACACACATGGCATCTTGGCTTAGGCTGTTAACAAATTCCCAATAAGTTTATGAAAACCTATGGAATGGAATACACTAAATATGAACTACTTGATATCTGTTTTGTTATTCCTTAGAAACTATGCATCAAGTATATAATCTTATTACTGAACTTCATTTTGATACTTGTAAATTTTTCCATAATGCCTTCTACTTTTAAAGTGTTTATGTGTTGAAAACTGGAGACTTCAATATGGATTAAAGCTCAACATCAAGAAAACAAAGATTGTAACCACTGGTCCACTTGGCAGCACCATGATGGAAAAGATGGAGAAGAGATTGAGGCTGTCAACAATTTCAGCTTGCTTAGGTCCAAAATCAACACTCTTAGAATCAGCAGCCAGAAAGTCAAGAGATGAATTGAATTAGGTGCTGTCAGGAACCTCCCCAGAGTGCTGAAGTACAAAGTCTTAGTCTACAGACTATGGTGTTCCTGATCCAGGACCATGGTCTTTGCAATTACTTGTTATGCATCTGGAAGTTGGACAATGAATAAGGATGGTAGAAGGAGAATTGATGTCTTTGAGTTGTAGCACTGGAGAAAAGTATTAAATATACCATAGACTTCCAAGAGAACAGAAACCACTGGAGAGGGTGTAACTATGTTGCTCTTTGGAGTCAAGGATTTTGGGGCTTAGTCTCACCTCTCTGGGCACATTTCCAGGAGGGACCAGTCCTTGGAGAAGGACATCATTCTTGGAAGGGTGGATGGACAATGCAGGAGAGAAAGACACTGTGTGAGATG
Source organism: Elephantulus edwardii (assembly GCF_000299155.1). NCBI lineage: Eukaryota > Metazoa > Chordata > Mammalia > Macroscelidea > Macroscelididae > Elephantulus > Elephantulus edwardii. The sequence goes on along the minus strand of NW_006399800.1, from coordinate 16,596,286 downwards.
AGTTGGCACAGTAGCTGGAGTAATAGGGGCAGTTGTGTAAGAGATGGTGAGATTGGCTTAAGATAGGACAGAGTTCAGACCTATCATGTATAAGGTTGCTAAGAGTCACAAGTGACTCAATGGCACATAACAAAAATAACATGTTAAAAAAATTCTGTTAAAAAATTCTGTGGTCTTTTATGATCTGTATATAATTACAAATAAAATGATAAATTACTTGGCTAAAAAAAAAGAGGGACCAGTCCCTGAAAGAAATAATTTTTCTTTGTAAAATAGAGGGTTACCAAAAAAGGGAAGACTTTCAATGGGATGAACTGATAGCATAACAGAGAATGGGAAGATGACACAATAGCATGCAGTATTACATTCTGATTTAAAGAGGGTCACTTAACAAATTAAGAGGAAATTTAGTGACACAATACAATGTCGGTTCTTTGGTTCCTAGGTACGGAACTAGCAAGGAGTAGGAATAGCTGCTTAAACACAGCTTTTCTCTGGTGGTTTAAACGAACCAGTGGCACCATGGGATAAAGAAGGACAATCTTCTTGCTTGTAATTTACAGTCTCTGAAAGTCCACTGAAGGCTGACCTATGAATCAGTTCGGACTTGACGGTAATAAGTGAAATATGTAAAAATTACTAAATTGACTTTTATGTTGGATTTTTGTTTTGGTTTTTTTAATGTATTCATTGATTATTTTAAGACTTGTTGAGAGATTTTGGTTTCTTGTAAAAATTAATTTCCAGAGCAAATCACTGCATCACTTCACATGGCAAGTTATTATAAATCTTTTACAGATCTTATCAAGGATACAGTTATGAATTTAAAACAATTCTCTTAAGACTATTTTGGGATATTTGGGTACTTCTTTCAGACCAATGTCACTGAAAACATTTTCCCAAGAGTTGTGACTAATGTTCTGATACCAAATTTATTTCAAATAAACAGAAATGAGGTGTTCCTCCTTTTCTCTCTCCCTCCTCATACCATATATACACACTTTATGACAAATGTCTCTCATCTCATTACTCAAATACCTCAAATTCTCATATCTATTTTCTTTCCCCCGTAGTTCATTTCTTCTTATTTATTTTTATAAGCATTCTTTTTTATTGAGATTTTAATGAACATTTATAAAGAACTTGGATTTCTATTTATTCATTGTTGCACATTTTCCTCTCTGCCTTCCCCCTCCCTCCCAGACCACTTTATTATGCAGCTATTATTCTGGACTGTTTCATGCAAATAATATCTAATAATATATTCCCTTTAAGCAGTTCTTTTCCTCATCTGTTTCAATGCAGTGTACATTATTTATCCCCTCTTTTCTTTGTTTCCCTCCAATCCCAATGTCACTACTGAGAATATACCCTAAAGAAACCAGAAATGCCACCAAGCATGTATGTGCACACCCATGTCTATTGCTGTGTGGTTGACAATATCAAAGAGATGGAAACAACCCAAGTGCCTATCAACAAACCATTTGTTAGCAAAACCATGGTATAGTCACACATTGCAATACTATGCAGCACTGAAAAACAAGGAATTCATGACATATTATACAAAATGGGTGACCCTGAAGGACATTATGCTGAATGAAATATCTGAGTCATAAAAGGATAAATACTGAATAATGCCACTGTTACCCATTTTCTTTACTCCTCTCCAGACCTCTTAATTTGCTCACTTTCGACTCTTAATGAATGTTAATGTGTTAATTTTGGTCTGTTTCTGATTGCTCTGTTCCCCCTCTGCTATATGATTGATCAGTATATTTTCCTTTTCACCTCAACTAATGCGTATTTTCCACTTCTACATCCCTTTCAAGAGGAGGTCATATCTCCCATATTTTGTCTCATTGTCTGTTGCTACCTCCATACTACATTTAAACTTTCATTATATAAATATTATATATTTGTACTTATATTATATAAATCTCATATGCTTCTAGCCTCTAACAACCCATGGGAGGGTCAACTAAGAGTCATTGTGACTCAATGGCATGCAACAACATGCTTTTTAAGTGACTAGTTAATTAATCTTGCTTTATGAAGACATTTGGTGTCTTTTTTTTTATTAACCATTGCTAAAGTCTAAAAGTTCAGCATTTATTAATTTACTAAGAAAAAAATGAATAGATAAATAAAGATAGCACTTCATTATATGTTTTCTATCCTAGAACACCAAAGATCTTTGGAGATACTCTTCATGTCTACCCAATAATCTCCTCTGAAAATGAAATCTATTCAATAATAAAACATCAAACCAAATCCACTGCTGTTGAGTCAGTTGCAACTCATTATGACCCTCCGTCATTTTCCAAGGTTGTAAATCTTTGTTGTAGGTGACTGCCCATCGTCACCCACAGAATGACTGTTCTTGCTAGGTGACATCAAGTCAACCGAACTTATGAGCAACATAATAATCCTATGAAAAACAAATCACATTTTTGCCCCAAAGACTGGGCATCTTCAAGAGCTCTGCCATGCGTAAACCCACTACTGTAGTCACATTATGAAGGATCCAGGATTGGGTGTTGAGCATGGGATCATAATGGCTTCAAGTGTGTTACTGTTCCATTCCTCAAAGTGACAAGAAATTAAAACTGTCGACCTTTAGTTATCAGCTTGACATATTACTTACTGTGCCACCAGGACTTAACTAGTCCAAAATCTGCAAATTTTTTAGTAGGAGACTTCCACAGCTTTTAATATCAAGATGTGTAAGTAAAATGACAACAACAGGAGAGAAATAGAGATTTCTGCCAAAATATGTATTTCTTAATCTGTATAATTGCAAAATATGTATTTATAGCAGAACATTTTCTACAGGAGCTATGTTGCAAATAATTTATCACATTATATCATATTACATAAAAAAGTGAATAAATTTCTATCAGAATTGCAACTAGTCTAGTGTGTATCTAAACCACTGGGAACTACCAAAGTGAAGTTGATACATAAAATTAGCCAATAAAACATGTAAATTGACCTCCAAGATGGCTATTTCAAGCTTGTTTCACTTTTACAAGGTCTTGATCTCCACTTCTTTAGTCCTAGTCATCTTTACTAACATTTCAGCCATTTAGTTTCACACCTGGACCCTATACTATGTCCTCATTGTATACTATTTAACTTATGAAATAATAAATTTGAAAATTGTCCTTTAGTGGCCTACCCAGTAACGTGCCACTGCTAAGTTAAAGGACATTTCGCTCTCACAATCCATTCAATGATGTGCATGAATGAAACACAATGTGTATGAATTATTCTACACAAATCAATAAAAATATAGAAAAAAACATCAAATTTTCTTAGCTCCTCCTTATTAATTCAGTTTTCACATTCATACAAAGCAATTACAAATACTTGGCTTAGGTCAGATACACCATCGTCTTTAAACTACCATCATTTCTCATTAATACATTGGAAGGTAACTGAGAGCAGATTTGCCTTAGTTTTTGCCATTGTGTTCAATGCAGCTTCTACTTTCTCCTTTACTACCATTGGCTCCTGTTTGTATGGTACTTCCTGAAATTTTTCAGTGTCAATCAGTTCTTTCTGGTACAGTGATTCTGCATATTCCTTCCATCTCCTTTTGATGCTTTCTGGGTCATTAACTATATTTCCCAAAGCATCTTTCAATATTGCTACATGGGGCTTAAATTTGTTTTTCAGTTCTTTAAGCTTGAGAAATCAGAGGGAGTTCTTTCTTTTTTATTCTCCAATTCCAGCTCCCTGCACCTTCCATTATAATACGTTGCTTTGTCTTCCCAAGTGCCTCTTTGAAATCTTCTGTTCTCTTTGAAGTATTTTCCTTTTGAGTTGGCTTCTTGGCCTCCAGTGCAATCTTTAGAGTCTCTTCTGAAATTCATCTTTGTTTTTTCTTTTCCATTTTTGTAATGACCTTTTACTTTCTTTATGAATGACATCCTAATTCATCTGGTCTTTGATCATTGTTATTCAATTCCTGAAACCCATCCTGAAGATGATTTTAAAATTCAGATGGAATTGATCGATCATATTTTGATTCCTGTGCACTTATTTTAATTTCCTTCAGACTCATAGAAATTTGCATTTGAGTAATTTTGTAAATACAAAATTCAGTCATTCTATTTCTAGCCTCATTTCTATCACCAAGCCCGTATTTTCCACCTCCTATTCCTTCTCCACTGTTTCCCACTTTTGCATTCGTCACCAATTATCATGAATACATCTTGAGTGCATGTTTGATCAGTGTCATACTACAAGATTTGGTAAAAAGTCTCAATTTCTTTTTCTTTGGCTCATGTAGGATCATATATTTTAATATAGTCGTGTTAATAGGACTTCCTTGTATGTATATGGATATTATCTTACCACATTGTATTTCAAGATAGATTTTGAAACTGACTTTTTTACTATGACCACAACATCATTCTTACTCCGTTTTCATTCCCTCCATAGTATACCATAGAATCATTGGATTCAAATGGACCAAATCTGGTTCATCTCATCTCACTAATGCCTAGTATGTTGATATTCATTTGTTCCTTTTCATTTTTTTATAATTTCCAGTTTTTCAACATTCAAGCTATGTACATTTCATTTTCCAATTATTCAACAATGCTTGTTATTGTTTTTTCCTCATTTAAACTGACTTCCAGTCTGGGTTTTACTACTACACTATCCTCTTTCTTTCATGTTCATAGGGTTTTCAAAGGCCTGTTTTTTAGGAAGGAGATAGCCCATCTATTTCATACTCTGTCTTAGTCAAGTAGCTCCACCAAAACCTGTTCACCATGGGTAACCCAAATGGCATTTGACACACCAGTGGTGTGGATTTCAGTCTCAGAGCAACCTCAAGTTATCTCAGTAAAGCAAACTGACAGACAAGTACTATACCACTTAGAGCAATGTTCTCCTCAACCACAATTAAATACAAAGGCCCACTCATCAGGCCCTGATTACTGAAACAAGAGGCTTCCACTCAACAGCTGATTGTTAATGGAATCAGAAATAGCCCGTCAGCTTACACTTGAGTGTTAACAAAATCAGAACACCCAAACAATTTACACCCAGCTTTCAAGTAAATAAAAACCATTGACCCTCCAGAATCCAACTGCTCCTAGCTGGATACTCACCCTCAGGCAGGACCCAACTGACTTTTAAATACAAAAGCCCACCCAACAGATTCTAACTGGTTAAACAAGAGGCTCCAGGCAACAGCTCAGTCTTAACAAAATCAGAAACAGTCAATTAGCTTACACTTGGGTGTTAACAAAACCACTTACCCTCCAGAATCCAACTGCTCTGAGCTGGAGACTCTATGTTCAACTTTTTTTTTTTTTTTTATGAAACACCAAACTATCTTCCATAGTGGTTACACCATTTTACAATCCCACCAACAGTGTATGAGAATTCCCACATTTCTAAATCCTCTCCACCATTTACTTCTTCCTGCCCTACTATACTTAGCCATTGCTACTGGTGTAAGATGGCATCTCATTGTGGTTTTGAGTTGTATATCTCTTATTGCCAGTGATTTCTTCATGTATTGTCGGCCATCTGAATGTCTATTTTTATGAAAAGTTTTTCCATGTCTTTTGCCCATTTTGTAATTGAGTTATTGATCTTTTCCTCCTGGTGGCCCAGGAGTATTCTGTAAACTTTAGTTATGAGATCCTTGTCTGAAATGGTACTGCCAAATGTTTATTCCCAGTTGGTTGGCTCTATATCTTACACTACACACAAAAATCAACTCAAAGTGAATCAGAGGCCTGGAAGTAAAGCCCCAAACCATAAAATACATAGCACAAATACTGGGACCAACCTTAGAAGGCTTAGCCTATCGTATGAAGAGACTGCCAAATACAGCCAGAAATGCTCAATTTGGAGAGGATAAACTTGATGAATGGGACTTTTTAAAGATTATATCTCCATGCTTGTCTTTGATTTGATTGCTACTTCCATAGTTGTGGAAGGAAGGTCTAATAAAAGTAAATAATTGACAACTTTAATCTTTTCTCTATCTTTGATATTACCTATTAACTCAGCTATATTTTGGGTTTTTTTAATGTTCAGTTGTAATCCATACTGAAAGCTGTAGTATTTGTTCTTCTTTAACGAGTGCTTCAAGTTTTAAGTTTCTGCAAGCAATGTTGTGTCATATACATAACTTGGTTATTAATGAGTCTTCTTTCCATCCTAAGGTCTCTTAGCAACTTTTCTTAAAAATGAGAAAAAATGTTATTTTAAAGGTCCTCTTGTTGTGCACATTCATGTTTGGTAATTTGATTCACTTTTATTACTTCTTTTCTACTATGTATGTAGTTTGATAAATTTAAATTTTTCTTTACATGTGTATTTCTTGAACTTATTCATTAAGTAGATTCATTTACCAGCATATCCACTAATTCCAGATTTCTACTAAACAGATAAAATTCAACAATAAAATACTCAAGGTTGTCTTTATTTCAGGCAGGCCTGTTCCTTCCCAAGCATTCCCTATCATATAAATTTAGTCACTCACTCAAACTAGAAACCAAGACAATATCTTCATTAAGTCACACTAAAAGTCATTTTTGTGGTGTCATTCTTAACACTGGGTGCTAAGGCATTATACTATTAAGGAAAAGTTTGACTATTCAAACCCAGCAGCCACTTCACAAGAAAAAGATGAGGCAGTCTACTTAAATAAAGATTTACAACTTTGGAAAACTTGTGAGGTAATTCTACTCTGTCTTATAGATGAATTTGAGAACACACTTGGTGGCAGTGAATTTGGAAGTTTTAAAATCATAAGAAATATATGTAGGGAACTCTGCATGTATTGTTCTACTTTATGATTTTTCTGCTTTTCCTCCATTATTTCTATTATCCTGAGTTAGATCAACATTGTCCACAAGAACCTCACCAGATGGAATACACAGGGATCTAGTACACTTGTGAAATAGATGGTGGTAAACCTCAATATAAACAGTTACAACAAGATCAGGGGCTGACTATAGAATAGATCATCAATTGCTCTTATACAAGTTAAAATTGAAGTGAGAAAGCTGAAAAAAGGGGAAAAAAATTCATGAAAGCCAAATTATGATCATTAGTATATCTCTCACTTACATTTTAAAAACCTTCTCAAGAGTGGATCTGAAACACTGAACACAAATGATCAAAGACTAGAAAAGTTGGAGGATGATATCAAGGATAACATACAAGAAGAAAGCTAAAGTTTATTAAAAAGACAGGAAAGAAATGAAAGATCAAATGAATGTTAGAAAAGACGGAAACCTTCTTCTTGAATAGCTAAAACTAATAAAATAAATTATGATAGAGTTAATGTGAAAAAATCTCAAAGGGCAGCTGAGAAAACAAAATTTTGCAGTGAAATAGGGGAGGACTTGAAGTTAGAAAAACAAAAGGAAATAAAATATTTAGCCGTACTAAAGTTGATGTGTTCTATAACCTATGCAAGAAACTTAGACAACAATTTTTGGCCACCTAAATATGAATTTTTAACTATGAAAGCAGTTAAAAAACT
>NW_006399800.1:16582901-16586842 GCF_000299155.1 Elephantulus edwardii | reverse complement strand
AGGAAGGCCCTCTATGAAGTGGATTGATTCAGTGACTGGGATAATTGGGATGGGAGTGTCAGAGACAGTGCGATTAGCACAGGACAGAGCGGAGTTTAGGGCTGTTGTACATTGGGTCCCTATGAGTCGCAGGTGACTCGACGGCACATAAAAACAACAACAAATATGAATTGGGTTTCAACAGATTTTTTTTAAAGAAAGGAATTTCTCTGACAATCCAAAGGCAAATGGTTCGAATCCATGGAAGACAGATGAGCAATTATTTTCTGTGTGATTTACAGTCTCTGAAAACCCACTGGAGTGTTAGCTGTGAATTAGTTCCTAGTTAATGGTTGTTGTTCTTATTGTTGTTAAGTCCCTTTGAGTGGAGTATGACTCATAGTATTCCGATGAGCAACAAATCATCTATGACATACTTGAGCTCATTGCTACAGTCACTAGATGAGTCCATCTGGGTAAAGGTCTTCCTCTCTTTTGCCAACCTTTCAACTTTCCCAGCAATATACCCGTTTAGAAGGAATAGCCTTTCCCAACATCATGCTCAAAGTATGTGAGAGAAGTCTTCCTCATTCTTGCCTCTCAAAAGCACTCTGGCTACACTTCCTCCAAGTCATATCTTCTTTTGACAGTCCAAGGGTACTGTTAATCCAGTACCTTTCTCTAACACCATAAGTCAAACTCAACAGTTCTACCATCTTTAGCTCATTGTTCATCTCATTGTTTAGCTGTCAGACACACAGCAAGTAATTGAAAAGACCATGGACTGAATCAGCCACACTTTAGGCTTTTAATGTACATCATTGCTCCTCAAGATTTAGCAGATATCCTTGAGAGAAGACTTTCCCATTGCAATACATCGCCTGGTCTTCTAACTGCTAGTACCAACTATGTTGATTATGGATCCAGGTAAGATGAAATCATTGCCAGTTCCAGTCTTTTCTACATCTTGATCTTGCCTGTCAGTCCAGTGGAGAGAATTTTTGTTTTCTTGATATTGATATGTAATCCATACGTGAAGTCTTTGATCTTCTGCAGCAAGTAGTTCAAGACCTTTTCATTTTTAGCAAGTAAGGTTATGTCATCTGCATAATGTAGATTATTGATGAATCTTCCTCTGATCCCATATTCTCCATAGAATTCAGCTCCTCAAATGATTTGCTCCACGTGCAGATTGAATAGGTATGGAAAAAGGATACAACCCTCATGAACTCCTTTCTTAATTTTAATTTATGCTGTATTGCCTTGCTCTGTTCAAACAGCAACTTCTTGGTTTAAGTACATGTTTCATATGAGCAGAGTTAAGTATTCTGGGATTCCCATTATTCTCAAAGTTAGCTATGATTTATTCTGATCTATACAGTAAAAAATTTTTGCATAATCAATAAACAAAATATACATTATTCTGATATTGTCTGCTTTAAATCAGGATCTCTCTGACACGGGCATTGATATTGCCTCACATGATTTGTATGTCATCTTCTAAACTCAGCTGGAACTTGATTTATGCACAAGAAAAAGAAGTTAAAAAACACAACTATTTGCCTATTGAAAAACTTTATAATTTAATAATTTTTTAATTTTAAGATAATTTTTTGTAAGATAATTTACAAATATCTTGCTGTCTTTAGTAATTTGAATAATAGACCGGCAATGTTTCTGACAAAGGATAGTGTTAAGCATAATGAAATAATTGGGCTTACTTTTTCTTTTTTACCTCTTGTTTAAATAAAACAGGACCTGGTGGGAACGCCTCTGTATTTGAAAGTCAGTTGGGCCCTGACTAAGAGTCTCCAGTTTAGGAGCCTCCTGCATGCAGCAGTTGGATTCTAGAGAGTAGGTTATTTTGATTTAATTGAAAGTGGAGTATAAAATGTTTGGTAAATGATGTTAATTGTGTTTAGGGAGAACACTGTTCTACATGGTATAGCACTTGTCTGTCAGTTTGCTATACTGAGATAACTTGGAGTTGCTGTGATGCAGACAGACGTGCAACTGTTGTGTCAAATGCCCAATGGTTAAGCATGGTGGACAGGGTTTCTTAGATTTACCAGATTAAGACAGGCTTGGAAGCAGGATTGGCATCTACTTCTTAAACAACAGGTCTTTGAAAACCCTATGAACAGTAGAGGACTGGCATATATAGTCACAGAACAGGGTTCAGATTTTTCATAGCGTTGTTATGAGTCATATTATACTCTGGCACCTAACAACAAAAACAACAACAACAACCTCTTGTCTGAGGATGACAGTTGGTTTTCATTAATCTGGAGTTGCAACATCAGAGATAATTTCAATCAATTCTTTTGTGTTGCCAGCTTGGCAGGTATGGTTGAATGCCAAAGGCAGTTTGTCAGTTATCTCAGAGACCTTCTTGCTAGCACTGTTGACATCTGTCATCCTGCACTTTGTTCACTGGTAGTGGACTCCTTCAGAGATTGTTAGATGATGTTTGCCATATTTTACTGTTGGTGATTTTGTAGCACACCAGCATCAATATCATCATAGATACTCATGCTTCAGCATTTACAATGGTATTAAGAGAAAGTATGGGCTTTTCATTAGTCTTATAGAGATAACATGTCTGAATCAATTAAAGATGATAGATCATCAAATTCATAACCAGAGTTCAGCAATTCAAAGGCAATAATTTATGCATCTCTAAAAGTAGAAGGCTTCTAGTGGCAAGAAGCTGCACTGCAATCCCAGAGGTGCGTGGTTCAAATCCACCAGGTGCTCTGCTGAAGAAGGAGGAAAAATTGCCTCCTGTACCAGTCAGATCCGATTTGATGGCACACACATAAAAAACAATAATAATTTAAAAAAATAAAAGAAGTAGAAGGCTTCCTTTGAACTTCTTAAATGTCAGTAGAAATTGGTCAGAATGAGTCCTATGTAGTATGGTATGCCCCTGATTTTATCTCCAGTCTCAATAATCATAACTTCTTTTCCAGATGCTGTAAGCTTAGGCATCTCACTTATCATCTGTTTAGCAACTAAAGAATTAATAAGACCACAAAGAGCTCAATCTGAGGATACACCAATAATGAACTGTTTCTTCTTGCCTTCAGGAGCCTTAATATAAGCTTTTCATAGAAAGCCAGAGATCTGACTCCATATACCTGAGCTGGTCTCAGCTCCCTCTCTGCTTGGACATATTTTGCTGCTGCATTTTCACGTTGTTGTTCTTATGTGCTGTTGAATCGCCTGTGACTCACAGCAGCCATATGTACTACAGCCCAAACCCTACTCTATCATGTGCCAATCTTACCCTCTCTGACACACCTAGCCTCATTATCCCAGGCACTGAATCAATCCATCTCACCGAGGATCTTCCTCTTTTATGCTGTCCCTCCATCCTGCCATGAATGACGTCCCTTTCCAAGGACTGGTCCCACCTTGCAACATGTCCAAAGTATATGTCAGACAAAGCTTCAGAATTCTTGACTCCAAGGAGCAGCCTGTTCACTAGGATGAACCTGTTTGTTCTCCTAGCTGTCTATGGTATATTCGGTTCTCTTCTCCTGCACCACAGCTCAAAGGCATCAATGCTCCTTCTGTCATCCCTAGTCATTGTCCAGCTTTTTGATGCATAGCTTAGGAAGGGTATATGCCAGAGATGTGTCCTATCTCCATACTTTATCAATCTATATGCAGAACAGATTGTCTTGATGGCTGGGTTTTATGAGGAAAAATGTGGCATCAGGATTGGTGGAAGATTCATCAACAATCTGTGTAATGCAGACGACACAACTTTGCTTGCTGAAACTGAGGAAGACCTGAAGAGCTTGCTGCAGAAGGTCAAGGACTGCAGCCTTAAATATGGATTGAAGCTCAACACCAAAAAAAGAAAGAGACTTACCACTGGGCAGATTGGCAGCATCATGATATACGGTGACGAGAGTGAAATTGTTAAGAGCTTTAGTTTGCTTGACTCCACCACA
>NW_006399800.1:16575696-16582369 GCF_000299155.1 Elephantulus edwardii | reverse complement strand
AGAGAGACACCATTGCTCTTCAGTACTTTGGAGAGGTCCCTAACAGCAGACTTTCCCATGGCAATGCGCCTTTTAATTTCCTGGCTACTGGTGTCAAGAGTGTAGACTGTGGAGCCAAGCAAACTAAAGCTGTGAACAATCTAATCTCTTCACCATCCATCCTGATGCTTCCAATGGGCACAGTGGTGAGAATCTTTTGTCTTCTTGACATTGAGCCTCAATCCATATTGGAGGCTACGGCCCTTGACTTTCTGTAGCAGGTAGTCAGCAAATTAAAAGACACATTGCATTGGTGAAGTCTGCTGTCAGAGACCTCTCCAATGTACTGAAGAGCAGTGATGTCAGTCTGGAGACTAAGATGTGCCTGATGCAGGCCATCGTCTTTGCAATTACTTGCTATGTGCCAGAAAACGGGACCATTTCATAGACTTGGTAATTTTCTGAATGGTTTTGATTTACTACAGTCACCCGGTAATGTCTTTCAGAGTTGCTTTATTTTGAACTTGGGTCCTCAAGCTGCCATACTGTTGTGGCTGCACAGCCCAGTCTGAGACAATGAGGTTTACCCATGAAATCATGATGGACGGTACTTCATAATTTAACTATTTTAAATCGTATACCCACCCCACCACAAACAACCATTCCATCAGTTTGCTGAGCAGATAAAAAAAAATCTTCATAGAGACAACCTATCTTTCTAACATAAAGGTGCTGGTGGATTCAAACCACTGTCCTTTCAGTTAATAGCCAGCTATATAACTCCCTGCACAATCATAGCTCCTTTTAAATTATGGAACACTCTACATATTTACAAGGATGTCTAAGTGATATCCAAAATTAGCCAACTGGTGATTTGTTGTGATTTTTAGAAGCCTAATTTGATCAGTACCACTCATAGTGATCCTGTGGAACTTATAATCTCCACTGTGCTTAAACCTATTGCTACAGTCACTGTGTCAATAAAGCTCATTGAGTTTCTTTCTCTTATTTGCTGACTCTATACCCTTCTAAGCAGGATGATAAGATAGGAACTGTATTTTCTCTGGTAATAGCTTATCTTTCTTTTACTCTATGGAATTACTCACTTTTTAACATTGAGATAAAAATTGTTGTTATGTGCCATCGAGTCGTTTCCGACTCATAGTGACCCTATGCACAACAGCTCTAAACCCTGCTCTATCCTGCGCCAACCGCACCGCCTCTGACACACCCATCCCGATTACCCCAGTCACCGAATCAATCCATCTCATAGAGTGTCTTCCCCTCCTGCGCTGTCCCTCCACCATCCCAAGCATGATGTCCCTCTCCAAGGACCCGTCCCTCTTGGCAACATGTCCAAAGTATGTCAGACGAAGCCCCAGAATCTTTGCCTCCAAGGAGTAGCTTGGTTTAATCCTCTCCAAGATGAATCTTTGTTTTCCTGGCAGTCCATGGTACATTCAGTACCCTTCTCCAGCACCACAGCTCAAAAGCATCCACTCTCCTTCTGTCCTCCCTAGTCATTGTCCAACTCTCTGATGCACAACAAGCGATTGCAAATACCATGACCTAACTATTTAGACCTTGAGATTTTTACATCTAATTATTACTATCATTATTAATTTATAATAACAATATATAGATGACCAGTTACTTATAAAACAAAGAAGCTAACAAAAATAATGAATTTACAGACCTATAAAATATTCTTTGTTGAAAACCTGCTGTAATAATTATTGAAAATTAGGCAGCAGCAAAAGTTAGAAATAAATTTTAATATAAGTTCAACCATTAAATCAATATATTTCAACTTCAAAATCTCTCTAAACACAACTGGTAAAGAAGGGGTTTATTTTCTGCATGCACTTAGACAGTAGAATTTACTTGCATTATATCCTATAGAAATTTTAATATGATATGTTTTTCGTGCCTCTAAAGAATCAACTTCTATTTATATAATTTTACCATAGATATCCTGTAAGAGGTTATAAAGAGAAAGAATAAATTCGTGTTAATATCTCATTACAAAAGGTGAGTCCATTTATCTTCATAGTCAGAGTCAGCTTGCTTTAGAAAGACCTTTTTTGAACTTGCTTCTGGCAAGTGGAAACATTAACAAGCAGGTTGTGAGAAGCGCTCTTGAACTGCCAAGTGAAAATATCAGTCCTGAGAAATCATTGGGATAGTTCAAGTCCAAAGTGAACCAGCAGAAAAATATTTCCATCTGCGTTTCAGAAATGTCAACGTATCCACACAAGCTATCACAGTAATGCATATTTCAGCCAACTGGCAAAGAAACTTCACATCCAAGAATGGATAAAAATGACTCCTGCTTTATTTAGGGCACTGGTTTTCAAACTAAAGGTTGCAATCCATTAGTGATCTTGAAAGCAGATTTTTATGAGTTCCAACAAATTTTTTAATACAATGAAATAGAAAAACATTAGAGAATAACTCAGCTGTGAGGGTAAATACTGCTTGTGAAACTTCTATTTCAGGAGTATTTTCCCCTCAGTTGCAATATAAACCAATTCTCTGACTGTATGCTGCAATGAAAAATTTTACAGGAAATACTTTGATTTAATATGGGGCTATGGTTTCAAGATGGGGTAACAGTGGTCTTTGAATTTGACATATGCATCAGGAAACTAAAGAAATTTCTTCTGGGTTAGTCTTTTTCAGTTCAACACAACACTTTCAAGAAAAGATTTAAAACACATAAACAAAAAGAACTCTAACCACTGACAAATTAATGCAGACTCAGGGTAACTTCTTATGAGTCAGAGTATAACGTTACTTTAGGGTTTCAATGGCTAGTGTTTTTCAGAAATAGATTACAAAGCATTTTTTCCAAGAAGACCTGTGGTTGGACCCAGCCTCTAATCATTTGGTTCTTGTACTTAAATGTGGTCAAGTTTAATATGACATAAAGATCCTATAAAGAAGAGATATGAACTCTGTCCTATCCTGTGCCATCTTCATAATCTCTGACATACTTGACCTACAGTCTCTGTGTCAGTCCATCTTGTTGAAGGCCTTCCTCACTTTTGCCATTCTTCCACTTTTCCAAACTTGATACCCCTTTCCAAAGAATAATCTTTCCTAACAACATGCCCACAGTGTGTGAGACTAAACTTCATCATCTTTGCTATACTTTCTCCAAGACATATCTGTGTGTTGTTTCAGTAGTTCCTAGGATATTCAGTACTCTTCTTTAACACCACAGTTCTTCTTCAACCGTCCTTATTTATTTTCCAGCCCTCAGCAGCATAGCAAATGATTGGAAAGATCATAGCCTGAATGAGGCACAATTTGGTCCTCAAACTAATATCACTGCTCATCAATGATTTGGAAAAGTCTCTGTCTACAGACTTTTCCAGGGCAATATGTCTCTTGGTCTTCTCCCTGCTAGTACCAAAGGTGTAGATTGTGTATCCAAGTAAGATGAAGTTGTTGACAGTTTCAACCATGCTGTCTTCCATAGTGGTTGCAACATTTTACACTCCCACCAACAGTGAATAAGTGTTCCAATGTCACCACAACATGTGTTGTTTGCTGCTCTGTTGAACTTTGCTATTGTTACTGGGGTCAGATGATATCTCAAAGTTGTTTTGATTTATATCCTTCTTAGAGCTAGGAATTTTGAACATTTCTTCATGTGTTTGCCACCTGAATGTCTTCTTTGGTGAAGTTTCTGTTCATATCCTGTGCCCATTTTGTGACTGGGTTCTTTATCTTTATTAAGTACTGGAGTACTTAATAAATTCTAGATAAAAATCCTTTATCAGACATGTCATTACAAAATATTTTTTTCCAAGTCTGTGATTTTCCTTTTTACCCTGTTGGAGAAGACTTTTTATATTCATAGGGATTTGATTTTTAAAAGGTCCCATTCATGTATTTTATTCTCTCATGGTTGTAAGTTTTTCAGGATTCTTGGAAGACTGTTTATGTTGTGGATTAGTGCTTCTATAGTTCTTCCAAACTTTTCTCTGATGAAGTTTATAGTCCTTGATTTTACTCTCAGGTCCTTGATCCACTTTGAATTGGTTTTTGTTTACGGTATGAGCTGTGGGTCTAACTTGAGTTTTCTACAGATAGTTTTCCAATTTTGCCAACAACATCTATTAAGGAGGTTGTCATTTCCCCACTTAACTGATTTCATCTCCTTGTCAAAAATCAGTTGATCATTGGTAGATGGACTGATTTCTGGGTTCTCAATTCTGCTCCACTGATCTATGTGTCTGTTACTCTACCAGTATCATGCTATCTTGATTACCACCACTTTGTGGTTACTCTGAGATCAGGAAGTGAGATTCCTCCTACCTTGTTGCTCTTTTATAGGAGTGTTTTGCTTATTCAAGGCCTCTTTCCATTCCAGATGAAATTAAAAATTGTCTTTTACATCTTGTTTATGGAATTGGTATTAGTATTGAGATTGCATTGAACTTTTAGATTGCCTTTGGTAGAATTGTTATTTCATAATATTGAGTCTTCTTATCCATAAGCATGGTATAATTTTCCATTTTTTTCCAGATCTCTTTATGTTTCTTTTCATAATGTTTTGTAATTTTCTTTGAATAGGTCTTTTATTTTTCTAGTTAGATTTACTCCCAAGTATTTAATTTTGTGGTTAGGCACTGTGACGACTATTGTTTTTTCTTAGCTCCAGTTTTGTATTCTTTTTGTTAATGTAGAGAAATCCAATTGATTTTTGTATGTTAATCTTATATCTTGCCACTTTGCTGAATTGGACAACTATATCCAATAGTTTTCTCACTGAGTCTTTAGAGCTTCCTAAGTGTACTATAATATCATCTGCATATAGAGATAATTTTTATCTCCTTTTTGCCAATTTGGATACCTCTTCTCTTGTATTACTGCTATTGCTAAGACTTCTAACAATATTGAATAGGAGAGGTGATTGTGAACATCCTTGTTTAGTTCCTGTTCTCAAAGGAAATTATTTTAATCCCTCTCCATTGAGATTGATGTTGGCTCTTGGTTTTGTATATATAGATTTACAATGTTGAGGAAATTTCCTTCCATTCCTATTTTTTAGTGTTTTAATAAGGAAAGGGTGTTGGGTTTTGTGAAAGGTCTTTTCTGCATCAATTGATAGGATTGTGTATTTCTTGTTCTTTGCTTTGTTAATGTAATGAAATACACTTGTTGTTTTTCTTATGATGAACCGTCCTTGCATACCTGTTATGAATCCCACTTGGTCATGGTGAATTATTTTTTTATGTATTGTTGGCTTCAGTAGGTCAGCGTTTTATTGAGGATTTTTGCATCTATGTTCATGAGGATATCAGCCTAAAGTTTTTTATTTTGGTGTTGTCTTTACCTGACTTTGATACCAAGGATATATTTGCTTCATAGAATGAGTCTGGAAGAATTCCATCTTTTTATGTTTTCAGAAATATTTTATGTAGAAGTGGTAACAGTTCTCTGAATGTTTGCTATAATTCACTTGTAAAACCAGCTGGTTTTTTTGTTGTTATAAGTTGTTTTAATGGAATATTATGAAGAACTATACTCAAACAAATATGGAAACTTAGACAAAATTGACCAATACTTAGAAGCCCACAATCTCACTAAACTGATACTAACCCAAATAAAACACCTGAGCAGATACATTACAAAAGAAGAAATTGAACAAGCTACATAGTATTTCATTGTATGCCTATACCATGATTTTCCCTATCCATTCATTTGTTGATGGGCACTTGAGTTGTTTCCATCTCTTTACTATTGTAAATAATGCGGCAATAAAAATAGGTGTGCATGTATCTGCAGAGCAGACTTGCCAGATAAACTGGGGTCTGGGACAAGGAGTTTGCCAGCATTTGGGCATGCTGGGCTGGTAAGACTCTAAAAGGTCAAGCCCCACCAAGGTTCTTGGGATATTTAATGTCAGCTGAATCCAGACACTGGCTTATCGAGGCACAGTAGGTTTGAGGGCTCCAGGCACTGGTGGTGGTTTTTTGGGCCCATGAGGGTGTTGGCAGAGCGGCCTTGCCAAATGAACTGGAGGTCTGGGGCAAGGAGTTTGCCAGCATTTGGGCATTCCAGGCTGGTAAGAAAACCATAGGGCCCTCTAGACATTCCTCTAGGTGGTATAGCCCTGGTATTCAAGTTGCCGTACAGCAGTACCATATGGTTGCTGTGAGGATGAATACCGTGACACTGATGTGTCAAATATGTTAATGGTTGGTTACCCAATGCGGACAGAGAGTGGGGGGAGCTCCCCAATTAAAACAAGCATGGAAGGAAGAGTGGCATCTACTTCCGTAATATCTTGCCTCCGGAAACCCTATGAACCTGGAGAGAGGATGAAAGGCTCCCCAGCATCGAGGACTCTCCTTCATAGGGTTGCTATGAGTCGCCTGCAACTCGACGGCACTTAACAACAACAACATGTATCTGTTTTACTATGCTATTTCCCTCACGCCTCCTTTTGTTTTAGCTTATCAACATTTAGTACAGTTTTCAGGGTCTCTTCAGACATCCATTTTGGTCTTTTCTTCCTCCCTTGTCTTTGCAATGGCATTTTGCTTTCTTCCTGGATGTTATCCTTGATGTCATCTCACAGTTCACCTAGTTTTCAGTCATTAGTGTTAATGCCTTAAACTTATTTTTGCGATGTTTTTAAATTCCAGGGGAATAGACTCAAGACTATACTTGGGCTCTT
>NW_006399800.1:16551754-16569193 GCF_000299155.1 Elephantulus edwardii | reverse complement strand
GTACCATGGACTGCTAGCAAAACAAGCAGATTCATCCTGGAAAGGGTTAAACCAGGTGGCTCCTTGGAGGCAAGGATTCTGAGGCTCCATCTAACATACTTTGGACATGTAGTAGAGAGGGACAGGTCCTTGGAGAGGGACATCATGCTTGGTAGGGTGGAAGGACAGTGCAGGAGGGGAAATCCCTCTATGAGGTGGATTGATTCGGTGACTCGGGTAATCGGGATGGGTGTACCAGAGACGGTGTGATTGGCACAGGACCGAGCAGAATTTAGGGCTGTTGTACATAGGGTCGCTATGAGTTGCAAGCAACTCAGTGGTACATAACAACAAGATATTTACATTTATATTTTAAAACAATGTCTAACTATGGAAGTAGTTCCCTGAAATGTTGTTGTTCGTGATATCTCCCTGCCAGGTAAGTTGTAATGTTTCACTTTTGTCTCAATTCCTCTACATTGACTATCGTTTAACTTTTGCCCTTTAAATTGACTAAATAATATGTAATATATATTAATTGTCTAGATTAAATTATAGAATTGAATTAGAATGGCAATGAATGTTAATATGCAGTTTATTCTTCTAATTATGAAGGAAAAAGCATTCATATCAGTAGTGGACACCACTAATCTGTGACAAGATGTTATTTGTTCAATTATTACTGAACAAGGAATTGTCTTTGCAATAGAGTTCTGTATTACCAATGACTTACTTATGCAAATGACCTTTTCCCCACAATGTAAAAAGAAGCTATGCATATTGGCTTTACTAGATGAAATGCACAGCAATTATATCAACTACATCTGTGGAAAAAAGACTATGCAGGAACTCAATATCACTGTTCACTAGAAAAGGGCTAAGGACGAATTGCTGCTCAAGTATATTTGAGCAGCACCAGTGGCTCATATGTTAGTTTAAGCTAAATCTAAAGAAAATTCCAGGAGAGACCAGATAGACAGCTGAGTAGATCTCACTCAAATTTAGAGGTCATTTCAAGAATATCTTTGACACCTTGAAAACTAATGACTAAAGCCAAAATAGCTTGCAAGCGCATCATAGATGAAGAAAGAAAAAGAGCATTATAAAGACAGAAATGACAAAAATGTGTTTTAGAAGACACTCTGAAGTGTGCTGATAGAAGCTAAAGTGAAAGGAATAAATGGTGATGTAATAGAACTGAACAAAAATATTTTAAAAAGATACCTTAAAAAAGATGACGTATATCATTAAATATGTAACTTGGAGTTATAAAATAAAAAGCTGAGGATGCACTTGGAATTTCTCAAGCTGAAAGAATTGAAGGAAATACTTGAGACACAAGTTGGAATAATGAAGGAGTCTATTGGCAAAATATTGAAAGACACAGAAATCATCAAAGGACGATGGAAGGAATATACAGAACCACTCCACCAAAAATTATTTACCTGTAATCAACCATTTCAGGAAATAGAACATGATCAAGAACCAAGGTGTACTAAAGACACTGGGGAAAAGCAAGACTGTAGGAATTGATAGAATACCAGCTGAAACATTTCAAAAAAATTAATTCCATTTTGGAAGTACTCGCCTTGTCTCTACCAAATAGTAAAGTGGACTTGGGGGGGAGATATTGTATAACAGTGAAAGATTTTTTTCTTTTACTTTTCAAAGAGAAGAACAAACTGGAGGGGAGGGTGGGCAGGGAAAAGTGTAACAAGGAATAAATGGAAGTCCAAAATCTCTGTAAATTTTCATTAAAATTAATAATAATTCTATCATAAAAAAACAAAAAAAATTTGGAAACAGTTACTTGACCTGACTTAAAAAGTTTTATACTCTTGTCAACAAATGGAGATCCAAAAGAATACAGAAATTATCAAACAATGTTACTGGTGTGCACTGCAATCCTGAAGGCACGCAGTTCCAACCCACCAGTTGCTCTGTGGGAGAAAGATGGCCAGTCCCCTCTTGTTCAATTAACTGCCTCTGCAAACCCACCAGAGGGTCAACTACGGTCTGGTTCCAACTCAATGGTACATAACAAAAACAACAACAACATATCCAATTACAGGAGAGTTTTTCCCTTACACAACAGCAGGTTTGGGGTTCTAGCTTCTTTCTTATGTCCACTTAACAGGAAATAGTCTCTGATTAGATTACTATTGTTTTGCTCTGTTGAGTTGAAACTGGCCCATTGCTTATACTCAAGTGGTTTTTCAGAGGCAGTATATCACACAAGAAGATTTGAACCATGTGCTTTTGAGATTGCAGCACAGCTTCTTACCACGAGTATACCAGAGCTCCAATTAGATTAGGTATCAGAGTGAACTTTGAATGAGATTGAAATTACACTGTGCTGAGTTTCCAATGATTCCAAACTATCATAAATGAAATTAAACTTTTTGTTTGTTTGTTTCCTTCAGGACATTTTTATAAAAATATCTTAATATCTAGCCAATAAGGATATGTTGTTTTTGTTATGTGTTTTGTTAAGTCACTTGCAACTCATAGTGAACCTATCTACAACAGCCCTGAACCTTACTCTATCTTGAGCTAACTTTGTTGTCTCTGCTACACTTAACCCAACATGCCTTATCCCAGTCACTAAGTCAATCTTTTAGGTTGGCACAGATGATCCTGGAGAGTAAGTGTTTTTAATTTATTTGAAAGCTAGGAGTAAACTGGACATTTCTGATTGTGTTAAGAATCAAGTGTAAGCTGATTAACTGTCTCTGATTTAGTTTACAATCAGCTGTGCCTAGGAAGCCTCTTGTGAAGGCAAACAGGGTCTGGTGGGTAGGTCTTTATATTTAAAAGTTAATTGGGCCCATGGGCCTGCAGCCTTCGGGCTTGGTATTCATTATATTTGGAGAGAACAAGTGGTGTAGCCTTGTCTGTTTGTTGTACTGAGATTACTTGAGGTTGCTGTGACACTGAAATCTGTGCCACTGGTATGTCAAATGCCAAAAGAGTTACCAATTAGGGACAGGTTTTGGTGAAGCTCCCTGAGAGGTGAAGCTCCTAGTCTTAAGACAGACTAGGGAGCATAATGGGCCATCTACTTCCTAAATAACAAGCTTTTGAAAACTCTATGAACACTAAACAAAGAGGATATATATTGTAGTGCAGTGGTAGAGCCCAGATTGGGAATCGGTTGAAATCAGGAAAATCAATAACAAACATAGTTTAACAATTGGAATATAAAATGTACATAGCTTGAGTGACGGAAAACTGAAATGGAACACATGAATATTGACATAATAGGCATTAGTAAGATGCAATGGACCAGCTTTGGCCATTTTGAATCAGATAATCATGGAATACTATGCAAGGAATGAAAAACAGAGGAAGAATGATGCATTCATAGAAAAAAAAAGTCAATTTTAAGTTCTATCCAGAAATATAATGTTGTGAGTGATAGGATAATATGTATACGCATGCAAAGAAGACTTTTTAACAAGACTATTATTCAAATATGTGCTCTTTCATCTATAGGCAAAGAAGAAGACATTGAGAAGTTTCATCAAATTTTGCAGTCTGAAATGGACTGAAAATGCAATCAGGATGTATTAGTAATAATTGGTGACTGGAATGCAAAAGTTGGAAACAGTGAGGAAGGAACAGTAGTTGGAAAATATGGGCTTGGTGATAGAAATAAAGCTGGAAATAGAAGATTGATTTTTTTTAATTTACAATGATTTATTCTTTGCAAATATCTTTCCTAAAAGACACAAAGACAGCTTTTCATGATTTCATCCGATGGGCTGCATAGAAATCAGACTGACTACATTTAGGGAAGAAATTGTTGGAGAAGCTCAACATCAGCAGTCAAAACTAGGCCAGCAGTAGACTGTGGATCAGATCATCAATTACTCATATGCAAGTTCAAATTGAGGCAGAAGAGAATGAAATTAAGTCCCATTCAATTCCATCTGAACTTCATGATCATCTTAAGGTTTGAGGCGTTAAACACCAACGATAGACCAGATGAGTTGTGGGATGATATAAAGGATATCATCCCTGAAGAAAGCAAAGAGTCATTACAAAAAATGGAAGTTGTTGTTGATTGCCTTTGAGTCAAACATGACTCATAACGACTCTATGAACAAAAGGCCTGAAGCCCTTCTGTAATTGTTGACATTTATCAAAGTTCATAGAGTTTCCGGAGGCATGTTGTTTAGGGAGTGGATGCTACTCCTGCTTCCAAACCTGTCATAGTATGTTATTATTTTATGTGCCGTTGAGTCACCTGAGATGTATAGTGACTCTATGTACAGCAGCTCTGAATCCTTCCTTGTCCTGAGCCAGTCTCACTAATTCTGACACACCAAGAGACTCTAAAGATTGCACTAGAGTGTCGAGAAGTCAAATCTTTAAAAAAAAAAAGTCGAAGTGAAAGAGCTGAACAGATGGTTTCAAAGGTCAGCGTGGGAGGACAAAACAAAGTATTACAATGAAATGTGCAAAGAGCTGGAATTGGTGAATAAAAACGGAAGAACTTATTCTGCATTTCTCAATCTGAAAGAACTGAAAAACAAACTTAAGCCTTATGTCACAATATCGAAAGATGCTGTGGGCAATATACTGAATGACTCAGAAAGCACCAAAAGAAGATGCAGGGAATACACAGCCACTGTACCAGAAAGAATTGACTGACACTGAAAAATTTCAGGAAGTACCATATGACCAAGAGCTAATTATAATGAAGGAGGAATGGAAGCTGCATTGAAGGCATTGGCTGAAAATAAGGCCCAGTAATTAATAAGATACCAATTGACTTGTTTCAATTAACAGATGTTCAGCCTTGGATGAACTCACCAGTCTATGCCAGAAAATTTGAAAGATGGCTATCTGGCCAATAGAGTAGAAGAGGTCCATATTTGTTCCCATTCCCAAGAAAGGGATTCAACTGAATGTGGAAATTATCAAACAATATAATTGATATCACATGCAAGCAAAATACTGATGAAGATCATTAAAAAATGGCTGGAACAGACAGTACATAGATAAAGAATTGCCAGAAGTTCAAGCAGGATTTAGAAGAGGCCGTTGCTGCACCAGGGAAATCATTGCTTATGTCAGTTGGATCCTGGCTGAAAGTAAGGAATACCAGAAGAATGTCTATTTGTGCTTTATTGACTATTCAAAGGCATTTGACTGTGTGGATCATGACAAGTAGTGGCCGACATTGAGAAGAATGGGAATGCAGAGCATTGATTGTGCTCATGTGGAACCTATACCTGGATCTGGAGGGTGTTGTGTGAACGGAGCAGGGGAGCACTGCAGGGATTGGAATTGGGAAGGGAGTGCATCAGGATTGTACTCTCTCTCCAAAGCTATTCAGTCTGTATGCTGGACATATTATCCAAGAAGCTGTACTCTATGAGAAGAAGTGGGACATCAGGATTGGAGGGAGACTCATCAATAAATTGTGTTATGTAGATGACACAACCTTAACCTTACTTGCTGAAAGGGAGGACTTGAAGCACTTTTTGCAGAAGATCAGGGAATGCAGCCTTCCATATGGATTGCATCTCAATATCAGGAAGATGAAGATTCTTACCACTGGACTGATAGGGCAGTGCCATGATGGGTGGAGAGGAGATTGAAACTGTCTTTCAAGGGGGAAAAAAAGAGGAATGAACTGGGGGGGGAGGGCAGAGAAAATAGTGTAACAGTGAATGAATGGAAACCCAAAATCTCTGTAAATGTTCATTAAAATTAATAAAATTTAATTAAAACAAAAAGAAAAGAAAATAAAGAAACTGTCAAGAGTTTAATCTTGCTTGGATTCAAAATTAATACCCTTGGTATTAGCAGTCAGTAGATGAGACATATGGCATTGGAGAAATCTGCATTTAGGGACCTTTCCAAATTATTAAAGAGTAGTGATGTCAGTTTGAGGACTAAAGTGAGTCTGATTCAGACCATAGTCCTTCCATTACTAGTTATGCATCCGAGACCTGGATAATGAATAAGGATGACAGAAAAATATTTGATGCCTTTGAGCTTTGATGTTGGAGAAGAGCACTGAACATCCCATGGATGGCCAAGAGAACAAACATATATGTTTTGGAGATGGTGCAGCCAAAGTGCTCTTTGGAGGCAAGAATGATGAGACTTTGCCTCACATACTTTGGACATGTTGCTAGGAGATGGTATTCCTTGGGGAAGAACATGATTTGGGGAAGGGTGGGTGATCAACGAAGGAGAGGAAGACCCTCAGCCAGGCGGATTGGTACGGTGACTGTTGCATTGGGCTCTTGTATGTAAAGAAATGTGAGGATGGTGCAGGATAGAACAGGACTCAGATCTTTTGTTCATAGGGTCTCTGTGAGTTGTCCCCGACTTGACGGCACCTAACAACAAACAACAAGTCAATCCATCTCATCCAGGGTCTTCCTCTCTTGCACTGTCCCTCCACCCTTCCAAGCATGATGGCCCTCTCCAAAAACTGGTCCTTCGTAGCAACATGTCCAAAAATACCATTTATCAATTAGTAATATCATCTTTTCTGGGAAAAAGAAAGAGTCAGAAAGACAGAAAAGACAGAAAGATCTTGATTGAGGTGTACTGACATGGTAGCTACAATATTAAACTCTAGCACAGCAGAGATTGTGGGGATGGCAAAGAGTACGGCAAAGTTTCAGTCTATTGTTCATAGGTTCACTATGAATCATATCTGGCTCTCTAGAACCTAAGGACAACATCTACACTTCTGGGAAATCATTCCTTTGATCCTGTTGTAGGATCATATCTAGGTCATACCAACAATTCTTTCTTTTATTGCCATCAAGTCAGAACTGGCTCACAGCTGAACCTCCAGTGAGTCTCTAAGGCTGTAAATTTTGTGGGAGATGTGCTGTCTTTCTTCCACATGGTAGTTGGTAGATTTGAATTACCAGAGATGCATGGCCTTTCGGTTAACAGCGTGCCTCTCTATGGGCTATGCTATCAGAGCGTCCTTATAAAAATTTAATCACAATTAAAAAAATTCTTTTTAATGTAGAGGTATTTCCAATTGCCATGAAAGAACATATAATTATAATCCAAAACTTGTCCCGGTATGTGAGAGAAACGCTCCAACATTTCTATGTTTAGACAATAAAGACATCTAACCTTTTCTTTTTTATAAACTGGCATAAATTTCAAAGTAGTGCATGGAACAGCATGCTTTTTTAATAGAACCTTAGTAAATCTATTTCATTGTTGGCATTAAAAACATAATGACTTATCCTAATACACCTGGAATTAAAGGTTTAAGCACACATACTTAAAATGTTGTCAGAGTAAGACATTTAATCTGACTTCATGTAAATTCTTAAGAATGTTGAAATCAGCATATGATTCACATCCATGAACATTTAGACCAATGATCTACCCCAAATACTAACCCCAAAAGTATGTATGATTTTCCTGATGACGATATTTAATGATGTATGTCTATGTCTCCAGTTCTTTTAAGGCAATGGTTCTGTCATTTGTAAATTTAGCAAATCACTTTCATTGATGCACACTTCATGTCTGTAGTAATTCTTGGATCATAATTTCATAATCATATTATTTAAGACAGTACATACTTTTATTAGTGTCTAAATTAAGTTCAAATGATGCTGCTTTGCATCACCCTAAAAATGACTTCATGTAGTGTAGCCCTGCTTCAGAGTCAATTATCTCTGCCAACATGATTGTTGTTGTTATGTGCTATTGACTCATAGTTGACTCTCGAGCAGGTTTTTAGAGACAGTAAATCAGTTGGGAGGAGATAGTCCATATTTCTACCAAAGAACAGCTGATAGCTTTAAACGGTGCTCCTTCGTGTTGGCAGCAGCTCTGGTGGCCGAGTGATAAGGAACTGCACTGCTCCTACCCCAGTGTCTACTAAATACAGCACTAATCTTATTATTCTACTGGGTCCAAACTCTGTTGCAATGATCACACAGACATCACAGAATTATAGACACAGTTAGGGGATTTATTAGGGAACTTAACAAGCTACAGTTCAGGTTGGCAGTAGAACATTAAATCCCTCAGTGCAGAAAGCTTCTTAAGCATGACCTCAGGCCCTTTGATCTTCAGCTTCATTGTTTAGATCAGAATGAAATAGTTCCCTCCTACTGCCATAATGGTGCCTTCCCTCAGTGCACAGCAAGGTTAAGTGAAGATCTCTGGCTCTAGTTCCATAAGGCAGCAGTTCCAAATCATCTCTGTCTTGTGTTGGGTTCTGGTTCTCTGCTGAAGCTGCTGCTGCTTCTCTCTCTCTCTCTTTTTTTAAAAATTTTGTTTTATTAATTTTAATGAACATTTACAGAGATTTGGGATTTCCATTCATTCATTGTTGCACTTTTTTCTTTACCAAACCCCCACCCCCAAGTTCGCCCCTCTCTTCAAAAATCAAAAGATAAACTTCTTTGTTGGTATACAATCCCCCCACCCCCGCCCCGAATGCACTGCACTATGCAACTGTAATTCTGGATTCCTGTGATAATCATAATACCCTATCATATATCGCTTTTAAACGGTTCTCTCCCTCATCTGTTTCAATGCAATATACATAATCTATCTAGTTTTTCTCAATCTTACCCCAACCCTGATGTCAGTCCCATCCTACAACAGTGACACTTAGCAGTATTTATCTTTTTGTGACTGAGATATTTTACTCAACATAATGTCCTCCAGAGTCGCTCATTTTGAATAATATTTCATGATTTCCTTGTTTTTCAATGCAGCATAGTATTCCATTGTGTGAATATACCACAGCTTCTCTATCCATTCGTTTGTTGATAGGTTGTTTTCAACTCCTTGCTATTTTGAACAAAGCCGTGATAAACATGGGTGTGCATATATCTGCTTGGATGGCGGTTATGATCTCTTTAGGATATATTCCCAGTAGTGGAATTGCTGGGTCAAATGGTATCTCTATTTGCAACTTTTTGAGAAAGTGCCACACCGCCTTCCACAGTGGTTGCACCGTTTTACACTTCCACCAACAGTGAATAGGGGTTCCAGTTTCTCCAGAACCTCTCCAACATTTGTTGCTTGCTGTTTTTTTAAATTTTGTTATTCTGACTTGGGTGAAATGATATCTCATAGATGTCTTGATTTGCATCTCTCTTAGAGCTAGGGATTTTGCACATTTCTTCATGTGCTTGTTGGCCATCTGAATGTCTTCCTTGGTGAAGTGTCTGTTCATATCCTGCGCCCATTTTTCAATTGGATTATTTTCCTTTATCTTGTTGTGGTTTTCACGTATTTTATAAATTCTAGATGTAAGTCCCTTACTTGGCAAGTCATTACCAAATACTTTTTCCCTTTTTGTGGCTTCCCTTTTATAGAGACTGATCTGACTGCTACAGGAATCCCTGGACCCAAAAAGACATGCACTGTACTCTCTGCTTCCTCTTCCTTGTGCATAGTGAGATTCCCCAATTCCTGCCACTGAATCCGCTCAATTTTAACCTAGTGGAATGATAAGACTACCCAATTCCTGATAGTCTAACAGACCTTTTGCATGTTCCTGCTCAACTGTGTGGCAAAGTCATAGTAAATGATTAGGAAAGCCTTTCTAAACAATAAACCTTGGACACCACTAGTGGCATTTTAAAAATGCAATTAATGTATTGGTTTGAAGGAAATGCTTTGAGAGACTGAGGTACGAGCCTTAGAATTAAGGACTGAAAATGAGAGGGATTTCCTCTCCCTCCATGCTCTGCAAATAAATATGTATTTGTTACAGAAAAAGTAAAGAACCAAAAACAGTCAGTAATGACTCAATTTAACTTAGACCTGATACTGTTCCCTGGGTATGTTGACATATTAATACTATCAAGACAATCAACAAAGAAGGGGTTATTTCCTGTGTGGGGCAACTGATGATATTATAAACATTTGAGTTACTATTGCACAAAGAGAATTGAAAAATGGTTTGAAATTCAGATTCTTTCGCACACTTGTTATTTCTTCCATGTTTTCTGTTTAAAATTAAGGAACAAGTCAGACAAAGTTAAGGGGGAAATGAAAACTTGAGAGCAAATGGCACAACCATTTACAAGTTAATATTTGGGTCAGCCCACCAGGCAAGGGTGGGACCACCAAGATTGTAATAATGAAGATTTGACAATATTTGCGTTAGGTGTTTTTGAGTTGACTGCAACTCATAGAAATCCTGCATCAACCTCGTTACTTCCGTTATGCTCAAGTCTATTATGATAGGCACTGTGTAAATCCATCTTTTCCTGGTGGAGGCACTATAGTCCTCTGTATATTTTAGTTATGAATCCCTTGGTGTCGATCCACATTGTTGAATGTCTATCTCTCTTTCTTTGGCTTTCCAAATGTTTCAGAATGATGTCTCTCTCCAAGGACTAATTCCTCCTGGAAATGCCCAAAGTGAGATGAAATGTTACCAACCTTGGAGCAGTCCTAAAGAAGATTCTGATTGTACTTCCTTTAAGGCACATTTGATTGTTCTTTTAGGACATTCCAAAGAATATTCAACACTTTTCATCAACATAACAATTCAAAACCATCTGTTCTTCTTTGTTGTTGTTAGGTGTCAGTTAGCCAAGTACAACTCATAGTGACCCATAAACAATACATCTGAACCTTGTCTTATCCTATGCTGTTTTCATGATCTCCAATACCTTCAAGCTCATTGCTGCAGTCACCATATCAATCCACTTGGTGGAGGATCTTGCTTCTCCTTCACAACTCATCCACCTTTCCAAACATGTCTTTCTCCAAGAATAACCTATCCTAGCAGCATACCCAAAGTATGTGAGACAAAGCTTCATAAGTTTTTATTCCAAGGATCACTCTGGCAGCACTTTCTCCAAAACATAGCTGTTTGGGTTTTTTTGTTTGTTTGTTTGTTTGTTTTTTGCTATTGTTGTTATTAGTGTTTTGGCGTGTGGTTTTTGGGTTTTTTGGTGATCTTTTATTCACTAATTTTCAGATAGAAAGAAAACAACTGAATTTTTTCCTTGTATCAACATAATTCACTGTGTTGTTCGTATGAGTTGTCAAGTCTCCTGCAACTAATAGTGACCCTATGTGCAACAGCTCTGAAGCCTGCCCTATCCTGACCCAGCCTCACTGACTTCACCTACCCCCATTGCCCCGATTACTGTACTAATCCACCTGATCTGGGGTCTTTCTCATTTGGGTTAACCCTCCACCCTTCCAAACATGATGTCCTTCTCCAAGGATCAGTCTCTTCTGGTCATGTGCCCAAAATATGTGAGACGGAGCTTCAAAGTCCTAGCCATCAAGGAGAAATTTGATTTCACCTTCTCCAAAACATACTTATTTGTTTTCTTGGCAGTCCATGATATATTCAAGACTCTTCTCCAACGCAACAACTCAAAGGCATCAATTTTTCTTCTGTCATCCTTAGTCATTGTCTAGCTCTCTGATACATAGCAAGAAATTATGAAGACCACGACCTGGCTCAGGCACATGTTAGTCTCTAGACTGTTATCATTGCTTCTCAGTACTCTGGAGAGGTACCTGACAGCAGATTTTCCCAGTGCAGTTCATCTTTTGATTTCCTGACTGATGGTGTCAAGAGTGTTGATTGTGGAGCTGGACAAGCTGTAATTGTTAACCACCTCAATCCATCCATCATGGTACTGCCAACTGGCCCACTGACAGAATATTGCACTAGAGTACAGGGAAGACAAAAAAGAGTCAGAAAATCAAAAGGGCCGAACAGCATTTCTTAAGCTGAATAAATTAAAGAACAAATTCAAACCTTGAACTGCAATACTTAAAAGTGCTATGGGCAGAATATTGAATGATCCAGAAATCATCAAAAGAAGATGGAAAGTGTATACTGAGTCACTGGACTAAAAGAATTGGCTGACACAAAAGAATTTCAAGAAGCAACATATGATCAAGAGGTAACGGTACTGAAAGAGGAAGTTCAGGCTTCTCTGAAGGAATTGACAAAAATTAAGGCCCCAGATATTGATGGATTACAAATTGACATATTTCAACAAACAGATGCTACCCTGGATGTACTTACTAGGTTGTGCCAAGAAATCTGGAGGACAACTACTTGGCTAACTAGAAAAGAATATTTACTCCCATTCCAAAAAAAGGTGTCCCAACAGAGTGTGGAAATTACTGAACAGTACCACTAATATCACATGCAAGCAAAATCCTGCTGAAAATGATCCAAAAATTACTAAAACAGTACATCATAGAGAACTATTGGAAATACATGCTGGATTTAGAAGAGATTGTGGCACTGGAGATATTATTGCCAATATCAGATGGAACTTGGCAGGAAGCAGAGTACCAGAGGAATGTCTATCCATGTTTCATTGACTATGCAAAGGTATTTGACTGTGTGGATCACAATAAAGTGTGGCTAGTTTACTATATATGAAATTATTTTTCTCTCTTTCTCCTATTCTTCTGTTATGTAAAAAGGTGAAAATAGAAAGACTTATTCCTTTAAGTGACATGATAGCCAACAGGGGACTAAGAGTCATTTATAAAAGAAATAAACATCACCCAAAGATAAAGAAAAGGCAAATACGGAATTTTATATCTACTTTGTGATAAGAGAGAACATGTTTTGACTTATATGCATCATAGAGTTAGGTGAAAACATAAAATTATTATTCTTTTATTTGGAAGTTAAATGTGGTTAAAAGGAGTTTGCTTAGATACCATATTGACAAGAAATGGACTGAGATGGTTTTGTGTCATGTCATAGTTATTTTCTCAGAATTCTTTAAATTGGAAGAGGAAAGTGAAGTAGCAGTCATTACTTTCTAAATGTTTTCATAGCTAAAGTTGGAAGATTCAACTAATCCAGGCCGTGGTCTTTGCAATTACTTGCTAAGCTTCAGAGAGTTGGACAATAACAAAGATGACAGAAGAAGTATTGATGCCTTTGAGTTGTGGTGCTAGAGAAGAGTATTGAACATACTATGGACTGTCAAGAGTACTAACTGGTCTGTCCTGGAGAGAATGAAACCGTGTTACTCCTTGGAGACAAGGATTTGGAGGCTCTGTCGCTCATATTTTGGGCATGTTGCCAGAAATGACCAGTCGTGGGAAAAGGACATCATGCTTGGCAAAGAACAGGAAAGGAAGACCTCAGCTGCAATGGATTGACATAGCAATTGAGGTAATGAGGGTAAGCGTGTCAGAGATAGTGAGATTCAGAGGCATTGTGCGTAAGGTCTCTAAGTCGTAGTTGACTTGAGTACTTGATGGCTCATAACAACAACAACAAAGTTGGAAAGAGGATTGTGACTTGTCCTTATACTCACATTCTCCTCATTTCATTTAACTTGGATTCACAATCAATACCCATTTAAACAGTAGTCAAGAAATCAGAAGTACTACAGCGTAAAAACTCCTGTTATGGAACTCCTTACAGTGCTCAAATACAAAGATAATATTTTAAAATATAAGGTGTGACTGATACAAGTAATGATATTTTCAATTGTTCCATACGGACATTTAGCAGTGAATAGGAAAGTCAGAAGAATAATTTGTGCCTTTGAATTGTGGTACTAGTGAAGAATACTCACTATACCAAGGACTGCCAAAAGAACAAACGAATCTGTCTTGGTAGAAGTGCAGCCAGATTACCCCTTAGAAGATTATGTGACCTCATTTTACATGCTTTGAGCATTCAGTAGGAGTCTTTGGAGATCATAGTATGTTTGGAAAGATAAAGTGTCAGCAAAAGAGAGGAAGACACTCAATGAGAAAGATCAGCAGTGATTGTAACATTGGACTTTAGCACGATGGAGATTCTAAGGATGGCACAGAATTAGGCAAGTTTCTGATCAGTAGTATGTTAGATTTCTATCAGTCATAGCTGATTTAGTGGCATCGAACAACAAAAATGCACCACAAGAAAGACATGGTCGTTTATAGAGTCTCAGTGAAAAAGAGAAAGACCTTCAATGAGATGAATTGATGTATATGCTGCAACAATTGGCTTGAACATGGCAACAATTGTGAAGACAGCATGTAACAGCATCATGACCCATACTTGATTGAATGATGCTTAAAAACAACAATACTCAATGCTTCAATTTTGGTTTAAGATAGAGTTGGTGGCCTCGTGATAAGGAGTTACTCTGCCAACGCAAAGGCACACAGTTGAAATTCACTACCTGCTCTGCAGATGAAAGATGGGAAATCTCCTCCATAATTTACTGCCTTTGAAAACCTGCTAGAGGTTCAGCTATGAGTTGATGCTGATTCAATGGCACATAACAACATCAACAACTGCAATAAGAATTTTGACTTCAAATAACATATGTTTCAAAATATTGAGAGAAGACATAAAATCTAGTATTACATACTTATTAACTTATTTTATATTTAGGCATTTATAATGGTGCCATAGTCTGCAGGGAGTTGCTCCCTAGTCCAAAGATGGAACTTTTCTGGTGTTTAGAATCTACCAGTGACTCCATGGGAGAAAGACAGGCAATCTTCACTATTTGCAATATCTCAAAAACACATTGAGGGGTCAGCTAGGAGTTGGTTATGACTCCATGGCAATGAGATGAGAGGTGTTTGTAATACCCAGTTTTTGTCTGGGTTCTATCAACATTTAAAAAAATTCCTTGAGCAATCTTAGTAATGCACATCTGCTTGTGACAAATTCTCTTCTATTTTTGTTTATCTAAAACATTCTTTTCATTTCTGAAGGTTATTTTTACTAGACTGACATTTAAAACTCACTTTGTCTCATCTCCCTTTGGAGTGTTTAAAGATGTTTTCCATTTTTTTTCTGTTTTCCTTACTGGTTAAGGGTAATCTATCCGTTGTATTAGTCTACCACTTTGTGAAAAGTCGACTGTTCTCTGTGTTTGTATTCAAGATTATCTTTTTGTCATTTCCTTTCAAAAGTTTGCATACGATATGCCTAGTATGTGTGTATGTTGTGCTACATGTCAACAAGTCACCTGTGACTCATAGCAACCCTATATATAACAGTTCTTAACCCTGCTCTATCCTGAGCCAGTCTCACTGACTTAACACACTTACCCCCATTACCCATTACCCATTACTCAGTTACTGTGTCAGTCCATTTCATCTGGTGTCTTCCCCCTGTGCACCCTTCCAAACATAATGTCCTTTTCCAAGGACTGGTCCCTCTTGGCCAAGTACACAAAATGTGTCAGATGGAGCTTCAAAATCCTCGCCTTCAAGGAGAAACTTGGTTTCATGCTCTCCAGGTCAGACCTGTTTGTTCTCTTGGCGGTCCACAATATGTTCAAGACTATTCTCCAGCACCACAACTTAATGGCATCACTTCTTCTTTTGTCATCCTTAGTCATTGTCCAGCTCACTGAAGCATAGCACGTAATTGTGAAGACAATGGATCAGGGAGATCACATGTCTTGAGAGTTTGGCATCTGCTCAGGTGCCTGTGTTTAAAATTCCATAGCTCTCGATTAAGTCTACAGCTGGCCTGGAGGTTCCTGTGGAATGGTTCCACTCTAGAAGTTTGATGAGGGTAACGTAAGGAAAGTTTTGGTTTGTGTTATTATTGTGTCTCCCCCCCCAAAGAGGGTGTCAACTGGCTGGAAATGAGTTAATTTTAGGATGAACATTTTTTAAGTAGTACAGCAGTCTTTTGTCTATTTGCTGTGCTGAAGTAACTTGGAGTTGCTGTGATGCTGAACACTGCCATAGGTGTGTCAAATACCATAATGGTTATCCATCAAGGACAGTGTTTGGAGGAGCTTCCAGACTGATTCAGGTTTGGAAGCAGGAGCAGCATCCGCTTCCTAAACCAGATGCCTCTGGAAATTCTGTGAACATAGAGACATGATGTTGCTTGTAGAACAGGCTTCAGATCTTTTGTTCATAGGGTTTATGAGTCGTATTCGACTTGATAGCACTTAACCACTGCTAAGTTAGATTAGTGTTATATTTTGGAAGAACATTCTTCTACTTTGTACATCACTCTTCTGTCAATTTGCTGTATTGAGGTAACCTGGGTTTGCTGTGATACTGAACCTTGTGCCATTGGGGTTTCAAATGCCATAACAGTTTTTCAGTGTGGACAGTGTTTGGTAAAGCTCCCACTTAACTTGTAAAACAGGTTTGGAAGCAGGTGTGGCATTCACTTCCTAAACCACGTGCCAATGGAAACTCTATTAACTTGGAGAAATAACGATAGTTATAGAAAGGCATCAGGTCTTTTGTTCATAGAATCACTAAGAGTCTTGCTCGACTCCATAGCAATCAACAACAACAATAGCCTGGATCAGGCACACCTTAGTCTCTAGATGATCATTGTTGCTTCTCTGTACTCTGGAGAGGTCCTGACAGCAGATTTTCCCAGTGTGGTTCATCTTTTAATTTCCTGACTGCAGGTGCCAAGTGTTGATTGTGGAGCTGAGCAAACTAAAATTATTAAAAACTTCAATCTCATCTCCATCTATTGTAGTGCTATCAGTTGACCCATTGGTGAGAATCTTTGTCTTCTTGATGTCAGGCTTCAATCTACATTGAAGATTACAGTCCTTGACTTTCTGCAGTAAGCACTTCAGGTTCTCCTCAGTTTCAGCAGCAAGTTGTGTCATCTGCACATTGGAGGTTGTTGATGAGTCTTCCTCCAATCCTGATGCCACATTCTTCCTCGTAAATTTCAACCTCCCTAAGGATCTATTCTGCACGTAGATTGAAAAGGTGTAGAAAACACGGCGCATCCCTAACACACTCATTTCCTGGTTTTGAACCGGGCAGTACCCTTCCTATGTTCTGAGGATTGCTTTCTGCTCTGAGAATAGTTTTCACATTAGCATAATCAAGTGTTCTATGCCTATACAAAAATATTATTTTACGTATCCTATTTTATTGTAGAAAATTTATTGTGTTTATCCAGTTTAGGATTGATTGAGATTATGTAATATTTAATTTCAAAACATATATTTGCCTAGAAAAATTTTAAAACTTCATATTTAACTACTTAATGCCAATTTAATAAATTCTTCTACCTTCCTTCTGGACAAAATAATGAACTAACACATTTTTAAATTCCATTTAGTCTATACACATATTTAATAAAATTTTCTTTACACCTTAAAGGCCAATTTAGTATTTACATTTGAAGACCAATAAATGTTACTATTGCAATGTTATAAAATAATTATTATTTATAACTTCATACATAACTAAGACAGTCCTTGATTTTTATTCTTTAATGATATCTGAACTAGAAACTAAAGCTATTTTCTGTTTGTTTAAAGTATAGTTTTAATAATTTCCTTTAGTGTGGACTTTTTATTAATTTTGTTTTAATTTTTTAAAAATAAAAAGTTACTACACTTTAAAATATATTTTCTATTTTTTGTTATGTTGGAAATTCCAAATTGGTGGTTATTTTCTTTAATTATATTGGACATGGCAAAAAATAAGGCTCCAGGAATAGATGGCATACCAATTGACATATTTCCGTTAACAGATGCT
>NW_006399800.1:16548503-16550467 GCF_000299155.1 Elephantulus edwardii | reverse complement strand
CCCTCTATGAGGTGGATTGATTCAGTGACTGGGATAATTGGGATGGTAGTGTCAGAGACAGTGCCATTGGCATAGGACAGAGCGGAGTTTAGGGCTGTTGTACATAGGGTCGCTATAAGTCACAGGCGACTGGACAGCACATAACAACAACATATTGGATCACATTGCATTTTCTTCAGATCCTACTCCAACTGTTAAAAATCAGCTTTTAATGAAATATTTATTCCCTTGAAAGTAATTAATCTTGCTTCTTTGGCAAATTATGAAATCTTTGTGTTTGGTTTTCATCAATTTTACTACTATATTTCCATATGTAGATTTATATATCTTTGCTGTGCTTTTGGCCTCCTTGAATCCTTGAATTTCTTCCATGAACTCTTCTATCATGTCATTCTGGAGACTAAGGTGTACCTGATCTGGGCCATGATCTTTGCAATCACTTGCTATGCATCAGAAAGGTGTACAATGACTAGGGATGAAAGAAGAATTGATGCCATTGAGCTGTGGTGTTAGAGATGAGTATTGAATATACAATGTACTTCAAGGATAACAAAGAGGTTTGTCCCGGAGAGGGTGAAACCAGGCTGCTCCTTGGCGGCAAGGATTCTGATGCTTCATCTCATAAACTTTGGGCATGTTGCAAGAAGGGACCAGTCCTTGGATATGGACATCATGGTTGGAAGGGTTGAGGGACATTGCACGAGAGGAAGACCCTCAATGAGATGGATTGACTCAGTGACTGGAGTAATGGTGTAAGTGTGTCAGAGACAATAAGGATGCCTTAGGACAGAGTAGGGTTCAGAGCTGTTATACATAGGGTCGCTATAAGTTGCAAGTGACTCAGTGACACATGCCAACAACAATGGTAGTTTATGGCATAACATGTTGGGCGGCTAACTGAGAGGTTTATAGTTTAAGACCACCAGCTGCAATTAGGGACAAAGATGCTCAGTCTCCTGCCACAAATATTTATAGCTTCATAAGCTTGATGGAAAGACTAGACAACAGGGGGTTGGTTTTTAACTATTGCCTGTTCTCTATGTCCTTTCTCCATTCTAATAGATCAACATAATATAGTTTAGGAAAACTAACAAATATGTACATTAGATCCTTTTTGTAACTATTTCCTTTATTTAATGTTCCTTTTCTATTTTACATATCATGTATAATAATAACAAAATGTATAATATACAATATATAATTCTCTAGTTTGTTCTGAGCCATTTGGTTCTCTGTATGTATTTCTGAAAAGTGGTCTTTAATTTATTTTTAAATGAAGTGGAATAAATACATAATTTTTCATTTTTCTGCATTTCTATGTGTTAAAAAATAGTTTATTCTCTTAGAATCACTGTGAATCCAGTCAGAAAATCATAACAAACCTAAATGATGAAATAAACAAAGCTTTAAAAAATAGACTATTCGATTTTTCCTTTTCCTAAGTATGTAATCAGAAACAGCAACACAGCAATAATAAATCTGAAACATAAGAATGTTAGCTTAGTCCATAATATGTATAAGAAATAATAAAGAAGAAATAACTGAAAATAGCAAATTTACCTTCACACTCTTACTCATTTCTGAATGGACAGAACTGATTTTTATAGCTGACTCTCCATTAAATTTTCAAAACTCTAAAACATATGGGTGGGGTACGCCTATCTTTCTTTCTCAGAGAAGTCCCTGATGGATTTCAACTGTCAAAGAGTTGTGGTCTTTGGACAAACAGTCAACTCGTTATGGACTAAGACACCAGAAGACACTCGTCATTTTGCACTCAGTTTTGACTTCTGGTGTCTTAGTCCATAACGAGTTGACTGTTCGTCCAAAGACCACAACTGATATTGGGGTGGGGGTAATACTGAGAAAAATTGGATAAATTATGTTTATTGCATTAAAGCCAATGAGGGAGAGAATAGTTTAAAATTAATATATTTTAGGGCATTATGATTATCATAAGAGTC
>NW_006399800.1:16542227-16545537 GCF_000299155.1 Elephantulus edwardii | reverse complement strand
GTGCAACAATGAATGAATGGAAACCCAAAATCTCTGTAAATGTTTATGAAAATTAATAAAATATAATTATAGAAAAAAAAGTTTAGCTGTGCAACTACCTATGAACTATCAGAATGCTTGTTATTTTTATACATTAAAATATGTAATACTTTTTTTAAAGAAAGGTTCTTTTAAATTGACCAGCCCTGCTAAAGCAGTGGTCAAGGTTTCGGCCGCTGATCTCAAGGTCACTGATTTGAAACTTCCAGGTGTTCCTAAGGGAGGGATACACGAAACTCTGCTTCAGTAAATATTACAGCTTCCGACAGTCTAAGAAGCATTTGTACTTTCACAGGGCTACTAAGAGTTTGAATTAACTCACTGGCAATGAGTCTGTTTGTCTTATTCTTTTTAATTATTAGACTTAATATTTATTTTCAATGATCATAACTATCCTCATAAAATGTGCTTCTGGACACTGAGATAACAGGTGTTTCTTTCTCACCTTCCCTGTCTATTTTTTTCCCAAACTTTAAGTGATAGTTTGTTTAATGGTAAAATAAAGTATCTATATATGTTAAAGATATATTGCTATGTCATCATGAAAGAATGCATGTCAGCACATAGGAGATCTTGATATGTAATTTCTCAATAACTCTAAGTTATCATTGTGAACTCACACTGGGTTGACTAAAAACGTAACCCTGAGCAAAAGTAAAAAAAGTAAAACTAAGTCATATGAAAGTCTGCCCTACTGTGGTGGCTGTGTTGCTGTGATGCTGGAAGCTATGCCACTGGTATTTCAAATACCATTAGAGTCTATGATGGTGGACAAGTTCCAGTGGTGCTTCGAGACTAAGACAGACTAGGAAGCAGAACTGGCCATCTACTTTGAAATAAAAGGCCTTAGAAAAATATGGAAGAACCTTGTTGGATATCATGTCGGAAGATGAGCTACTCGGATCAGAAGATACTCAAAATCGGACTGCAGAAGAAGTGTCTCATTGAAGTAGAGTCAGCTATAATGACACAAATAGAGTAAAGCTTTCAAACAGTGAAGGACTTTCATTTGTTAATTTGACAAGACTCGAAATTAGGAGAAATAACTACAAACATCCATTAATTGGAACACGGATTGTACAAAGTATGAATTTAGGAAAACATGAAATGGTAAAAAAAGTGAGAAAGAACACATAAAAGATCAGCATTCTAGGAACTAGTGAGCTGAGATTGGCCTTTTTTAAAAATTGTGATTTTAATGAAAGTTTACAGAAAAGTTATATTTTTATTTATTCATTGTTGCACCTTTTTCTCCCTGCTCCCTTAGCTCACTTTAAAAAAAATTTAAAAAATCATTCATTGTGGCATAATTTCCTGCATCCCCCAGTTCACTTTGCTATGCACCTCTTATTCTGGACTGCTGCCATGCAAATAATGCCTAATCATATATTCTTTTTAAACAGTTCTTTCTTTAGTTTGTTCCAATGCATTGTTATTTATCCCCTCTTTTCTTGGTTTCTTCTCAACCCTTATGTCTGTCTTGTTTTATAACAGCAGTACTATGCAGCATTTATCCTTTTGTGACCAAGATATTTTATTCAGCATTATGTCTTCCAGCATCACCCATGTTGTGTAATATTTTATGAGTTCCTTGTGTTTCAGTGCTGTGTAGTATTTCACTGTGTTTTTCTATCCATTCATTTGTTGATGGACATTTGAGTTGCTTCCATCTCTTTGTTATTGTGGATAATGCAGCAATAAACATATGTATGGTGTGTATATATCTGTTTGAGTGGCAGCTCTGCTGGGTCAAATGGTATTTCTATTTCCAACTTCTTGAGAAAGCACCATACCGCTTCCATAATAGCTGAACCATTTTACACTGCCACCAACAATGAATAAGGGTTCCAATCTCTCCACAACCTCACCAGCATTTGTTGTTTGCTGCTCTCTTGAACTTTGCTATTGTTACTGGGGTGAGATATGTTTTGATTTGCATCTCTCTGGAAGCTAGAGATTTTGAGTATTTCTTGATGTGTTTGCCATTTGAATGCCTTCTTTGGCGAAGTGTCTATTTAAATATTGTGCCTATTTTGTGACTGGGTTCTTTGCCTTTTTTTTTTGTTGTTGTTGTTGAGGTGCTGTGTAGTCTATAAATTTTAGATACGAGTCTCTTAACACTTATCAGCTATGTCATTACCAAATCATTTTTCCCTGTCTATGGGTTTCTTTTTTACCCTGTTGGAGAAGGGTTTGGGGTTTTTTATGTGCATAAGGATTTGAGTCTTAGAAGATCCCATTCATCTATTTTATTCTCTCTCGGTTGTAGGTTTTTCCAAGATGTTTGGAAGACTGTTCATATTGTAGATTAAGGCTTCTAGAGTTCTTCCAAGCTTTTCTCTATAATGAAGATTTATTCTGTGGTTTTACTCCTAGGTCCTTGATCCGCTTTGAATTGGTTTGTATTGTTTTGTGTGTGTGTGTGTGTGTGTGTGTGTGTGTGTGTGTGTGTACAGTGTGAGCTGTGGGTCTTGCTTGAAATTTCTACATGTAGTTTTCCAATTTTGCCAACAGCATTTGTTAAAGAGGCTTTCATTTCCGCACTTAACTGTTCTTATCTCCTTGTCAAAAATCAGTTGACCATAGGTAGATGAGCTGATTTCTGGGTTCTCAATTCTATTCCACTGAAATATGTAGCTGTCATTGTACTAGTACCATACTGTCTTGATCACCACGGCTGTGTAGTAGGATTTGAGATCAGGGAGTGAGATGCCTCCTACCATGTTTCTCTTTTTCAGAAGTGCTTTTCTTAATCAAGGTTTCTTTCCATTCCAGATGAAACTGGAAATTGCCTTTTCCATCGTATTGAAGAATGATATTGGTATTTGTATTGGGATTGCATAGAACTTTTAGTCTGCCTTTGGTAAAATTGTCATTTTTACAATATTGAATCTTCCTTTCCATGTGCTTGGTATATTCTTCCATTTCTCCAGGTCTCTTTTTGTCTCTTGTAGTAATATTTTGTAATTTTCTTTGAGTAGATCTATTGTGTATTTAACCTTGGGTTTAGCTGTTGTGATGAGTATTATTTTTCTTACTCCATTTAGTATTTTCTTTGTCAGCATAGGGAAATCCAACTGATTTTGGTATGCTGGTCTTATATCCTGGTATTGGCAATTTTTTTTAATTTTATATTGAGAATACCATGCACTGCTATGAAAACAAATAGATTTGTCCTGGAAAGGGTTAAACTGGGTTGCTCCTTGGAGGCAAGGATTCTGAGGCTCCGTCTAACATACTTTGGACATGTTGTGAGGAGAGACCGGTCCTT
>NW_006399800.1:16509033-16542127 GCF_000299155.1 Elephantulus edwardii | reverse complement strand
CAGAGACAGTGCGATTGGCATAGGACAGAGCAGAGTTTAGGGCTGTTGTACATAGGGTCGCTATGAGTCACAAGCGACTCGACGGCACATAACAACAACAACACAATACTGATTTATTTACAAAGGTTGAATACATTGTTTTTCATAAAAGATCCTTCCCATTTCTTTCACTCCTTTACCCATCAAATTGTGCAACCCTATTATGAACACCCCACCCCTCACCCACCCTCACCCCTCTTCTTCCACCTCTTATTGGATCCTCATCTTCATTCTACAATAATGGTTTTATACAGTATCTGTCTGTCCTTGTGTTAGTTGTCCTTTAAGTTAGTTCACTCAGCATAATGCTCTCCAGTCCTTCACAAGTTAGGTAGTAATTTACAAAATCATTGCATCTGTGTGTTGCATACTATTTCATTATATGTTGTACCACAACTTCTCAATCCATTTGTTTGTGGTTGGACATCTGGGCTGTTACAATTTTCGTATGATGATGAATAATGCTGCTATGAACATTGGTGTACAAGTTACTATTTAAGCCTCAGTTATCATTTTCTTTGGGTATATTCCAAGCAACAGAATAGCTGAATCATATGGAATTTCTATGTTCAGTTTTTTGAGGAAGTGGTATTGGTAATTTTTAATCAATCACATGATATACTGTGCTGGAAATGACAAAGTGAAGGGTAATGATGTGATTCTCATTGTCAAAAAGAATACTGGAAATCTGTACTGAAGTATAATATTGTGAAAGAGAAGGTACTATCCTTATACATACAAGGAAGTCCAATTAAGACACATCAAGCACAAAAGCCAAAGATAACGAAATTGAGAATTTCCATCAACTTTTGCAGTCTGAAAGTTGTAGAATTTTCAATCAAGATGCACTAATATGTATGATACTAATTCATTAATATTAATAATCAAGATGATTGGTAAGTAGAATGCAAAAGTTAGAAATAGAAGATTGGTGGTGGAAAATTTGGGCTTGGGACAGAAATGAGGCTAAAGATCACATGACAGAAATTTGTATAATGAATGACTTATTTATTGAAAATTTTTAAAAAATAAATACAAATGGCAACTATGCAC
This sequence comes from Elephantulus edwardii, assembly GCF_000299155.1. Taxonomy (NCBI): domain Eukaryota; kingdom Metazoa; phylum Chordata; class Mammalia; order Macroscelidea; family Macroscelididae; genus Elephantulus; species Elephantulus edwardii. The sequence continues at coordinate 16,541,035 of NW_006399800.1, read as the reverse complement.
ATGACCTGCACCTGACTGAGAACATCTATGGAAAGAGACTTTGGAGAATTTCAGTATCAGTAGTCAAAACGAGGCCAGGGGCTGACTTTGTAACAAATCATCAATTACTCCTATGCAGGTTCAAATTGAAGTGGAAGAAAATGAAAAGAAGTTCACAATAACCAAAATATTACCTTGGATATATTCCAATTAAATTAAAAAAACAATTCTAACAGTAGACTTGACACACTAAATACTAATCATTGATGACACAACAAGTTGTGGAATGACAACAAGGACATCATATATGAAGAAACAAAAGATCATTACAAAGACAGAGGGGGGAATAAAGACAGAAATGGACATGAGAAGGGTCTCCAAAGCTCCTTTGGAAGAAAAGAAGCCAGAACAAAGAGGTGGATTTCTGAGGTAAGAGTTAAACAGAATATTTCAAAAGACAGCTGCAGAAAACAAAGCAAATTATTATCATGAAATATGCAAAGAACTAGAATTAGAAAACCAAAAGAAAAGAAAATTTTCCGAATTTTTCAGGCTTAAAGAACCAAAGAATGAATTAAAGGCTTAATTTGCAACATGAAGGACATTACAGGCAAAATCTTGCATGATATGCAAAACATTAAAAGAAGATGAAAGGAATACACAGTTACTGTATGGAAAAGAATTAGCCCACAGTGAATCATTTCAGAAAGTAACATATGATCAAAACCCAACAGTATTGAAGGAAGAAGTTCAAGCTTCAATAAAGGCATTGGCAAAAAAATAAGGCCCCAGGAATTAAACACCAATTGAGGAGTTTCTGGAAAGAGATGCAAACCTGTACAAGCTCACCAGTGTCTGCCAACAAATATGGAAGCCAACTACCTGGCCAATTTACTGAAAGAAACCTATATTCATTCACATTCCTACAAAGAATGATTCAACATACTGTGGAAAGTATAAGACACTAACATTAATGTCACATGCAGGTAAAATACTGCCGAAGATTATTTAAAAATTCCAGCACATTACATTCACAGGAACCTGCCAACAATTCAAATTGAATTCAGAAGAAGCCATAGCAAAAGGTATTTCATTGTTTATGTCAGATGGATCTTGGCTTAAAGAAGAGAATACCAGAAAGATATTTACTTGTTTCCCAGTTATTATGCAACCTATTTGATTGTGTGGGTAATAATAATTATAGTTAACATTTAGAAGAATAGGAATATCACAACACTTAAAATTGTGCTCATGCAAAAATAATACACAGAGCAAGAAACTGTTGTCCAAACAAAACAAAAGAACATGGTTGAAAACCCTAAAAGGTGTGTGTCAGGGTTGCATTCTTTCTTCACTCCTATTCAACATGTATGCTGAAAAATCATTTGAGAAGATTCTACATGAAGTAGAATGTGGCATCAGAATTGGAGGAAGATTCATCAATATCATGTATTACAGAGATGACACAATGTCCCTTGCAGAAAGTGAATAAGACTTGAAGCATTTACTGCAAACTTCAGTATGAGTTGCATCTTAATAATATTAGGAAAATAAAAATCCTCACCCTGGAGCAATACGTAGCATCACAATAGAAGGATAAAAGATAGAAGCTGTCAAGGATTTTATTGTACTTGGATTAACAGTCAACACCCATGTTATTAGCAGTCAAGAAATCAAAATTCTGTTACATTAGGGAAATCTATTGTCAAGAATCTCTCCAAAATTCTAAGAAAGCAAGAATGTCAGTTTAAAGACTAAGGTGTGAGCAATCCAGGCCATGGTATTTTCAATTGATTCTTGTGCATTTGAATGTTGGGCAATGACTAAAGAAGGACAAATGAAGAATCTTATTTTTCATTGAAGTATGGAGAAGAGTATTGAATATCTATCTCATGGACTGCCAAAGGAACAAACATGTCTATCTTGAAGAAAAGGCAACCAGAGTGCTTCTCAGAGGTAAGAAAACTGAAAGTTTTTCTCACTTACTATGGGCATAATTTCAGGAAGCAGTATTCCAGAAAAGAGACATCATGCTGGAAAAGGCAAAGAAGGGTGAGGAAAAAAGAGGAGGATCTCAATGAGATGGATTGACACAATGACTAGTATCATGGGCTTGAGTAAGACAGAGACCATGGAGATGGCACAGGACAGGGCGAGCTTCAAGGCTGTTGTTCATCAGGTGGTTAGGAGGCATAGTAGAGTTGATGACAGTTAATAGCAACAACAAGAAGTCAAGGTAAAAGAGATTAAGGAGCATACAGACTCACCAGATGGTGAATGTTCTAAAATTCTTGAATATCATCAAAACAACTATGAGATATCATCTCATCCTAGCAAGAATGGCAAAATTTAACAGAACAGCAAACATCAAATGCTGGCTAGGCTGTGGAGAAACCAGAACCCTTATTCACTGTTGGTGGGAGTGTAAAATGGTGTAGCCACTATGGAAGGCTGTCTGGTGCTTTCTCAGAAAGTTTCAAATAGAAATACCATTTGATCCAGCAATTCCACTACTGGGAATTTACCTAAAGATACCATAATTGCCACCCAAGCAGATATATGCACACTCATGTTTATTGAGGCTTTGTTTGCAATAGCAAAGAGCTGGAAAACAACCCAAGTGTCCATCAACAAATGAATGGACAGAGAAGCTCTGGTATATTCACCCAGTGGAATACTACGCTGCATGAAATACTATGCAAAATGGATGATCCTGGAGGACATTATGCTGACTGAAATATCTCAGTCACAAAAGGACAAATATTACATAGGGCCACTGTTGTAAAATGAGACTGACATCAGGGTAGAGGGAAGACAGAAAAGGAAGGGAGGAATGATGTATACTGCATTGAAACAGGTGAGGGAGAGAACTGTTTAAAAATGACATATGAATGGGTATCCTTGTCATTACAGAAGTCCAGAGTGAAGGATGCCTAGTGGAGTGGACTTGGGGGAAGGGATTGCATAACAATGAAAACGTTTTTCTTTTTCTTTTCAAAAAGAAGAGTTAATTGGGGGGACGCAGTGTGTAGGGAGAAAAGTGCAACAATGAATGACTGGAAACCCTAAGTCTCCGTAAACATTCATTAAAATTAATAATAAAAAATGTCTTGAATATCTATGACTACTTCATGTACACCTTTAAAACTGGACTCAGAACTACCTCATATAGTGTTATTGTTGGTTTTAGATGCTTTCAAGTCATGTGTTACCCATAGCAACCCTATGATCTTTGAACCCTGTCTTATTTATCCTGTGCCATCTTCACCCTTCTGACACACCAAAGCCCATTGCAGCAGTCACTGTGACAATCTACCTGGTTGAGAATCTTCCTTTCTTTCACTGACCCTTGGTTAATGCCTTTTGGAGCATCATATCCTTCTCTAAGGAATAGACCCTCCTAGCAACATGTCTGAAGTATGGGAGCTGAAGAAGAATTGATACCTTTGAGCTGTGATGTTGGAGAAGAGTACTGAACATTCCATGGACTGCCAAAAGAACAAACAAATATGTCTTGAAGAGAGTGCAGACAGACTGCTCCTTGGAGGCAAAGATGATAAAATTTCACCTCCCATACCTCTTAGGAGGTCCTTGACCTCAGAGTACTGAGAAGCAACAATATCATTCTAGAGATTAAGGAGCACCTGATCCAGGCCATGGTCTTCTCAATTACTTACTATGCATGCATCAGAGAGCTGGACAAATGACTAAGGATGAAAGAAGAAGAATTGAAGTCTTTGAGTTGTTATGCTGAAGAAAAGTCTTGAACATACTATGGACCATCAAGAAAAGGAATATTCTGTCTTCTTGAAGGCTAGGATTTTGAAGTTCCATCTCACGTACTTTGGGCACGAGGCCAGGAGAAACCAATCTTTGGAGAGGACATCATACTTTGAAAGGTGGAGGGGCAGTGCAAAAGAGGAAGACCCTAGATGAGATGGTTTGATACAGTGACTGGAGTAACAGGTGTAGGTGTGTTAGAGTCAGTGAGACTGGCTTAGGGCAGGGCATGCTTCAGAGTGTACATAGGGTCGCTATGAGTCACACAGGCAACTTGAGAGCACACAACAACAACACCATGATGTTACCTATAGGCCTAGTGGGAAAGATGTTTATTTTCTCTGTTTTGAAACCTAATCCACTACTGTGTCTTCAACCTAGAAAATTCAGAAAATTTGAGACTCCATATAAAACAGAGTTAAGAAGACAGCATGGTATTTTGAAGTTTTCAAAAAGAAAGATAAAGCGGCTAAAAGAAAGAATTTTCCCAAAGAATAGAAAATGACACAAAAGTAGAACTTTTAACATCTAATCTAAAATAAGAGGAAGAATAAGGGAAAGTTAGTTATTCAAGAGTAGGTATTAGGCAGTTTGCATCCTGCTTTTAGACATACATAAAGGGATAAAAAGAGAGAAAGAGAAAGAGACAGAAACGTATATATAGGTAGCTGGCCAGCTATCTTCACTACAATATCAAAGGCATTTGAGGTTGTAAAATAAAATAAAATTACAAAATAAAAATAAAATCCTCAGCATAAGTATGGATAATCTTCTTCCATATAATTTACTCCCTTCAAAAACTCACTGGAGGGTCAGCTATGACTTGGTTACACTCAATAGTACATAAGCTAAGAGAGGTCTGGTTGCCCAGTGGGTAAGGGGCTGGATTCCCAACCCAAAAGCCGATAGTTGAAATCCCCTAGTTGTTGCATGGAATTAAGATGAACAACTCCTTCCATGAGATTTACAGTCACTGAAAACCCACTGAAGGGTAAGCTAGGAGTCAGTTCTGACTCAATGGCAATGGGTTTAATTGTTTTGAGTTATATTATTACATGTAATCTTAGTGATTTATAAACATATCACTACTAGGGCTGCTTTATGTAATTTATTGTTGTTTTTGTTAAATGCCGTTGAGTCACAGGCGACTCATAGCAACCCTATAAAGGGGAGTCCTCAATGATTGTGATATAATTTATAGATGTGTATTATTAAATGTACCAACACCAATTTACATGTTTCAAATAGCAGGTGCAGCGTTTGAAATACTCACCAGCCTTTGCCAAGATATTTGGAGGACAGCTGTATGGCAACTAACTGAACGAGATCCGTATTTGTTCCCATCTACTAGAAAAGTAATCCTTTCAATAAGTGAGGAACTTATTGAACAATATTATTATTACCACATGCAAGCAAAATATTGGTGAAGACCATCCAAAAATGGCTACAAAAATGCATTGACAGAACTACCAGAAGTTCAGAATGGGTTTTAAAAAGACTGTGGCACCAGGGATATCATTGTTGATGTCAGATGGAACCTGGATGAAAATCAGAGAATATGATAAGAATACCTATTTATGTTTTACTTACTATGGAAAAAAGTTGACTATGTGGATCATAACAAACTATGGCTAACACTGAGAAGAATGAAATCTCATTAACACGTAGGTTCATACAAAATCTATGCCTAGACCAAGAAGCTGTTTTCTGAATTCTGCATGGTTTAAAATCAGTAATGATATGCATCAGGGTTGTATCCTTTCTTCATACCAATTTAATCTGTCTGTGGAATAAATCATTTGAGAACTGGATTCTGTGAAAAAACATGTGGTATCAGGATAGGAGAAAGATTCATCAACAACCTACATTATGGGAATGACACAATTTTGTTTGCTGAAAGTTAGGAGACACTTCCTGCAGAAAATCATGGACTACAGCTTTCAATATCGATTGCATCTCAAAATCAAGAAGACAAAAATCTTGACCACTGGATTGATAAGCCAAGTCAGGCTAGAAGAAACAAGATTGAAACTGTCAACAATTGCATCTTACTTACTTGGATCTACAAGCATTGGTTCTGGCAGTTAAGAGATCAGGAGATGTATTTCCTTAGGAAATTCTGCTGTTAGGGAACCCTCTGAATTACTGAGGACCAGTGATGTCAGTTTGAAGACCAAAGTGTGCCTGATTTAGTCCATGGTCTTTTCAATCACTTCCTACATGTCTGAGAACTGTACAATGAATAAAATGAATAAAGATAACAGAAGCATCGATGCTTTTGAATTGTTATATTGGAGGACAGCACTGAATATCCCATGGACTGACAAAAGAACAAACATATGTCTTGGAAAAAGTGCAGTCAGAGTACTTCTTGGAGGCAAGGAGGATCTTCCTCTCTTGCTGACTCTACTTTCTACTTTTCCAAGAAAGTTTGGATTTTTTTTTTTACCAGAAACAGGCCCCTGCTGACATTATGCCTGAAATATAGAAAAGAAAGTGTCACAGTGCTTGCCTCTAAGGAATGCCCTGGTTCTATGTTCCTCCAAGACAGATTTGTGCTTTCTTTTGGCAGCCCATAAAATATCCAATACTGTTTGCTAATGCCACAATTTAAAAACATCATTTCTTTGTTGGTTTAGCTTATTCATTGTCCAACCTTCACATCTATACAAAGCAATGGAACAGACCATGACTTGGGTAAACATTTTAAATTTATTTGGTCCCCCCCCTTTCTTGTTGTGTACTGTTGAATTGGATCCGACTGGCACAGGAGGAGATTGCCCTTCCTTCTCCACTGGAGCCATCTGGTGGATTCAAACTGTGCACCTTTGGGATTGCAGCACAGTTTCTCGCCACTGGGCCACCAGAGCCCACTAGGTCTTTAACATTTTAAAGAGATTCTTGACATCAGATTTTCCCAGTGCAACATGTCTTGATTTATTGATTCTACTATAAGTGCTAGTTATGAATCCAAATAAAATGAAATCTTTGACAACTTCAATCTCTTCTTTGTCTATTGGTCTAGTGGTTAGGGTTTTTGTTTTCTTAATGTTCAGGTGTAATCTATACTGAAGGTTGTATCAGTGATCTTAGTGACTCCAATCATTGTCATTTTAATTGCTTATAAGGCTTATAGATTTTGTTGTAACTTGAAAAGCTAATAGAAAAGATCATAATACATATTGTAGGTACACATATTATTGAACCCATGTCATGTCAAAGTGGTCATTCTAAACACTGATAAAAAGGAGTCAGTAACAGGAATAAATCTGACTTGGAAGAAGACCAACCAGACTGCTTCTTATAAGCAAGGCTGATGAGAGTTTTCCACACACACACTTTGAGCACATTCTCAGGAGGATCCAGTCCCTGGAGAAAGGCATCAGGCTTGGGAAGCAGTGTCAGTGAATGAAGAGGAAGACCCTCAACATATAGATTGACACAGTGGTTGCAACAGTGAGTTCAAGCACAACAGAAAATGTGAGGCTGATGCTGGACTGGCAGTGGTTTTTTTCCGTTGTACACAGGGTCACTATACATTAGAACTGATTCTACAGCACCTAACAATATAAAAAAAAGAGAATAAAAAACTATAGTCATAGTTCCTTTACACCAAGGAACAAATTAAGTCATGATTAAGACACTTGCTCACTAACTGTCATCTTTAATAGTTGAATCAGGTTTAGACTAATCCAAGTCTGTAATGAGGTTAAAATAGCCATAGGCTAATATCTTCTGACTTAAGTTTAAGAAGGTATTAACATGCTACTGACTCATCAAAATATATTATTTACCTAAATCAACCCATAGGAACTGTTGCTAAGTTTGTAAAATTTGGAATCTATGGTAAACTCTAAATTGGCATAAATGAAGAGCAAATATCTACCAGAGATATTTCTAACAGAAGTGTCTGAATACTGCTTATACCATACAGTCAGATTCTCCATAGGCTTTTCTCTCTTTCTCTCTTCATCTTGAAAATGTCAAATGATTCATGTACTGAAAATTTATAAAAGCTAAATTGTGGTATAGAGGGATAAAAGTACACATTTGTGTATATGGGGGAAAGACCATTTATTTTTGTTTAGTCCATATATGATGTTGTTGTTGTTCTGTGCCACCAAGACTGTTGCGACTCATAAGAGACTCTGTACAACAGCCCTAAACCCTGCTCTATCCTGTGCCAATCCTATTGCCTGTGACATACTTGCCCCCATTACTCCAGTCACTGAATCAATCCATCTCAGCGAGAGTCTTCCTCTCCTGCACTGTCCCTCCACCCTCCCAAGCATGACGTCTCACTCCACGGACTGGTCCTTCCTTCCTTGCAATATGTCCAAAGTGTGTCAGATTCCTTGCCTCCAAAGAGCAGCCTGATTTAACCCTCTCCAGGACGAACCTGTTCATTCTCTTAGCAGTCCATGGTATATTCAATATTCTTCTCCAGCACCACAGCTCAGAGGCATCAATTCTTCTCTTATTAGCCTTAGTCATTGTCCAGCTGTCTGATACATAGTAAGTGATTGCAAAGATCCTGGCCTGTCTCAGGCACATCTTAGTCTCTAGACTGACATCATTTCTCTTCAGTACTCTAGAGAGGTCTTTCCCAACTCATTGAATTTCATATATATACTTTAATAAATTTTTTCTTTTTAATTAAAAAGTTAATAAAAATAGTTTTAATAAATGAAATATTTTTGTAAAATAGAGGAGATATTTGTCCTAAAGTAGCAATTTTGATGTTGTTATGTCGTGTTACATGCTATTGAGTCTTCTGTGACTCTTATTGATCCTGTAGTGGCTCTGAACCTTGTCCCTACCTTAGCTAACCTCACCATCTATGACATACATGGTCCCCTTGCCATAGTCACCATGTCAGTTCATTACTCTGAGGATCTTCTGTTCTTGCACTTACCATCTACCCTTCCAAATATGATGTCTTTCTGGTTGACTGGTCCCTCTTGACAAATGCCTGAAGAATGTGAGATGAAGTTTCAACATTCTTGCCTCCGAGGAGTAATCTTATTTCAACTTCCCCAGGACACATTTATGTGTTCTTTTGGCAGGGCATGGTATGTTCAATATTCTTCTCCAGCAGCTCTGCTAAAAGGTATTCATTCTTCTTCTGTCACCCTTAGTCATTGTCCACCACTCAGATGCACAACAAGCAACTGAGAAAACTATGGCTTGGATCAGTTACACCTTAGTCCTAAACTGACATTTTTTGCTCTTTAGATCGAGGTCTTTGACAGCAGATTTTTCCCAGTACAATTCATCTTTTTTTGTGGTGCCAAGAGTGTTAATTATGGACCTGAGCAAGATGAATTTTAGAACTTGAATCTTTTCTCCATCTATCATAATGCTACTAGGTTTTTGAGGGTTACTGTTTTCTTGATGTTGAGATATAATCCATATTGAAGGCTGCAGTTCTTGATCTCTCACAGCCAGTCCTTCAAGTCCTCCTCACTTTCAACAACCAAAATTGTGTCACCTGGATAAACAAGTTGTTGATGAGTCTTCCTCCAAGCTTGATGCCACATTCATCCTTATATCCAACCTCTTGAAAGATCTGTTCAGTGGCTAAATTGGAAAAGTATGTAGAAAAGACAAACCCTGATGCATTCCTTTATTGATTTGGAACCACGCAGTGTTCCCTTAAGCTGGCTCTCCTCACCAGCAAAGTATAAACAAGGTAATTTTGATAGAATAGACATATAATGTTAACTACATAATTACATCATCATTTCTTAATTTTTTTAAAAAAATCTTGATTTCCAGTTAAAGTTCCGTTGTTGTTGTTGTTGTTGATTGCCTTCAAGTTGAACACAACTTATAGTGATCCTATGAACAAAAGGCATGTTGCTTAGGAAGTGGCTGCTATGGCTCAAACTCAACAGCTGTAATTTACTGTCTCTGAAAACCATTTGAAAGATCAACTAAGAGTTAGTTCATACTTGAGGGCAAACCACAACATAATGTTAATGAGGCCAGATGGTAAGTGATTCTGTAAAGATCTAATCAGCCTTTTCTGATTAAGGAGAAGTCTCCTCAGGGGTGGAGCCTACATTGTATATATGCTTGGACTTTTTGGCAAAAACTAGAGACCCTTTGTCTGATTTACAGCTGGCTTTCTGCTTCCTTGCTTCCAGATTTGAATCAATGCCAATGGCTTGCCATAACTGCTAATTTAAAGACTAAAGCGTGCTTAATCCAGATTATAGTATTTTCAGTTGCTTCATAAAATTTGAAAGTGAGACTATGAATAAAAAAGACCAAAGAAGAATTGATGATTTTGAATTATGGAATGGAAAAAAAAAAACACCTAACAACAAATCCAATTCTTCTCACAGCTAGAGCCACTATTGCAGTGCCAGTACTGAATACTGACATGTATGGAGATCAGCAGATGGTTGGGAAACTGGGAGTCCCTGTTGATGCAGATGGTTAAGCATTGAACTCCTAACCTAAGAGCTGATGCTTGAAACCCACTCAGAGGTGACTCAGAGCTAGGCCAGCTTCTAAAGGGTCGCAACGCTGAAAACCCTGTGAAACAGTCTACTGTCTACCGTTGGATCTCTGTGAGTCATAATCTACTCAGAGGCAACAAACAAGATGATTAGGGACTCTTAGAGGCTTTTTTTTAAGCTTAGAAATGATTAGGGGAGCTCTAGTGACTTAGTGGTAAGAAATTGTTCAGTAGATGGGCATTCTCCTCCTGTAAGCAAATAGTCCCTCTACAGTGTCTTAAATTTGCTACAAGTTTGGTAGATCCTGCCAGTAATGTACTAACATATGTAGATTACTGGTTAACAAGTTAATAAGGTATATTGAGGTGACTTACATTATTAATCCCAGTCTGTTATATTCATAGTGATTTTGTACACTTTTCAGCCCAGCAAAATCTTGTATCCATTAACTGAGGACTACAGCAAACTCACAGCTTCCCCAACTCACACACTTGGCAACTGCACTCAATGTGAAAACACAAAGTTCCAAAAAGGGGATTAATAGTGAATATTTCTGGTGGACATGTGAAAGGTGGACATGGAATCCTTCTTGGTTTGGGCTTGCTTTCTGTAATTCTCAGCTGTTTAGAAAACAGTGCCCTTCCTCTTTTAATAACTCTGAAAGCAGCTCTGAATTCTAGGTTTAAAATGGGAGGATTACAACATGCCTTAAAATGTGTGTCTCTTTGCTGTGGAAAAAAAAAAGGCACATTCCAGACTACTTATTGCTTTGTAGGGTGTTTCTCATTTAAATGGAAAACATGTCAGGAAATACTGTTTCTTCAACCGGAAGTGTTGTCTTAACCTGTGCTAGGTGGTTGCTATCAAGCTGAACACTGTGACACTGATGTGTCAAATGCATTAATGATTACTCATAGCAGACAGTGTGGGGTGGAGCTACCCAATTAAAACAAGCTTGGAAGGAGGAGTGGCATCCACTTCCATAACAGCTTGCCTCTGGAAACCCTATGAACTTGGAGAGAGGACGAAAGTCACACAAGTGCTGAGGACCTCCGTTCATAGGGTTGCTATTAAATCGCCTATGACTCGACAGAACTTAACAACAACAACAACAACAGGTGTACACTTTAGCTATTATTGTTGTTGTGTATCATTGAATCAGAACCCACCCATAGCTGACCCTCTGGTGGGTTTTCAGAGGCAGTTAATCACAAAGGAGGAGATGCCCATCCTTTTCCTGAGGAGCAGCTAGGGATTCGAACCGCGTGCCATTGTGATTTTAGGGCCGCTTCTTACCACAAGGCCACCTGTGCTCCCTGCACTATAGCCATAGAAAAGCCGATAATGGGAAACTGAAACACACTAATTTTCTGCAAAACAGAAGGCACTAGAGGAGCTCTGTTACTAAAGAAGTGTCTCTACACCTCCCCTGTTGTTGGTTGTTGTTGCATCAGAACCAACTCACAGCTGTGGTGTCATAGCTGAAGTCATAGCTGACTTCACAGTGGGTTTTCAGAGGTGGTGAATTGCATTAGAGGAGAATGACCATCCCTCTCCTGGGGAGCAGCTGATACATTCAAACTGTGCCTTTGGGATTGCAGCATAGCTTCTTAATACTAGACCACCAGGAAATCTCAAATCTTGGGGCAGATGAAAAGGAATTTTCCTACCCACAACATGAGCCCCACTTCAAATGATTCTCTAGAAATAGTTGTTCTCTTGATATGGATTTCACAGAGAACAAGTCTGTTTCTGTTATTTCAGTGGTATTTAAGATTGATATATGAAATAAAAATTTTATTTAAATTTAAAAATGATATATGATTATAAAACCTTTCCTTTGCATAGTCTCACAACACCACTTTCTTGCCCTTTAATAAATGGAAGAGTATGGGTACACATCATTCAATTAGTTGTCATGTCAGGGTAAAGTCCACACTGATGCATAATCTGCACTGATTACTCAGATCGCCAAGAGTAAAGCATTACAAGTTATCACTGTAGCTAACTTTAACAAGATTAGGGTGACACTGTTTCTATCAGTTGGGAGTGTTTAATGGGCAGACTGAACATCTGCTTTATCTAGACCCACTGCCCTGGGTCAGCTTTGGCGAGTTTCAGAAGCTGTAATTCTCCCTGGAAGGAGCCTAATCGGCTTTACTACAGCCTCACATACAATTCACACCACGAGTTCTATATGTCGTCTAATTGTTGTTGTTGTTGTTATCGTTTGTCTTCGAGTCGAGTATGACTCATAGCAACCTTATGAACAAAAGGCCTGAAGCTCCACTATAGACATTTATCAAAGTTCATAGAGTTTCCGGAGGCATGTTGTTTAGGAAGTGGATGACACCCCTGCTTCCAAATAAATGGAGTAAAATGGGTGGCCTGGCCAGTAGGGAACTGTGGTGCCAACCCAGGGCAGATGGCTCGAATCCATCAGCTGCCCTCAGGGAGCAGGATGGTCTCCTCCTGCGTGACTTATTGCCTCTAAAAATCTACTGAGCCAAGGGGTCAACTATGAGTCAGTTCCAACCCAAAAGTGATTAGAAGTCCAAATTTTCTAATTGCTAGTGATTAGGTGCTTAACTACTAATGAAAAGATTGGTGTCTCCAGCCCACCAGTGGCTCTGTAGAGAAAGGAAGCGTCTATACAGATTGTCTGCTTAGGAGACCCTATGTGGCAACTGTACTCTTCTTCAGAGTCACTATGAGTTAAAACTGACTTGTCAGCAACTAGTTTGGTTTTGGTTAAGATAAAGAGATCGCTAAAATCATGCAGTTATCATATGCATTCTATATGTAAACACGTTTGACCATTCTGTAACTACTGGCAGGAACCTCTGTAATAGCAGGATTACCTAATTACCACAACTGACTTTGATGGTAAAGCTGCTAGTATTTGCTTGAAATGCATTCTTTTATTCCCTTTTCAGAAAAATGGTAACACACTAGTATTGCAGATTTATGCTAAAAGGGAAAAAACCATGATTGTATCAGATTGAGGGGTTGTTGTTTTTCTATAGATCATACTACCCTGGGAAATGTTGCAGGAACTGTGTGGGAAGAAATGGAAAATTTCCTCTAACATCTTCATTTCTATGGGCTAAGTCTTCTAATAAAGCTCTTTCTTAATGTAAAATAAGAAGTATGTGTGGGGGGGAACCCAAAACCCCTAACAAATTTGTTACAAAGAAAGTGTAACCAGGGTGCTCCTTAGAAGTAGGGAGGGGAAAACTCCATTTCATATCCTTTGGTCAAATTGTGAAGAGGTTCCAGAACTTGGGAAAAGATATCATGTTTGGATCAGCAAAAGACAAGAAGATCCTCAATGAAATGGACTGACAGAGTGACTGCAATAATGGACTTGAGCAAGGCAGAGATAGCAACGATGGAGCTGGATAGTACAAGGTGTTGAACTGTTACTCATAAGGTCTCTATAAGTCATAATTTCACCAAATGGCACCTAACCACAATAGTGCCTTTTTTTTTTTTACAATGGTGCTTCTTAATATCTTTCTTTACTTACCAAAAGCTTAGCTTATTTTCTAAAAGCAAATAAAAGTCACAGTCCTTTAGTGGTCCAAATGGTGAACTGCTTGACTCTCAGCCTTAAAAGAGTTGATGGTTTAAACCCACCCAGATGTGCCTTTAAAGATAAACCTGTAGGGGAGATCATATCCTTGAAAATCCTGTGGAGAAGATTTAGCAATCCTAGAGGTACATTGTTCAAATCCACCAGCTACTCAGTGGGAGAAGGTTGAGCAATCTCTTCCTGTGTAATTTACTGTCTCTGAACATCCACGAAAGGGTCTGCTATGAGTTGGTTCCAACTCTACAGCACATGAAGTAGATGGAGCGGCAAGTAACAACAACAAAGTTGAAGTCAATGAGCCAAATTTTGTCTCTGGCTATCTGGCACTTCTCATTGTTTAAAAGCAGTGCAAAAAAAAAAAAGGATTTTACCATTCTGTAAAAGAATAATGTTGGAATTAGTAAAAATAGACTGGGGGGCATGAACATCACTGAACTCATGGGAATTGGGTCTGTTTTGTGGATGTTGCTGATGGGGACTGTTCCCCTCGGCAAGTTAATAGAGGTCAGACTCAGCTGTCCCCTGCTGCCGACAGTCTTTTTTACATTGTGAGTAGGAGCAAGTTTATTTTTTTTTAATTTTTAATTTTTTTTTACAGAGGTTTTGGATTTCCATTCATTCATTGCCGCAATTTTCTCCCTGCCCACCCTTCCCCACCAGCTCGCTTCCCCCTCCGAAGAGAGGGAAAAAAAAGAAAAAAAATTCCTTCATTACTATACAATTCCCATTTCCCTTCCCCCCACCCCCCACCCCGAGTACACTTCTCTATGCAACCTTAATTCTGGATTCCTGTGCTAACCATAATAATCATATATCACTTCTAATCTGTTCTTTCCCTTATCTGTTTCAATACAATATACAAAATTTATCCAGTTTTTTTTGTCATACCCCCACCCTGATGTCACACCCATTCTACAACAGTGGCACCATGCAGTATTTGTCCCTTTGTGACTGAGATATTTCACTCAGCATAAAGTCCTCCAGTGTCACCCATTTTGAATGATATTGCATGAGTTTCTTGTTTTTCAATGCTGCATAGTATTCCATTGTGTGGCTATACCACAGCTTCTCTATCCATTTGTTTGTTGATGGGCTCTTAGACTGCTTCCAACTCTTTGCTATTCCATGGCAATAGCTACACAGATCTCAAAGAAGCACACTCAAGGTCACAGAATTCATTGGGGAAGCTGACAAGTTACAATTTAGGTTGGTAGCAGGATTACAATTTCCTCAGCCAGAACAGCTTCCCAGCCATGCTCACAGGCCCCCTGACCTTCAGCAGCACGGCTTGGGTCAGGGATACAAGGCTCTCTTAGTTCTGCTCAGAAAGGTGTCTCCCCACCAATCCTCCTGCAAGCTTGAGTGAAGGCCCCAGGCTCTGGCTGTGAAGCGCAGCAAAGACTCAGTTTTGTCTTGTGTCCACTGCAGCTGTTGTTCCTGGTGCAGGACTCTCTGGCCTTGAAGGACGGACGCTGTATTCTCTGCTTCTAATGAGATTCCCATCTTTCCTGCCAAACCTGTTCACTTTCAGCCTGGTGGGGAAAGACCATTATTGTAAAAAAATAGCAAAATATCAACAATGAATTCTTGGAAACCTTAAGTCTTTGTAAACTTTCATTAAAATTAATAAAAATTTTAAAAATAAAAAAAGAATAATGATCACTGCTAATTTTAGTGTAAAGAAAATATTATGGTTTTCATTTTTAAATGTTCAAGCTGCCTTCAGTAAGAATATTTTTGTAATTGGCAGAATGAACTGTTTTTGCAGTGGACCTCATCCAATGTTTACAGCCATTGTACACAATGCAGCTCCCATTTTGCTATTATTACTCACATGTGAAAGAGAATTTTCACCATCTCGCTCTTATCTGTGCTTGTGTGCGTACTGTCTCTTGAAAAATTTAAGAATGAATCAGTATTAAGCAACGTACCTGGATGACTGAACATCAGTTTACATTTAGTTAGTTGTCCATAAAAAAAATTATCTTGGTCATAGTGATTGTGGTGAATCAGCCAGTTAGCTGGAGCTCTGACTAACAAGTTATCTGAAACTCGGACATTGAAACATTTTTCACTTAAGAAAAATTTTTATAGAACATTTTTATCATTTTTCAAAGAAAAGTTATGTTTTTAAAAAGAGATATGAGAAGTATACTTAGATATGCAGATGGTATGAATCATTCAGCTTTTCTTTTTTTATAAACTAAACAGTCACTAAGTTTGTACAGAGTATAGTTACAGATTTCTTTATCTTTTTTCAGCTCATGAGTAAGTGTCACTTCAAAGTCTTTCAAAAATTCCTGGAGGGAGGATTATAGAGGAGAGATTTAAGTATAGCATAAAGAGTTCAGAACATTTTTTTAAAATTTTATTTTATTAATTTTAATGAACAGTTATAGCAATTTTGGATTTCCATTCATTTATTGTTGCACTATTTTCTCTACCCCCCTCATCAGAACATTTTTAAGACAAAATTTTTTATTATCTTTTTATTTTAGTAAAAATGAAGCAAAATATTTTTAAAAACCTATACAGTTCTTAGTGTTATATAAGAGAGTGAAATAAAAACTTCATCATGTAGTGACTCAGGACAGCTTGCACGCAGATCCTGGCACTTTTTAAAGAGACTAGATGGCACAGAGCACAAGCACATATGTGATATTTGAAAAATTGAATTTTATCTAATATCTACATGGGAGAAAGACATGGGAACCTGCTTCTGGACAGATTATAGCCAAGAGAACGTCATGGGATAGTTCTACTCAGTCACACAAGGTCACAATAAGTTGGAATCGACATTTGATGGCAACCAATAATGATACCTATCTGATTAAGTGTTGTTGTTGTTGTTGTTGTTGTTGTTAATTACTGTCGAGTTGAGTGCAACTCATACCTACTCTATGAACAAAAGACCTAATGCTTTTCCATAACTATCATCATTTCTCCAAGTTCATAGAGCTCCCAGAGGCATGTGGTTTAGTGTGCCAGAAAATGTGAGAATGGCACAGAATAGGGCAGGTTCATAGAGTTTCTATGAATTGTATTCAACTTAACAGTACTTAACAACAACATATATGTGCATGTGTGAATTCACACACACACAAACACATCAGCACTTTTTTACTTCTTCCTGAAAGATATCTTTCAGTCTTATCACTAGGCTCATCCTTTAAGAGTCAGGCATGCATCATCTCCTCTGTGTCAAATTCACTAGGTCTTCCACATTGCCCAGTCAGAAAATATTCCTGAATACTGTGCACTACAAATAGCAGAGATATTTCAATGTTTTAACATGGTCTTTTGTAAAAGCCATGAAGGATTTTAATACTTTGAGCTTATTGTTAAGGGACGATAGTCCTTAAAACAAAATATAATACTTGAGAAGGTAGAGAGGGAGTGAAAACCTATTGAGGAAGAACCTCAATGAGGTAGCTTTAACACAGTGATTGCAACAATGAGTTTAAGCATGGTTGTGTTTGTGAAGGAACACAGGACTGTGCAAGGTTTAAGTCTTTTATTCCTTGGGTTCCTACAAGTCACAGTTGACAGCACTTAACAACAACAACATCTGCTAGAAATTAGCCTATCACAGTTTCAAGCCATCAAACAGAAGAGAGTCCTGGCTTACAGACAATGGACTTTATCACCGATGGCACCAGGTGCAGCATGAGCCTTATGCTTATGTTGGTTCTCATTGTCCACAGGCTTCTAATGATAAGGTAGAGAAGAGCAGGTGAATTCTGACTTTATGAAACATGATTGACGTCAGGCAAATGTACTAACTTTTGACCCAGAAGTAAACACTACCTTTGTTATACTGAACAGTAAAGAAGCCTATCTTTTGCTAGCTCTATCTTCCAAAGATGCTCACACTACAAATATCTGTGAAAAGAGAAACTGGGATAAATAGGCAGCTGGTATCTCTGCTGACAAGATGTACAGCAAGTAGAAAGACCTACCTACAGGTAATTGTCTCCCAACACTTTCATGGGAGCTTCCCCTTTGTTTCTGAATTGAGGAGTGGTATGTGAAGAAGAATATGGTGTCAGGATTGGAGGATGACTCATTAACAACCTTTTTAATACACGAACTTTCCTGCAGGAAATGAAAAAGACTTGAGGCACGTTTTAAAAAAATTAGTTTCAATGAACATTTACAGAGATTTTGGATTTCCATTCATTCATCATTGCACTTTTCTCCCTGACCACCCCACCCCCACCCCAAGTTCACTCTTCTCTTTGAAAAGTAAAAGAAAAATTCCTTCATTGGTATACAATCCCCCCGCACCCCTCTAAGTATACTCCACTCTGCAACCTTCATTCTGGAGTCTTATGATAATCATAATGCCCTAAAATATATTGCTTTTAACTGTTCTCTCCCTCATCAGTTTCAATACTGTATTCATAATTAATCTAGTTTTTCTCATTCTTATCCTAACCCTGATGTCAGTCCCGTTCTACAGCAGTGGCACTATACAGTGTTTGTCCTTTTGTGACTGAGATATTTCACTCAGCATAATATACTTGAGGGTCACCCATTTTTAATAATATTGCATGAGTTCCTTGTTTTTCAATGCAGCATAGTATTCCATTGTGTGAATATACCACAGCTTCTCTATCCGTTCATTTGTTGATGAACACTTAGGTTGTTTCCAACTCCTTGCTATTGTGAACAAAGTCATGATAAACATGGGTGTGCATGTATCTGCTTGGATGTCAATTATGTTCTCCTTAGGGTATATTCCCAGTAATTGAACTTGCTGGGTCAAATGGTATCTCTATTTGCAACTTTTTGAGAAAGTGCCACACCACTTTGCACAGTGGTTACACTATTTTACACTTCAACCAATGGTAAATCAGGTAAATCTCCACAACCTCGCCAGCATTTGTTGCTTGCTGTTCTGTTAAATTTTGCTATTATTACTGGAGTGAAATGATATCTCATAGTGATCTTGATTTGTATCTCTCTTAGAGTTAGGGATTTTGAACATTTCTTCATGTGCTTGTTGGCCATCTGAATGTCTTCCTTGGTGAAGTGTCTGTTCATATCCTGTGCCCATTTTTCAATTGGGCCTTTATCTTGTTGTGGTTCTCAAGTATTTTATAAATTCTAAATATAAGTCCCTTCTCTGACATGTCATTACCAAATACTTTTCCCAGTCTGTGGCTCGCCTTTTTACCCTGTTGGAGAACTTTTTTGGATGTGCATAGGGATTTGATTCTTAGAAGTTTCCATTCATCTATTTTATCTTCTCCTGGTTGTAGATTTTTTCAGGATACTTGGAAGGGTGTTTATGCTGTGTATTAGGACTACTAGAGTTATTCCAAGCTTTTCTTTAATGAAATTTATAGTTCTTGGTTTTAGTCCTAGGTCCATGATCCACCTTGAGTAGGGTTTTGTATATGGAGTGAGGTGTGGGTCTTGCTTGAGTCTTCTGCAGGTATTTTTCCAATTTTGCCAACACCATTTGTTTAAAAGGCTGTTGTTTCCCCACTTAACTGATTTCACCTCCTTGTCAAAAATCAGTTGACCATACGTAGATGGGCTGATTTCCGGGTTCTCAATTCTTTTCTATTGATCTATGTACCTGTCATTTTACCAGTACCATGCTGTCTTAACTACCACGGCAGTGTAGTAGAATTTTAAATCAGGGAGTGAGATACCTCCTACCTTTTTTCTATTTTTGAGGAGTGCTTTGCTTATTTGGGGCTTCTTTCCATTCAAAATTAAACTGAAGATTGCCTTTCTCATCCCACTGAAGAATGGGATTGGTATTTGTATTGAGATTGCATTGAACAGGTAAATTGCCTTTGGTAGTATTGCCATTTTCACAATATTGAGTCTTCCTATCCATGAGCAAGGGACATTCTTCCACTTCTCCAGCCCTTTTTTTTTGTTTCTTGTAGTAATGTTTTGTAATTTTCTTTGAATAGCTCTTTTGTGCTTCTAGTTATATTTACTCCCAAATATTTTATCTTGTGATTAGCTATTGTGAAGGGTATTGTTTTTCTTACCTCCGGCTCTGTACTCTCTTTGTCACTGTAGAGAAATCCAACTGATTTTTGTATGTTGATCTTGTATCCTGCTACTTTGCTGAATTGGTCAACTATCTCCAATAGTTTTCTTGCCGAATCTGTAGGTTTTTCTAAATATACTATATATCATCTGCATAGAGAGATAATTTTACTCCTTTTTGTTGAGGCACTTTTTGAAAAATATGCTTTACATAAAAAATTACAATCTTCACTGTAGATTATATCTCCTCCACATCAAGAAAACAAAAATCCTCACCTCTCGACCAATAATGTCATGATAGATAGAGAAAAAGTTTAAAGTTGTCAATGATTTAATTTCACTTGGATACACAACCAATACCCATGGGAGCAGAAATTAAGAAATCAAAACACTTACTGCATTGTGGAAATCTGGTGTCCATGACCTCTCCAAAGTGCTAAAAAGCAAAGTGGTAAAGATTAAGGTGTTTTTGATCCAAGTCATCATATTTTCAATTGATGTGTATGCATCTGAAAGCTGAATAATGGCTAAGGATGGCAGAAGAAGAATAGATGCTTTTGAATTGTAGTGATGGAGAACAGCAATGAATATCTCATTGACTGCCAAAAGACCAAACAGGTCTTACTTAGGTAAAGTTCAACCGGAGTGCTCTTTTTTTTTTTTTAGAATATATTGCCATATATTATAAATTCTTTACATATGGACTTGAAAATTTTATATTATAACTCATTTTGAATATATGTTCTACTTTTCCAAGACCATAAACACAAATTTATTAGTTCCACTCACAATTTTTGCTCAATCTTCAATGTTTGGTTTTTTTTAATTTTTAATTTTTTTTTAATTTCAATGAACATCTACAAAAATTTTGCAGAGTGAATTATATTTGGAGTGGGGGTGGGGGTGTGGGGGGGGGGATTGTGTACCAATGAAGGAGTTTTTTTCTTTTGCTTTTCAAGGAGAGGAGCGAACGGGGTCGGGGGGTGGGAGGGGAGAAAAGTGCAACAGAGTGCTCCTTTGAGGCAATGATAGTGAAACTATGTCTCACACAATTTAGCGTATTATCATTGGAGCCAATCCTTGGAAAAAGACATCATACTGCAAAGGTAGAGGGTTAATGAAATAGAAGAAAACCCTCAGTAAGATAGATTGATGAGTGACTACAGCGATGAGCTTAAGAATGGTGGATATTAAGAGAATGGTGCTGGAAAGGGCAAAAATGGTTCATATGGTCACTATGAGTTATAGTTGACTTCATAGTACCTAAGAGCAACAACAACAACATGTAAACACTGCCTCATTTCTACTAGAATCCCAATGACCCCCACAAAACTGGCATCTGTTACATATTTCAGAATAAAATCTTCAAAGAGAAATAATATAAGTGAAAACTCAAAAACAAAGTAAACTTAAGTTCTGGAACAAATACACAGACATAAACGCAAAACACAACAGAGATACATAGGTAGGTAGATGGATGGATGGATGGATGGATAGATGGATAGAGATAGATAGATAGATAGATAGATAGATAGATAGATAGATAGATAGATAGATAGATAGAATAGATGATAGATAGATAGATAGATAGATAGATAGATAGATAGATAGATAGATAGATATAGATAATATTGTTGCTGTTAGGTGCCACTGGGTTAACTCCAACTCATATGACCCTATGAACAGCAGACTTGAATCATCTCCTATCCTGCACCGTTCTTATTATCTCTGTTCTATAGAATTCATTTCTACGGTTACTGTGCCAGCATCTTGTTCAGGATCTACCTGTTTTTCTCTGATTCCCCACCTTTCCAAGCGTGATGTCTTTTTCCAAGGACTGAGCCTTCCTGAAAACATACCGAAAGTAGGTGAGATGAAATATCACTATCCTTACCGATAGGTCACACCCTGGTTGCATTGCCTTAAAGAGCTTCAATCCATATTGTAGACAGCAATCCTTGACCATCTGCAGCAAATGCTCCATATTCTCCTCAGTTTCAAAGCTAAATATCAAGAAGGAAAAGATTCTTACCACTGGACCAGTTGGCAGCACAATGATAGATGGTGAAGAAATTGGGGTTGTTAACAATTTCAGCTTACTCAGCTCCACGTCAACACTCTTGACACCAGTAGTCAGGAAATCAAAAGATAAATTGCATTGGGGAAGTCTTTTGTCAGTGACCTTTCCAAAGTGCTTAAAAGTAATGATATAAGTCTAGAGACAAAGATGATTCAGGCCACGGTTTTTGGAATTACTTGCTATGCATCAGAGAGCTGAACAATGAATGACTAAGGAGGATAGAAGAAGAGTGGTGCTAGAGAAGAGTATTGAACATAACATGAACCACTAAGAGAAAAAAAACAAGGCTATCTTGGAGAGGATGAAGCAAAATTTCTCCTTGAAGACAAGGATTTTGAAGCTCTGTCTCATGACCTTTAGGCATGTGGCCAGGACAGATCAGTCTCTGAAGAAGGATATTAAGCTCAGAAGGGTGTAGGAACAATGCAGGAGAGAAAGACCATAGATGACATTGACTGATACAGTAACTGGGGTAATGGGGGTAAGTTTGTGGGAGTCATGAGTCGCAAGTGACTTGATGGCACATAACAACTATATATATATAGTTGTTGTTGTTAAACTCTGCTCTGTCCTGTGCCAATCGCACTGTCTCCGATACACCCATCCCAATTACTCCAGTCACTGAATCAATCCACCTCCTATAGGGCCTTCCCCCTTGCCCCTGCTCTCCACCCTCCCAAGCAAGATGTCCTTCTCCAAAGACCAGTCTCTCCTTACAACATGACCAAAGTAGGTCAGACAAAGCCTCAGAATCCTTGCCTCCAAGGTGCAGCCCGGTTTAACCCTCTCCAGGATGAACCTGTTTGTTTTCTTAGCAGTGCACGGAACCCTCAATACTCTTTTCCAGCACCAAAGCTCAAAGGTGTCAGTTCTCTATCATCCTTAGTCACTGTCTAGCTCTCTGATGCATAGCATGAGATTGTGAAGACTATAGCCTGGATCAGGAGCACCTTAGTCTCCAGCCTGATATCATTGCTCTTCAGTACTCTGGAGAGGTTCCTCATAGCTGACTTTCCCAATGCAATTTGTCTCTTGACTTCCTGGCTGCTGGTACCAAGAGTGTTGACTGTGGAACCAAGTAAACTAAAACTGCTAGCTATCTCAATCTCTTCACCATCCATACTGATGCTGCCAGTTGGCCCAGTGGTGAGAATCTTTGTTTTCTCAATGTTGAGCTTCAATTCATATTGAAGCAAGCACTTCAGGTCCTCCTCAGTTTCAACAAGCAGGGTTGTGTCATCTGCATAACAGGTTGTTGATGAATCTTCCACCAGTTCGGATGCCACGTTCCTCCTTGTACAGTCCAGTGTCCCAGATGATCTGTTCTGCATGCAGATAGAAAAGTTATGGAGACAGAATACATCCCTGGCGGACACCCTTCCCGATTTTGAACCATGCAGTGTCTCCTTGCTCCGTTCTGACAACTGCTTCTTGGTCCAAGTATAGGTTTTGCATTAGCATGATCAACTGTTCTGGGATTCCTATTCTCAGAGTCAGCAATAGCTTGTTGTGATCCACACAGTCAAAAGCCTTTGCATAGTCAATGAAGCACAAATAGACATTCCTGTGTTAATTTCTGCTTTCTACTAAGATCCATTAAACATTAGCTATAATAACCCTAGTACCAGGACCTCTTCTAAACCCAGCCCGCACATCTGGCATTTCTCTGTTGATGTGTTGCTCTAGACATTTTTAAATAATTTTCAGCAGAATGTTGCTTGCATTTGATATTCATGATACTGTTGGATAATTTCCATACTCTGTCGGGTCACCTTTTTTTGGAAAGGGAACAAATATTGATCTCTTCCAGTCAGTCAACCAGCTGGCTGTCCTCCAGATTTCTTGGCACAGCTTAGTGCGCACATCCAGGGCAGTGTCTGTCTGTTGAAATATGTCAATTGGTATTCCATCAACTCCTGGAGCCTTGTTTTTTTACCAATTCTTGCAGAGCAACTTGAACTTATTCCTTCATCACCATAGGCTCTTGCTCATATGTTATTTCATAAAATTCTGTGTCATCTAATTCCTTCTGGTACAGTGACTCTGTATACTCCTCCCATCTTCTTTTAATGCTTCTTGGATCATTTAACACTCTACCCAAAGCATCCTTAAGTATTGCCATCTGTAACTTCACTTTGTTTTTCAACTCCTTCAGCTTAAACTGAGCAAGTTCAGCCTTTCTGATTTTCTGACTCCAGCTCTTTGCACATTTCCTTATAGTATCATGCTTTGTCATCCCGAACTACCCCTTGAAATTTTCTGTTCAGCTCTTTAATTTCTTGATTTCTTCCTTTAGCTTTGGCTTCTTGGTGCTCTAATGTAATATTCAGAGTCTTATCAGACATCCTTCTTGGTCTTTTCTTCCTCTTCCACCTTTGGAATGATCTTTTGCATTCTTCATGGATGACAATCTTAATATCCATCCACAGCTCATTTTTTCTATGTTCATTTGTGCTCAAGACCTCAAATCTGTTCCTGTTTTGAAATTCAAGTGGGATAGACTTAAGGTCAAATTTTGATTCCCGTGGATTTGATTTCATTTTCTTCAAGTTCAGCTTGAACTTGAATATGAGTAGTTGGTGGTTTGTCCCAAAATCAGCACGTGGCCTGGTTTTGACAGCTGATATTGAGCTTCTCCAGCTATTCTTTCTGCAAATGTAATCAATTTGATTCCTATGCATACCATCAGGTGAAATCCGTGTGTATAGCCTATGTTTGTGTTTCCTATAAAAGGTATTTGCAATGCATAAATCATAGAATGTGCAAAATTCTATCATTCTGTCCGCAGCCTCATTTCTATCACTGAGTCCATGTTTTCCAGCAACTGATCCTTCTTCCCTGTTACCAACTTTTGCATTCCAGTTACCCGTTATTATCAATGCATCTTGATTGCATGTCCTCCTCTTCGGCTCTAGTTGTCGGCACATGTATTTGAATGATAGTCGTATTCACTGGACTTCCTTTTATGAGTATGGGTATTATCCTGTCACTCACCACATTGTATTTCATGATGGATCTAGAAATTACTTTTTTAATTATGAAACCAACCCCATTTTTCTTCACCTTATCATCCCCGGCATAGTAGATCATATTATCATATGATTCAAAATGTCCCATGCCAAGTCATCTCACTTTGCTAATACCTAGTATGTAAATATTTATGCATTCCATTTCTTTCTTAACTACGTCCAATTCTCCTGCATTCATACATCTCACATTCCATGTTCCAATCACTAGTTCTTCTTACAGCTGTTTCTCCTTGTTTGTGTTTTCATATCTGATATCTCAGTCTCAATTGTCATGTCTGCTAGTCTAAGTGTGTTCTGTTGTACATAGAGTTTTTGAATGTCTGTTATTTTGGAAGTGGATGACCAATCCTTCTTCCTAGTCTGTCTTAATTTGTGGTGTTGGTTTGTTTTGGGGTGTTGTTTTTTGTTTTGTTTTTTTTTAAAATAATAGTATCTGACAGGCAAGCATTTTACAGAAAAGAGCAGGTGAAAGACATTTACCATTTATGAAATAATTTGACCTCCTGAACCTTTATCTCATTGACAAAGATTTGAGAGTGATATTCTCTTCCTTTCCCACTCAGACACAGTCTTCTTTTAATTACTACCTAGCATGGGAGGGACTGACGAGCATTATGCTGAGTGAACTAACTCACATCTCGTAAAGACAAATACTGTAAAAGACCATTTTTGTATAATCAGTACAAGGATCCAAGGAGGGGGGAGCTTAATCATAGAGTCACACAATTTGATGGGTGGAGGGAAGAATGGATAAAGGAGAGGGCAAAGGTCTGGTATAAAAAAATGTATATAAATTTTATGAACCTTGTATATAAACCACTATATAATGTAAAAACAAAATCTTTCAACTTGCAAATAATAAAAAGAGAGAGCATTTAACTGATATTTTAATGAAAGTTTATAGAGAACTTGGATTTCCCTTTATTCGTTATTGTATATTTCCCTCCCTGCACCCTCAGTTTGTTTTTCTTTTTGAGAAAAAAAATCTTTTATTGTTGTACAATTCCCCACCTCCACCCCAGTCCACTTTAATCTGCAGCTCTTATTCTGGACTGTTGTCATGCAAATAATACCTAATCATATATTCCTTTTATGCAGTTTTCTCCCTCCTCTGTTTCAACAAAATGTATATATTTATAGAGAGAGAATTTTAAAGTCATAAAATGGAAAGATAAAAGTATAGGAGATTAAAGTATAGGAAAAGATCTTACTTCCGGTCTAGAGAGATTGAAAATTTCTCTAATTTGAAATTTTCCTTCTTAAATTAATGGTTTTGGTCTCTGGAGACCTTAATTTCTTTACTTTTCTCCTCTTCATGAGCTTCAATAAGATTAGCAAAATAGAGGATGAGTGATGAATATAGGAAAGATACAGTTCAAAATAATCAAACTTTGTGTCTTTTAGAGAGATGATAGTATTTATGTCAGTCTAAACCTCCACTCCATGTCCAGCTTCAATCATCGGAGCTTGCCCAGTTCTTTTGCTTGTCAATTTACCCTTTTGTCAGTGAAGGGACTCTCTAAATTGAACACTCAGCTGTAATAATTACACAGTCAGATGTGTAATAATTTCTTTCCCAACTCTTCATCTTTTATTCCAAAACTTCTTTCCTGTTTGAAATAGCAATTAAATATAATTTTATTTTTAAATAATTACAGATTCATAGGTAGTTGCAATCTACTCTACACTATGTTTTCTCAAACAGTTCCACTTGACTTAATCATGTTGTTGTTATATGACGTTGAGTTGGAACCAACTCATAATTGACCATTTAGTGGTTTTTCAGAGGCAGTAAATTGCATGGGAGGAAACTGCTCACCTTTTTCCTGCAGAGCAGCTGGTGGATTTTAATCACATGCCTTTGGATTGGCAGTAAAGATCATTACCACCAGGCCACGAGAGTACTCTTAATACAATATAAAAATCAAGATTTTATATACATAGTAGATGCTGAAAGAGAAGGAGGGTGGTATTGAGAAAAACAACAAATAAACAGAATTTTTACTCTATTAAATGTTCCAAACCTATGATTTAACTTTGTCTTACCATACCACCATACCCTGAGGGGCAGGGGTTTTATGCTGCTGGGTTTTATTTGAATGGATGTTCAACAGGAACTAGCTCTGGAGTCAACTATTTTTTTGGAGAAAAGGACAAGAGGGTTGCTAGTCTCTTTCCCATATTCCTACAGAAAAATATCTTCTAACAGAACAAGAAGGCAAGCAGCTTCAACCCTAGACCACCAGTAAGGTGATAAAGTGTGCTCCCCTTTCCCCCTTCACATCAACACCCCTATTCAGCATGAAGAAGTCAGAGAGTCTGCGCCAAAGTCCCAAATGAGAAACCCACAAGTGAAAAAGACAGTTTGTTTGATCACCATTGGACTATGTTTACCATTGCCCTGTACCATCTGGTCCCCACTGGATCCTTTTCATTTCCTTCACCTGCTCCCCCCACCAACCAAATTGTGCATCCCTGCAACTGCATCCCTGCAATTTTAATCCCTGCCCATCCTCATCCTTCTGCTCCCGATCCTCACCTCCGTGTATAACCCAACATATTTTTCCCAATAAAAAAACAAACAAACAAACAAACAAACAAAAAACTTCTACTCACAGGTGCAAGACATATGCAAAAGGAGAGAGAGCTGAAATATAAGAAGGAAAAGACTCCTGTAGTAGAAGTAACAGTGGAGACCACCACAGCTGTTTCAGAGGAGATTCTGAATAATAGTACCTTTTGGTGACCATAGGCAAATAGAATATGTATGAATGAGAATACATCACCCTACCTTTTATAGCAGAAACCTCACCACTCTATTTTGTAACTAGGTGTCTACAATGACCTAAATTACTACATCCATAATATGCCATTTACTAGCCAGAAAAATGAACTGAGTTTCATAGTGAAGAAGCAACATCAAATGAGGGGAGTCAGTAGTGACTATAGGGGAAATGTTTACATTTTTTTTCTTCAGAAATGATACTTTCTGGCAATTTTCTTCCATATTTAAAACTGGGAGCTGCAGTACATTCTAGTCTATACATGTGCTATAAACTGTGTTGTGAAAACTTAGGGTGGACTTGTTATTTTACCTGGCAAATGTTCACTTCAGGACTGGTGTGGGTGCCTGGGACAGACAAAAGTCATAGCTGACTCTGACTTCCAATACAACAGCCATCACTAGCACAATATTGTTGTTATTGTTGTTATGTGCCATTGAGTCACCTGTGACCCATAGCAAACTTATGTACAGCAGCCCTAAAGCCTGCCCTATCCTGAGCCAGTCTCACTGACTCCAACACACTAACTGCCATTGCCGCAGTTACTTTATCAATCCTTTTCATCCAACGTCTTCCTCTTCTGCACTGTCCGTCCATCCTTCCGTGTATGTTGTCCTTCTCAAAGGACTGATCCCTCCTAGCCACATGTCCAAAGTATGCAAGACAGAGCTTCAAAGACCTAGCCTTCAAGGAGAAACTAAGTTTCACCCTCTCCAAGACTTATTTTCTTGGCACTCTATGGTATGGTCAGGACTCTTCTCCAGCACCACCAATTCAAAGGCATCAATAATTCTTTTGTCATCCTTAGTCATTGTTCAGCTCTAGTGGTTCTATAAAGAACTACTTTTAACATTAGGGACCAATTGCAGTCTAGGGGATAAAAAGAAAAGTGTTTTCTCATGGGAAAACATATCAAGAAAATAAAGAACAATTTTTACCTTTGTTTCAGACTTTTGAAATGGTTTAATTAAACCAAATTTTAATCTCTGTATCCAAAATAAGGACTGTATCAGGAGAAGTGTGGCATCAGGATTGGAGGAAGATTCATCAACAATGTGCGTTATGCAGATGACACAACTCTGCTTGCTGAAACTGAGGAGGACCTGAAGCACTTGCTGCAGAAGGTCAAGGATTGCAA
Organism: Elephantulus edwardii; assembly: GCF_000299155.1. Taxonomy (NCBI): domain Eukaryota; kingdom Metazoa; phylum Chordata; class Mammalia; order Macroscelidea; family Macroscelididae; genus Elephantulus; species Elephantulus edwardii. The sequence goes on along the minus strand of NW_006399800.1, from coordinate 16,512,169 downwards.
CCTTCAATATGGATTGAGGCTCAATATCAAGAAGACAGGGATTCTCATTACTGGGCCAATTGGCAGCTTCAGGATGGATAGTGAAGAGCTTGAGATTGTTAACAGCTTTAGTTTGCTTGGCTCCACAGTCAACACTCTTGACACCAGCAGCCAGAAAATTAAAAGACGTATTGTGATGGAAACGTCTGCTGTTCGAGACCTCTTCAAAGTACTGAAGAGCAATGGTGTCACTCTGGAGACTAAGGTGCGTCTGATACAGTCCATGGTCTTTGCAATCACTTGCTATGTGTCAGAGCTAGACAATTGACTAGGGAGGATAGGAGGAGAATTGATGCCTTTGAACTGTGGTGTTGGAGAAGAGTATTGAATATACCATGGACTGCTAAGAAAACAAACAGGTTCATACTGGAGAGGGTTAAACCAGGCTGCCTCTTGGAGGCAAGTATTCTGAAGCTTTGTCTGACATACTTTGGACATGTTGCAAGATCAGTCCTTGGAGAGGGACACCATGCTTTGAGGGTGGAGGAACAGTGCAGGAGAGGAAGATCCTCCATGAGGTGGATTGATTCAGTGACTGGGATAATCAGAGTAGGTGTGTCAGAGACAGTGAGATTGGCATAGGACAGAGCAGGGTTTAAGGCTGTCGTACATAAGGTCACTATGAGTTACATACGACTCAATGGCATATAACAACAACAGCATCCAAAATAAGGTTTAAGGAAAACTGTTCTCATATGAAATAGATAGAGTGCCTCTTTCTTATTGAACCCATGTTATGGTTCTGCTTATGATACTCTGCACTGTGTTTTAGTGAATGAGGAGTTCGGGGTTGCCTAGCAACTCACTAATTTGTGAAAGAAAAAAAAAACAACAAAAACAAACCACAAAACCCCTCATCCTTTCTTCACAGGGGGGGAAAAGGAAGGAAAAGAAAAACAAAACAAAGTCAGTCAGAGACAATCTTAAAAGTTTCAGGAATAAATAGTTATGCGGTTTTTGTTGAGCACTTGGATGTAAGTGCAGTAACTTGTTTAAAAACAAAATGTACAAGTTATTTCCCGAAAAAGTTGCTACTTGCCTTCTCAAGTTATTGGAAAACACATGTTTGCTATTCTCTTATATGTTAGAATAATGTAACATATAAACTCAAAGATTGTTATTCTTTGTGATAAATACTGTTTTAAAATGCCACAAAACAGGAACCAGAATTCTAGTTTCACTATATCACAGTATGGTTCAAATAGAACTAGTAGATTTCATTGAACACTAAAACTATGGAGTAATTACTTTTTTCTTCATCTGTAATTTTTTAAAAATTTTTTATATATTATACTAGTTTATTTACAAAATCAAAATGCTTTTTTTTTGGAACAGATTATTCCAATTTCCCTGACTTGCCTCCCCATCTAATTGTACAACCCCATTCATTATTAATCCCTCCCTCCCTCCTGCCTCCACACATCCTCATCCCTCAGCTTCCCCCCTGCCTCCCTTGGATCCTCATGCACATTCTATAATAATGGTTTTATGCACTATTTGTCCTTGTGGGACTGAGTTAGTTCACTCAACATAATGCTCTCCAGTCCCTCCCAGGTTAGGCAAGAACCATCCTTGCATACCTGTTATAAATCCCACTTGGTCATGATGGTTTATTCCTTTGATGTATCGTTGAAATTTATGGGCCAGTATTTTATTCAGTATTTTTGCATCTATGTTCATAAGAGATATTGGCCTATAGATTTCTATTTTGGTGGTGTCCTTTCCTGGCTTTGGTATCAAGGAGATGTTTCCTTCATAGAATGAATCTGGGAGAATCCCATCTTTCTCTATTTCCTGAAATAATTTATGTAGAACTGGTGACAATGCTTATTTGAATGTTTGATAAAATTCACTTGTAAAATCACCTGGTCCAGGGCTTTTTTTGGTCGAAAGTTGTTGTATTACCTTTTCAGTTTCTTCTTTTGCAATGGGTCTGTTCAGATGTTCAATTTCAGTTTCTTTTAGTTTAGGTAGGTTGTGCCTTTCTAGGTATTTTTCCACTGCCTCTAGGTTTTCATCTTTCTTTGAGTATAATTTTTCACAATACTCTAATGTTAGCTTTGTTATTTTAGTTGGTTCTGTTGTGATGTTGCCTGATTAATTTCTTATTCACATTGTTTGTGTTTTCTCTTTCTCATCTTTTGTGAGTTTTGCTAATGGTTTGTCGATTTCACCTTTTCAAAGAACCAACTCCTAGTTTTGTTGATGGTTTCAATTGTTTTTCAGTTTTCTATTTCATTTATTTCTGCTCTAATTTTTATTATTTTGGTTTTTTTAGAGGGTGTCTGGTTTTCTTGCTGTTCTTTTTCAATTTGCTGAAGATGTTGAGTTATAGAGTCACTGGTCAATTTTTTTTTTGCCTTTTGATGTGTTTGCTTATTGCTATAAACTGACCTCTGATTACTGCTTTGGCTGTTTCCCAGAGGTTTTGATAAGTGGTGTTTTCATTGTCATTTGTTTCCAGAAACTTTTTAATTTCATTTTTTTTGTTTCTTCTAGTACCCAGTTGTGTTCAAGCAAGGAGTTGTTCAGCTTCCAAATGCATGTTTTTTTCTCCTTTATAGTCCTATTATTAATTTCTAATTTTGTAGCATTATGGTCTGAAAAGGTGCTTTGTATTATTTTATGTTTTTTAATTTATTGATGCTTGCCCTGTGTCCTAGAATATGATCTATTCTGGATAATATTCCATATACATTGGAGAAGAAGGTATACTGTGTTGGTTTTGGGTTCATTAGCCTATAAATATCTATGAGGTCAAGTTGGTTTATTGTGTGGTTTAACTCTTCAGTATCTTTGTTGAGTTTCTTTCTGGTAGTTCTATCTGTTCTTGAGAGGGGTGTATTGAAGTCTCCAAGTATTATAGTAGTGTTGTCTATTTCCTTTTTCAATTTTGTTAATGTTTGTTTTACGTATTTTGCGGGTCTTTCATTTGGTGCATAGATATTTATTATTGTTATGTCTTCTTGTTCTATTGACCCTCTCAGCATTATGTAGTGACCTTCCTTGTCCTTTGTGATGGTTTTTACATTGATATTTGTTTTATCAGAGATTAATATCGCTGCTCCTGCTTTTTTCTGGTTGCCATTTGCTTGGT
>NW_006399800.1:16501121-16507983 GCF_000299155.1 Elephantulus edwardii | reverse complement strand
TTTAAATTCTGTATCAGAAAGTTCCATTAGACTTTCTGGCTTCAGGAAATCGATTGATATTGCGTCACCTTTTGGGGGGGGTGATATCTTGCTTTGTGCTTGTGTATTGTGTGGGACAGCTTGCTTTCTTCAAGTCATTGATATGTTCTTGATCTGAAGATAATGCTCTAGAGATCAGTTGGGTAGCTATCTCACTTGTGTTTTTCTCTGAACTTCTGACTCCAGGAAAATATCAGTTCAGAGCCTGTGAGAGCAGCCTCTTGCAGTTAAGACAGATCAAGGTGCTCTGGATTAAAGGTGGGTTGATTAACCAGACGTGTAGACACAGGTGTGAAGCCAAATGGGGTGGGGCATGCACATGCATGGGGCAATCACAAGGGCAGGTCAACCACTTGAGGGACCTCACTCAGGCCTCAGTTGTCTGGGTGTGCTTACAATTGGGGTCACTATTCAAATTCCAGCTGTCTGTCTCCCACCCAGTGGTTTTTCATTCACTTGTTCCTGTCCAGTGGTGCTCACGCAGGTGCCCTTGCACAGAGGACCCTGCACAGGAAGGGTCCTGGGTCCAAGGGGACTCAACAAGACAAAGTCTAATTCCCACCAACCCACTCGCCTCTGGCTGGTCTGCAGTGTCCACAAAAGTTCAGCCAAATTACTACTGGCCCACTCATTCCTGGGCAGTTGGCGTGGCCCGAGAGAGTTCAGCCAAATTCCGACAAGTGGGCTCACTCTTGGGTAGTCTCCCGGACATTAGGTGATGCCCAAGAAAACCCAATCAGGATCCTACCAGCCTTTCTCGTGGCAGATCAGTCCCACAGCCGCTTTATTGGTGGCTTTAGATGATGGCTGGATCCACGGTGTACCTTTGTGTGCTGACTCAGAATTGTACTGGCCATGGCTGTTGGTAGGTCTCTGTGCTGCATGAATGAGTCTCTAGTGACACCGCTAGGGGTGCAGAGTTGTGGCGAGGCCACCAGGATGTGCCAGAAGTGTGGGGGCGCGGGATGGTGGTGGGGTGGTGTCCCTGGACACTGTGCTGTGGCGGAGGTGGGAGTGCAGGGCTTCGGGAGCGCTGGGAGTTAGGGGTTGCAATCTGTTCCCGGGCATTAAGCTGCCAAGTCACCAATCCTCAGAAAATAAGACTTTGTGCCCCACCTCATTTTTGTTTCTCAGAAGTGTTTTGCTTATTAAGGCTCTCTTGACTCTACAAATAAATTTGATAATATTCCTTTCAATATCCTTGAAAAATGAATTTTATATCTGTATTGGAATTGCATTGAACATGTAGATCGCTTTTGGTAGGATTGTCATTGTCACATTGATTCTTCCTATCTATGAAAGGGTACATTTACCCATTTCTTTAGGTCTTTTATTGTGTCTTTCTTGCAGAAATGCTCTATAGTTTTCTTTGTATAGGGCTTTTATATCTCTAGTTAAGTTCACTCCCAAATATCTCAATTTGTTGTTGTATTATATTATTTATTTATTTCCTTCCCTAGTTCTCTTTGTTACTGTAGAGGAATCCTGCTGATTTTTGGATATGCATCTTATATCCTGCTACTCTACTAAATTGGCCTACTAACTCTAATGTTTTTTGGTTGAGTCTTTGGGGGTTTTTGTGTACACTATCATAGCATCTGCATATAGGAGCAATTAACTTTTTACATTAAAAAGACCATGTACTTAACTGAATAAAAATCTAAATGTATGATATTAATTTTGTTTACTTTTTTAAAGCAAACTGAATTTTTCACTTAAAAGTGAAAGAGATATAATTTTATCTAACACTGTAGGTAGTCATCATATTCTGGAAAATGTAATAGTTTTACAGTTACGATGACTCCTCTTCTTGGTTAAAGAAGAAAGCCCTTCATCATTGTGGGATGATGCCCTGTCTATAAGATCTAGCTCTACATCTTGTTTCTTTTGAGAATACTCTTGGTAGCTATAATTATAGAAACCAATTTGTTGTCAGTTTGCAAATAGATTTACCCCAATTATCATCACTCTGGATTGATTGAAATGTACATTCATAATAGATGAATAATCCATAAAACTCCAAGATACTGTTGTTTACAATTATGTAATCAGTTTTATTTTTGTACTGTACTTGTGACCTAAGTTGTTTTGCTGTCTCATTTTTGTAAATCAAATAAAATTATAAAACAAGATTCAGACAGAAAGTATTTTGTGAATATATATGTATGCTGTCCAAATAAAAATAATAAATTATTAAGGTTGAGCACTAAAAAAAAAAACACCACCATGATTTGAGTATTAATTCAATGTGTATCTATACAGACAGCAAACGTTTGCATTTCTGTTGAGTTGGGGTTTTTTTCTTCAAATGCTCTTGGTAAGATATACTATCTTGTTATTAATCCTCATCCTGGACAAAATATATGTAGAAGTCATAGAATTGTCAAATGCATTCTATGTCAATTGTCTTTTCTTAAAAAGTGTATTATCCATTTGTTCTTGCCCATTTCCTTCCCTCTCCAGCCTTCTCACCTCCCCAACAATGCACTTTTTTCTCCAGATAATTCTCATACATCAATTGTGTTGCACACAATTTGCTAAAATAATCGTATCACAAATATAAAAAATTTTTCAGTGCAAATTTTGTCAAAGCCAAAGGTTAAAAGCAACAGATTAATTCTACAATACAAGAGAAGAATTCTTCTTTTAATGTCCTGGCTGCTGGTACCATGAGTGTTGAGTACAGCCAAGCAAATTAGAGCTGCTGTCTATCATGGTGCTGCCTATTGGTCCAGTGGTGAGAAACTGTTTTCTTGATGTTGAGCTTCTATCTGTTTTGAAACTGCAGTCCTTGACCTTCTGCAGCAAGGGCTTCAGGTCCTCTTCAGTTTCAGCAAGCAGGCTTGTGACATCTATATAATACAGTTTGTTGATGAATCTATGCCAATCCTGATACCACATTTCTCCTCAAAAAACCAGCCTCCCAGATAATCTGTTCTGCATACAGATTGAATAGGTATAGAGATAGAGCACATCCCTGGCGTATATACCCTTCCCAATTTTGAACCGTGCATTATTTCCTTGCTCTGTTCTGATGACTGCCTCCGGGTCCAAGTATAGGTTTCACATATGCAAAATCAACTGCTCTGGGATTTCCATCCTTCTCAGAGGCAGTCACAGTTTGTTAAGATCCACACAGTCAAACGATATGCAGATGACACAACCTTGCTTCCGAAACTGAGGAGGACCTGAAGCACTTGCTGCTGCAGAAAGTCAAGGACTGTAATCTTCAATTTGTATTGAAGCTCAACCTCAAGACAAAGATTTTCACCACTGGGCCAATTTGGCAGCACCATGCAAGATGAAAAAAAGATTGAAGTTGTTAACAATTACAGCTTGCTTGGCACCACAATCAAAACTCTTGGTACCAGCAGCCAGGAAATAAAAAGACTAATTGTACTTGGAAACTCTACTGTCAGGGACCTCTCCAGCATACTGTGAAGCAACGACGTCAGTCTAGAGACTGAGGTGTGCCTGGTATAGGCCATGGGATTTGTAATTACTTGCTATGCATCAGAGAGCTGGATGACAGAAGAAGAATTGATGTCTTTGAGTTGTGGTGCTGAAGAAGAATCTTGAACATATCATGGACCACCTAGAGAATAAATATGTCTGTTTGGGAGAAGGTGAAACCAAGTTTCTCTGTGGAGGCTATAATTTTGAATCTCATATATTTTGGGCACATGGCCAGGAAAGAGTAGTCCTTGAGGAAGGATATCATACTCTGAAGGGTGGAGAGACAATGCATGAGATGAAGATCCAAGGTGAGATGGATTGACACAGTAACGCGGATAATGGGGTAGGTGCGTTGGGGCCAGTAAAACTGACTCTGGATAGGAAAGGCTTCAGAGCTATTGTACACAGTGTTGCTATGAGTTTCAGATGACTTTACTACAACAACAGCACATGCTGAATCACTAAAACTAACACTAGAACTAAAATCCTGTGCAGCTGAAATCACAGGCCTGATGACAGTCTTTAGAATATTGTGTATTTTCTAACTTTCAAGTCTGGGCTAGTTCATTGTTATGACTAAGCATAATAAGCTTCTGTTTCTTATCACTTATGCCTCAATTTATAGTGTTGGTACAGTGCTTAGCAACAATTTTCCTAATTGATCTAAGACATAACTTGTCAAAAGTACAAGAATAGTACCAGTTACAAAATGAGACTATACATAAACAAAAATGCTTTGTGATTATCCAGAGATCAAGAGACACCTCTCCATAGGCTTCCTCCTCACCATTAATTCTTTAACTACTACTTTTATAAGTAGCTCATGTAAAATATGGCATTTGCCTAATATAGTCACTATAGAAATTTGAGATAAAACCACATGGATTGAATGAAAGTAGAGAATAGAAAGAAGGATGTTGGAAATATGACCCAGTAAGTGAATAGTTAAAAATTACGTTTACATTCATGTAATAGGATAACATGGATTAAAAAAAATAATGAGGAATAAAATAGAATGGAAAAGTATAGAGTATTTGTTAAGTGGAAACAAAAGCAAATTTATTCTGTTATTGTTGATATGCTAGTTGCCCACCCACTATCCCTGCTTCAGCTACTACTGTTGCTTTATGACATTGAGTCCAAACTGACTGACAGCTCATCTTTTAGCAGGTTTTCTATGGCAGTTAACGTTATGAGAGGAGATAGTCCATCCTTCTCTGGCTGGTGGAATCAAATTGAATTCTTTTGGTACTTTAGCGCAGCTTCTTACTACCAGGCCACCGATGAACAAGAGACCTGAATCCTGTCTTAATCCAGTGCCATCCTTGTCATCTCTGATATATGTTTCCCCATAGTTGTGGCCATTGTATCATAATCGATCTTGTTGAAGTTCTGCATCTCTTTTCCTGATCCTCCACCTTTTCAAACAAGATGTCCTTTTCCAAGGAATAGACTCTTTTTTACATCATTCCTAAATTGTATGAGACAAAGATTCGCCATCTTTGCCCTGGCTGCATTTCCACTAAGCTATATGTGTTTATTCTTTTGGCAGTCTATGGGACACTCAGAACTCTTCTCCAACACTGTAACTCAAAAATCTTACTCATTGATCTTTCTTACATCATCCTTATTCATTGTCTCAGCTCTCAGATGCATAGAAAGTTATTAAAGAGAACATGGCTTATATTAAGCCCACCTTACTCTTTAAGCTAACATAATTGTTCTTCAATACGTTGAAGAGGTCCCTGATGGCAGACTTTGCCAGGGCAGTGTGTTTTTTCATTTCTTGACTGCTGGTACTGATGGTGTTGACTGTGGATCCAGGCAAGATTAAGTAATTGACAACTTCAAACTTTTCTGCATCTATCATAATATTGTCTATTGGCCCAGTGATAAGAATCTTGTTTTCTTGATGTTGAGATGTAATCCATATTGCAAGCTGTGGTATTTGATCTTCTGCAACACGTATTCCAATTTCTCCTCACTTGCAGCAAACAATATTCTTTTATCTGCATAACAAAAATTTTTGAGGTATCTTACTCAATATCACATTCTTCTTCTTAAAACCTGGCTACTTAAATAATTTGGTCAGTATACAGATTGAATACATACCTATGGAGACAAGATATATATAACCATTTCCTTTATTCTGTTTGAAAAATAGATTTTTGTCTAGGTATTGTTATTACTGTTGTTGTTATGTGTTGTTGAATCACTTATGACTCATAGCAACCCTATGCATAACAGCTCTAAACCCTACTCTATCCTGAGCCAACTTTATTGTCTCTGACACACCTATTCCCATTACTCCAATCACTAAGTCAATCCATCTCATCAAGGGTCTTTCCCTCCTGCATTGTCCCTCCACCCTCCCCTTTCCAAGGACTGTTTACAACCTGTTCTGTTTACAACCTGCCCAAAGTATGTCTGACATAGCTTTAGAATCCTTGCCTCCAAGGAGCAGCCTGGGTTTACCCTCTCCAAGACAAACTTGTTAGTTCTCTTAACAGTCCACAGTATAGTCAATACTCTTCTCCTGCACCACAGCTCAAAGGCATCAATTCTCCTTCTATCATCCCAAGTCATTGTCCAGCTTTCTGATGCATAACACATAATTGCTAAGACCATGGCCCGGATCAGGCACACCTTAGTGTCCAGAATGGCATTGTTCCTCTTTAGTATTCTGGAGATGTCTCTGACAGCCGATTTTCCTGGTGCAATGCGTCTTTTGATTTCCTTGCTGCTGGTAACAAGAGTGTTAATTGTGGAGCAAAGCAAACTAAAGCTGCTAACAATCTCAGTCTCTTCACCATCCATGAAGATGCTGCTAATCTGCCCACTGGTAAGAATCTTTGTTTTCTTTATGTTGAACTTCAATCCATACTGAAGGATGTGGTCCTTGACCCTCTGCAGCAAGAGCTTCAGGTCCTCCTAAGTTTCAGCAAGTTAGGTTGTGTTATCTGCAGGTAGTTGGTTAGGTAGAAGGTTCGTATAAGTGCATTTAACTTTTCTGGAATACTTATTCTCCTTAGTGTTAGCTATAAAGTGTTATAATCCACATAGTCAAATTCTTTTGCATAGTAAACAGAATCCAAATAAACATTCTTTCCTTTTGGTATACTCAGCTTTCTGCCAAGATCCATCTGACATCAGCCGTGATACCTCTGGTGCTATGGCCTCTTCTAAACTCAACTTATACTTCTAGGAGTTCTCTGTCAATGTTCTACTGTAGCCATTTTTTTATAATCTTCAGTCTTGGAACCAGCAGGCAGGAAATAAAAAAAAACATATTGCAATGGGAAGGTCTGCTGTTAGGGACCTCTCTAAAGTACTCAAGAGCAACGGTGTCTCTCTGGAAACTAAGGTG
>NW_006399800.1:16490867-16500401 GCF_000299155.1 Elephantulus edwardii | reverse complement strand
GGAGCTCCGCAATAAACCTCTTATCTCTTGCTGTTGCATCAAGCCGGTGTCTTGGAGTCTTGGGTCTTTACCGTCCACTCGGGACAGAACAGGACCAGCGGTTCAAGGGTCCTTCAGGTGGAGGGACAGCACAGGAGGGGAAGACCCTCTATGAGGTGGATTGATTAAGTGACTGGGGTAATCGGGATGGGTGTGTCAGAGACAATGGGATTGGCACAGGATAGAGCAGGGTTTAGCGCTGTTGTACATAGGATCGCTATGAGTTGCAAATGACTCAACGGCACATAACAACAACAACAACATGTGGCTTGCGTGTACTATTAGTCATGCTGTTGTTGTTAAGTGCCGTAGAGTCGTAGACAACCCATAGCTACCCTACAAACAGAAGTCTTGTATACAAAACTTCCATCTTTTCTGCAAGTTCATAGAGTTTCCAGAGGCAAGCTTTTCTGGGCATGGATGCCACTCCTCCTTCCAAGCCTGTTTAATTTGGGAGATCCACAAAAAAAGCAGCCCCTAGGGCCCAAAAGCTTTTAAAAATACAAGCCTAAATCCAATCAGCTCAACCCCTAATGCAAGTAATAGCCACATCCTAATCTCAAGCCCAAACCAGGAAAAAACACCTTTGCAGAATCCAGCCATTCTGCTCATCTTGTTTGATAATTTCCATTTCCTGTTGGATCACCTTTCTTGGGAAATGGAACAAACATAGGAATGAGAATAAATGTGTTGCTGAGAGAGCTCTCAAAGATACCGCAAATATTATTTTTTTTCTATATTTTATTAATTTTCATAAACATTTACAGAGATTTTGGGTTTCCATTCATTCATTGTTGCACTATTCTCTCTACCCTCCTCCCAGTTTGTTCTTGTCCAAATGCCACAGTGCTTGTCAAAGCCAGTTCTGATTAATCTTCTTTGTCAGTGTGTCCTTTGCCATTCCCTATCACTCCTCCCTGAGAGAGACTTCACCCTGAGTCATAAGGACAAGGGGATGGCAAATATTATTTAAGAGGTAATATACCTAGAATTGTTTGGACTTTTGTTGGTTTTGTTTTTAAATACAATGGGGGGGGGGGAGCAAAGCCAAACTGTACTTCCCACCTTTCTTTGGAAGGCAGTATGGCTATGTGGCATATCTTAACCCATTGTTTGTGATAAAATTCTTTTCTTTTTTGTTCTATTCCTACCTGAAATGGGAGTGGTGTGGCAGAAATCTTAGTAATGTAGCAGGTGTTTTGAGGTCCTTAAGTAACAATTGTGTGAGCAAAATTACAACAGAGGTTATAATTGGAAAGATGAAAGAGTCTGGGGCCTTACTGGCCCAAGAAACTTCCTATAAGTCTTGGATTTTTTATTTTGTAAAATAATGACTGATAATATATATAATTTGATACATATAACATCAAAGACTAATGCAACTCATAAAGTCATAAATATAAATGTAAAATGTAAAAAGAACTGATAGGAAAAGAGCAAACATGGAAAAATGTAGTCAGCCTGGGAAGGAAAGTAGGCATGTGAGGACTAGTGAAAGTAGACATCCTTGATTTAAATAGTGTATTCTCTTTTACTACAGGAGTGTGCTTATGTAAGTTTAAACAAACAAAAATCTGTCAATACCTTTCCTTTGGATGATAGGACATTCTATTTTTCAAATTGAGGAAGGAAAAAAACAGGTGAAAAAAATTTGACAATTAAGGCTCTTAATGCTAAAGGATTTAAAGTTTCCATGCTAGTAATAATACCAAAATCTTTCTTTAAAAAAATGTTTTTAATTGTGATATTAATGAAAGTTTACAGGAAAGTTTGATTTTCATTCATTCATTTATTATTGCACATTTTCTCCCATCCCCCTCAATTCCCCGTCCTATTCACTTTCCTTTTAAAAAAAAATTATTCATTGTTGGACAATTTCCTCCCTTCCCCCCTTCTTACTCTCTATACATTACCATTTTTAAAAAAAGTAACCCTCACTGAGCCAATTGCTTTGGCCAGCATTGCTCTACTAACCATGGACTATATTTACAGACTTCTGAAGAAGGTTGCAGTGTCTGGGAAAAGCCATAATCTGTATTCTTTTCTAACACATTTATCTATAATAAATATTTGGAAGCCATTGCTGAGAACAGTTTTAAGGAATAAACCAAGCTAAATGGCACAGTGTACATAAGAGGCTGTACAGACATGGATGTTCAGTTTTAGAATTAAGCCAATGGCAACATTTGAATTGAGATACCATAGATATCTTTGGAAATCAGTAGACATTTGTCTGTACGGATTGCTGTGCAATTGCTGAATTTGATTCTATATACGAAAAAGAGGCTATAAACAGTCAGCTTTTTCTAAAAGTATTCTTTCAAAGCCATTGCAATTTATTCAATAATTGAACAAACATGTATTGAACACCTTCGATGGCCCAGACACCATATTAGGCTTCGAGTGAAGATCACAGGGCAAGGAGATAGGGGTGTATGGATTAATGGCTTGAAATACATCTCTCCATTGGTCACTCAGATTTATGAAGAGTTGGAAACTTTAGTTTGTCAAATAAGCTGCCATGAATAGAAAATACTATAGAAGATTCCTAAGATTGCTATGAAAAATTACTGCAAACCGAGTGCCTTAAAACATGTTATCCTCTGGCAGTTCTGGAAGCTAGAAATCTGAAGTCAATATGTCAGCAGGTCCATGCTTCTTCTGAATGTGCTAGGGAACAATCCTTCCTTGTCTCTTCCTAGCCTTTTTTTGTTAACAATGCTTGGTAATTCTTGATCTGTGGAAGTATAATTCCAATTTCAGCTCTACCTTTATATGAACTTCTTCCTCTGTCTCTTCTGTTTTGAATTTTGTTCTCCTTGCTATTGTTGTCATGTGCCTTCTAATCGACTACAACTCAGAGCAACCCTATGAGCAATAGCTCTGAATCTTGCCCTATGCTCAGCCAACTTCATCTTCTCTGACACACCTGCCGCATTGCTACAGAGACAGTGTCTATCCATCTCATTCAGGGTCCTTCCAAGCATGTCTTTCTCCAATGATTGTTCCTTCTTGGCAACATGCCCAACATAAGTTTCAAAATTCTTGCCTCCAAGGGGCAACCTGGTTTCACCATTTCCAGGACAGACCTGTTAGTTCTCTTGGCAGTCCTTATAAGGATGCAATTCGTTGCATATAAGGCCTACTCTATTTCAATATGACCTCATGTTAATTATATCACATCTACAAAGACCTATTTCTAAATAAGGTCTTATTCACAGGTATCAGGGATTAGGACATCCCTTTTAGGGAACAGAAACCACAATAGGAGCAAACATACAATAAACCCAAAAGCAGAAATATCTGTCCAAAACAAAGTAAATAAACTTCATCATCCTTTGGTTAACTAACCAAAGGCCTGCTGAATGCAAGTATAATTCTAGCTGTTGTGGGAAATAAATAGATAGGCAGACAGTCAGACAGACAGTCAGACAGGCAGAGAAAGATAGATATATTCCCTACAATAGCTATCATGATACCAGCAACAGTAGGTTTTCAGATGTTGTAAATCTCATGAGAGGAAATTGTCTTTCTCCTGCAGGGAGCAAGTGGACTCTAATCACCCACCTACCTATAGGTTGACAGTGCAACTCCCTATCCACTCTTAGTTGTTCTTAGGTGCTGTCTAGGATAGTACGATTCATGGTGATTCTATGAACAACACATTTGAACCCTTTCCTATCCTGTGCTAGCTTCATAATTTCTGACACACTCAAGCCCACTGTTTAAGTTACTGTGACAACCCATCTAGTTGAGGGTCTTCTTCTCTTTTATCAACTCTTCATCTTTACAAATACGATGCATCTCTCCAAGAAATAGCCTCCCCTAACAACATTCCCAAAGTATGAGAGTTGAAGCTTTGACATCTTTTACCAGAAAGAACACTCCGATTGTACTTTCTCAACACCAGAAACTCCGTGTGTGTGTGTGTGTGTGTGTGTGTGTGTTTCCGTTAAGGGGATGACAGACTAACAGAGAAGAAGACAAGAATTATGGGATAAATCTAGCGTGTTGTTGTGTACCATAGAGTCAGAACCAGCCATAGCTGACCCTCCAGCAGGTTTTTAGAGGCAGTTAATAGCATAAGAGGAGATTGCTTATTCTTCCTCCCACTAAGCACCTGGCAAGAAATGTGGAGAAGTTCGGGTACGAAGATCCATGTAGCATTCAGATAGCATTTTTGGAGAAGTCAGGGAAACCTTCATATTATGAGGCAGTATTTAAAGAAAGATAAGGATTTTGATAGGCCCAGACAATGGTGGAAACAGAAGGTGAGCTTTCAGATGTACCACTGGAAGAAACAAAACCACGAAAAGCAGTCAAATAGAAAGAGAATATGTGCTTAGCCAATAGTGAGTGGCAGGAGTGTTCAGTAGAATAGACTAGTGACCACTACCCAAGAACCAGATTTTTCAGATAATATTCAAAAGATATCGTGGAAGAGAAATTGAATAGGACTTATTTCTTGATTCCAAACACGCTGGTGGCCTGACATTTATTGTACTTGTGTACCTTCGGTTTTTACATAAAAGTTTGTTAAGATAAACAAACTTCCATTGCTATTGTGGTTGTTAGGTGCCACCAAGTCGAATATGACCCATAGCAATGCTATAAACAACTGAATCAGAACACTGTACTATCATATGCCATCCTCACATTTCCTGACACATCCGAGCCCATTGTGGAAATCACTGTGTCAATCCACCTGGCTGAGGGTCTTCCTCTCCTCTGCCGACCCTCCACTTTTCTGAGTATCATGTCCCTTTGCAAGGAATAGCCCTCACTAGCAATAGGCTCAATGAGTGTGAGGTGAAGTTCTATCATCCTCACCTCCAAAAAACAATTCTGGCTGTTCTTTCTCCAAGACATATTTCTTTGGTCTTCTGGCAGTCCATGGGATATTCAGTACTCTTCTCCAACCATCGCAAAGGCATCAATTCCTCTTCTGCCTTCATTATTCATTGTCTAGCGCTCAAATGCCTAGTAAGTGATTAGAAAGACTATGGCCTGAATCAGATGAACCTTAGTCCTCAAACTGACATCATTACTCCTCAATAATTTCCTAACTGCAGACTTTCCATGTGAAATAAATCTCCTGATTACCTGACTGCTGGTACCAAGGATGTTGACTGTGTATCCAAGTACGATGAAGTTGTTGACAAGTTTTAATCTTTTGTCCATCTATCATGTCCTACTAGTCCAGTGATAAGAAACTTTGTTTTGTTAACAAAGGTATTCATATCTAGGTGGTTGTTGTTATTATGTGCCGTTGAGTCGCTTGCGACTCATAGCGACCCTATGCACAACAGCCCTAAACCCTGCTCTATCCTGTGCCAATCGAACTGTCTCTGACGTATCTAGGTATCAGTATCTACAGGTATCTAGTTATCAGTTATGCATGAGGACCCCTATGCCTAGACCAAGAGACTATTGTGTGAACAGAGCAAGGGACCACTACATGGTTTAAAATTAAGAAGAAAGTTTATCAGGGTTGTTTTATACCTCTACACCTATTCAATCTGTATGCTGAGGAAATTATTCAAGAAGCTGGACACTACGAAGAAGAAAGTGGCATCAAGATCAGATGAAGACTCATTAATAGCCTGCATTGTGCAGATAACACCACCTTGATTGCTGAAATTGAAGAGGATGTGAAGTGCTTGTTGTGGAAGATCAAAGAATACAGCCTTCAATATGGATTGCATCCAAGATCAAGAAAACAAGGATTCTTACCACTGGACTTATAGACAACATCACAATAGATGGAAAAAAGATTGAAGCTGTCAATTATTTCCTCTTACTTGGATACACTATCAACACCCTTGTCACCAGCAGTCAGGAAATTAGATTTATTACACTGTGAAAGTCTGCAATCAGGGACCTCTTCAAATTATTGAGGAGCAATGATATCAATTTGAGAACTAAGATGCATCTGCTGATTCAGTCTTTCTGATATCTTGCCATGTATTTGAGAGCTGGACAATGAATAAGGATGACAAAAGAATTGAAGCTTTTGAGATGTGGTATTGGAGAAGAGTATTGAATGTTTTGGACTGCCAAAAGAACAAATATGTCTTGGAGAAAGGGCAGCCAAAGTGTTGCTTAGAGGCAAAGATGTTGAAACTTCATCAAAAATACTTCAGACATGTTACTAGAAGAGGCTATTCCTTGAAGATGGACCTCATTCTTGAAAGGGCGGAAGGTATACAAAAGAGAGTAAGACCCTCAATCAGGTGTATTGACACAGCTGACTGCCCCAATAGTGTCAGGAAGTGTGAGGCACAGTATAAGACAGGATTCAAGTCTGCTGTTTGTAGAGTTACTGTGAGTTGTGCTTAACTCAATGGCACCTAACAACATTGTAAATGGAATGATTTCTTTATAAGTTTAATTATTATTGATATATTTAAAAAGAAGGTAATTGAGCATGTTACCCTTATAATATGAAATTTTGCCAAATTTATTTATTAAGTCTAGTAGCTTTCTTGTAAATCTAGAATATTTTCCATTTATTGGATTATGCCCTTCTTGCTGTTGTTATGTGCTGTCAAGTCGCCTGTAACCTGTAGCGACCCTAGGGACAGCAGCTCAGAATTCTGCCCTGTTCTGAGCCAGTCTCACTAATTGTGACACACCAATCCCCATTGCCCCAGTTACTGTATCAATTAATCTCATCTGGGATCTCCTCTGCTGCGTGGTCCCTCCACCTTTCCAGGCATGATATCCTTCTCCAAGGACTGCTCTCTCCTGGTCATGTGCCAAAAGTATGTGAAATGGAGCTACAAGATCCTAGCCTCCAAGGAAAAACTTGGTTTCACTCTCTCCAAGATTGACTGACTTGTTTTCTTGGCAGTTCATGATATGTTCAAGACTCTTCTTCAGCACCACAATTCAAAGGCATTGATACTTCTGTCATCCTTAGTCATTGTCCACGTCTCTGAAGCATAACAAGTAATTGTGAAGACCATGGCCTGGATTAGGCGCACCTTTGTCTCTAGAAAGACATTGCTGCTTTTCAGCATTCTGGATAGGTTTTTGACAGAAGATTTTCTCAGTACAATTCATCTTTTGATTTCCTCACTGCTGGTGCCAATAGTGTTGATTGTGGAGCCAAGCAAGCTGTAATTGTTAACAACCTTAATCTCTTTCTTCTCCATCTATCACAGTGCTGCCTCTTGGCCCAGTGGTAAGAATCCTGACGTTGAGTTTCAATTCATATTGAAGACTACAGTCCTTAACCTTCTGCAGCAAGTGCTTCAGGTCTTCTCCAGTTTCAGCAAGTAAGGTTGTGTTATCTGCATATTGCAGGTTGTTGATGAGTTTTCCCCCAATCCTGATGCCACACTCCTTCTCATAAAGCCCTGATTCTCAAATGATATGTTCTGCATATAGATTGAAAATATATGAAGACAGGATGCTTGCTTCTTCTTTTCTAATTTGTATGTCTATTACTTTTACTTGCCAAATTGTCCTATCTAGAATTTATAATACAATGTTCAATCACAGTAGTGCAAGTAGATATCTTTGGCTTCCTTAGAAAGAACATTTTCAGCTTTTCATAAATGTATTCATTAAAATAATTGTTTATATAGTATATATTTATATTTCCTTTTAATTATTTGTACTCTCTATCTGCCTATGTAAATATCGTTGTGTTGTTGTGTATTTTGAACTGGAACCAAGCCATAGCTGACCCTCTGGCAAGTTTTCAGAGTAGTTAATCATGTGGGAGTAGATCACTCATCCTTCTCCCATGCAACAGAGCTGGTAGATTCGAACTGCATGCCTTTTGCAGTGCAGCTTCCTGCCATTAGGCAAGCAAAGTGTCTCTCTCTCTCTCTCTTTCTCTCTCTCTCTCCTTGATAATGTTGAGCAGTTTCCCTTCTGTTCTTAGTTTAATGAATTTTTTCTTAAGTATCAATTGAAATACTTTGGACATGTTGTAAGGAGAGACTGGTCCTTGGAGAGGACATCATGTTTGGTAGGTTGGAGGGACACCGCAGGAGGGGATTGATTCAGTGACTGGGACAATAGGGATGGGAGTGTCAGAGACAATGCTATCGGCACAGGACAAAGCAGAGTTTAGGACTGTTGTACATAGGGTTGCTATGAGTTGCAAGCAACTCAAGAGCGCATAACAACAACATCAATTGAAATGATGGTGTAATTCTTCCTTTCATTTTATTAATGTGATTGTTCCATTTGCTGATTTTCTTACATTGAATGACTTTTGCATTCCTAAGATAAACTCCGTTTAATCACGCTATATGGTTCTTTTAACCCATTGTTGAGCTCAATTTGCTAGAACTTTGTTGTGTATTATTGCATCTGTTTTCATAAATGACATTAATCTGTAGTTTTCTATTATCATAATATACTTATCCTACTTGATATCAAGGTAATACTACTCCCAGAAATTAGTTAGAAACTGTTCAGGGAAGAATTTGAGGAATTATGTTAATTCTTTAAACATTTGATAAATTCATCTACACTTGTCGTTCTAGTATATTTTTCTATTTTTATTTGTCAGTTTATGTATTTTGTATAGTCCTAGGAATCAGTACATTTCATCTAAATTAACTATTTTATTAAAATAGTTGGCTAATATTATCATTGTGCTGTTGTTAGATTCATAGAGACTCTATGAAAAACAGATTTGAATCATGTTCTCTCCTGTGCCACCCTCACTACCTCTGACACACTTGAGCCTATTGCTGCAGTCACCAGGTCAATCCAACTGATTGATGATTTTCTCTTTCACTGACCTTCCCCTTTCCCAAGCATGATACCTCTTTCCAAGGAAACACATGTTGTTTCCTTGCTTCCTCCCACGCGATTAATTGCTTCTGAAAACCCTCTGGAGGGTCCGCTATAGGTCAGTTGTGACTCAACAGCATCCTAGCAACATTATCTCCTAGCAATACCTGTTAAGTATGAGATAAGCTTTGCCATACTTGCGTCTAAGGGACACTCTAGATGCACCTTTTCCAACATATACATGTTCATTCTTCTGGCAGGCAACTCAAAGGTATTAATCATTATCTTATCATCTTTTTCCATTGCCCAGCTCTTAGATGCATAGCAAGTGACTGAAAAGACCCTGTCCTGAATTGGGTGCACCTTAGTCTTCAAACTAACATCATTGTTCTTCAATATTTTGGAGGGATCTTTGACAGTGGCCTTGTCCAAAGCAATTAAATCTTCTTATCTCCTGACAGCTAGTACCAAGTGTATTAATTGTGGGTCCAAATAAGATGAAATCTTCATTATCTTAAAAACTTTTGTAATTCTATAAAACCTGTAAGGATTTTAAAAATTTGAATCTTTCATTTTCCTTTCTGAGTATAAATAAATGTTTGCTCATACGTTTTTTTAATTCCTGGCTACAGGTGCCAAGAGTGTTGACCATAGAACCGAGCAAACTGAAGCTGTGAACACTCTCAATCTCTTCCCCATCCATCCTGATGCTACTGATTGGTCCGGTGGTGAGAATTT
>NW_006399800.1:16488431-16489787 GCF_000299155.1 Elephantulus edwardii | reverse complement strand
AGGGTTAAACCAGGCTGGCTGCTCCTTGGAGGCAAGGATTCTGGGGCTTCGCCTGACATACTTTGGACATGTTGCAAGGAGAGACAGGTCTTTAGAGAGGGGCATCATGTTGGGTAGAGTAGAGGGACAGCGCAGCAGGGGAAGACCCTTTATGAGGTGGATTGATTCACTGACTGGGGTAATCGGGATGGGTGTGTCAGAGGCAATGAGATTGGCACAGGGTAGAGCACGGTTTAGGGGTGTTGTACATAGGGTCGCTATGAGTCGCAAACGACTTGACGGCATATAACAACAACAACAACAACAATCTTTTTTATAGAAAAATGTTTGTTCTTGTTGATTCTATTATTTTATTCACTTTGTTTATTTCTGCTTTAGTCTTTTATTGCATAGTCTTGGTGGCATAACATGTTATTCATTGGACTGCTAACTGAAAGGTTATGATGCATCCATGCAGCAGGATAAGGCAGTCAATTCCTCTAAAGATTTACAGCCACAGAAACTTGATAAAGGTTTGCTTGGAGTTGAAATTGACTGAAAGTTGGTAAGTTTGGGTAATCTGTTTTGCTTTTTTTACATTTTTATTGGTACTGGGGGTAGGTGTATCAGTGACAATAAGATTGGCACAGGACAGAGCAGGGGTTAGGGCTGTTATACATAGGGTCACTATGAGATGTAGGCTATTTGACCGCACATAACAACATTTTTCAATTCATATATATGGTGTTTTATACACACTTTCATTTACATTGTGTTTCATACAATCATTCATATACTTCATATTATCAGTCATTACTGATCGATGCCTATTATCAAGTTTGGGGTGATCTTTTAAAATTTTTTCTATATATTTGGTTTTAGGGGTTTATATGTGTGTGTGTGTGTGTGTGTGTGTGTGTGTGTGTGTGTGTGTAAATAAAATTATCTTTTCTATAATTCATAATTTTATGTGTATATCTGTCTCTTTTGTCTGACATTACTACAAACACCTCAGTTACTTTTGGCTATTATTTGCATTGTTATGGCTATGTGCTGTTGAGTCAAAGTGGACCCATAGCAGACCCTCCAGTGGGTTTTCAGAGGCAGTTAATCACATGGGAGGAGATTGCCTAGCCTTTTCCCATGGAGCAGATGGTGGATTTGAATAACATGCCTTCAAGATTGCAATGCAACTTCTTACCACTAGGCCATCAGCGCTCCAGTCTATTATTTGCGAAATTATTTTCTCTGTCTTTTTACTTTCAACCTGTATGTGTCTTGGTATATAAAAGTAGTGTCTCTCTCTCTCTCTCTTTCTCTCTCTCTCTCTCTCTCTCCCTCTCTCTCTCTCTCTCTCTCTATATATATATATATATA
>NW_006399800.1:16480587-16488331 GCF_000299155.1 Elephantulus edwardii | reverse complement strand
CATATATAAAATAAGTACACTATAATAAATACAAATGCATGCTTATAACAGGAATCCCAGAACACTTAATTATGCTCATACAAAACGTATACGAAGATTAAGAAACTGATTTCTGAGCAAGGGAACACTGCATGGTTTAAAATCAGGAAAGGTGTTCATCAGGGTAGTATCCTTTCTCCATAACTATTCACTTTATATGCTGAATAAATCATTTGAGAAGCTGGACTCTATGAAGAAGAATGAGGCATCAGGACAGGAGAAAGACCCATCAACAACCTGTGTTATGTAGATGCACAACCTCACTAGGTAAAACTGAGGAGGAATTGAAAAATTTGCTTAAAAAAATAAAGTTTACAGGCTTTCAATATAGATTGCATCTCAACATGAAGAATAACAAATTCCTCACCAAGGACCAATAAGAAACTTCACTATTGATGGAGAAAAGATTTAAATTAGCAATGATTTAAACTTAGTTGGATACACAGTCAGGACTATTGGTACCAGCTGTCAAGAGATTAGAAGTAGTGAATTGGCAAGTTCTCTGTCATGGACCTCTCCAAATTGCTAGGGAGCAATGATGTCCATTTGTAGACTATGGTGTTTCTGATTTAGGCCATGATGTTTTCAATCTCTTGTTGTGCTTCTTAGAGCTGGATAACGAGTAAGGATGACAGAAGAATAATTGATGCCTATGAGTTGCGATATTGGAGAACAGCACTGAATATCCATAGACTGGCAAATGAACAAACAGGTAGGTCTTGGGAAAAGTAAAGCCAGCATGCTGCTTAGAGGCAAGGATGGAGAAAGTTTAGGCATGTTCTAGGATAGACTATTTCTTGTAAAGAGAGGGCTGTCAGAAAGTTGAAGGGTCAGCGGAAAAAAGGAAGACCTCAATGAAATAGATTTTCACAGTGACTCCAGCAATAGGCTCAAGAGTGTCAGCTATGACAAGGAATACAGGGTATAGTAGGACTAAGATCTGTTGTTCATAACGCCATCATACTTGGCTCTCAGGAACCTAATAATAATAGCACATGTTGTTGTTGTTGTTATGTGCCGTCAAGTCACTTGCGACTCATAGTGACCCTATGTACAACAGCCCTAAACTCTGCTCTGTCCTGTGCCAATGGCTCTGTGTCTGACACACTCACCCCGGTTATCCCAGTCACTGAATCAATCCACCTCATAGAGAGCCTTCCTCTCCTGCGCTGTCCCTCCACCCTACCAAGCATGATGTCCTTCTCCAAGGACCGGTCTCTCCTCACAATATGTCCAAAGTATGTTAGATGAAGCCTCCAAGGAACCACCCGGTTTAACACTTTCCAGGACAAATCTGTTTGTTTTCCTAGCAGTCCATGGTATTCTCAATACTCTTCTCCAGCACCACAGTTCAAAGGCATCAATTCTCCTTCTATCTTCCCTGGTCATTGTCCAACTCTCTGATGCATAACAAGTGATTGTGAAGACCATGGCCTGTATCAAACGCACCTTAGTCTCCAGAGAGAAACCATTGCTAATCTTTAGTACTTTGGAGAGGTCCCTAACAGCAGACTTTCCCATGGCAATGCGCCTTTTAATTTCCTGGCTGCTGGTGCCAAGACTGTTGACTGTGGAGCCAAGCAAACTAATGCTGTGCACAATCTCAGTCTCTTCACCATCCATCCTGCTGCTGCCAATTGGTCCAGTGGTGAATAGCACATACATTTTTAATTTTTTTGTCATAAAGGTTTTTTACCATAATTTTTACTCACAGAAATCTTTTAAAATTAGTATATTGAGTTCCCATATATCTCTCACTCAGGTTTCCCTACTATTAACATGTAACATTACTGAGAAATACTTAGTAAAATGAATGACAACCTGTTAACTCAAATCCATATCTTGTTTAATTTTCACCTAAGGTCCTTTTTGTGATGAAATACCATATTTCACTTGGAGATTAGATTATCTTTGATTGCTCTGTGACAATTTGTCAGATTTAATTGTTTTAATATCCTTGAGTATTTTGAGGTGTATTTGTCATATATTTTTAAAATCTTCCTCTATTGACATTTTTATGATATTTTTTCTTATGAATAGGCTGAAGGTGTAGGTCTTCCTGCTCAAGATCACAGACGTAAAGGTCCACTGTGATCAGATTCCTAAAATGTTGACCATGATCACCTGACTAAAGCAGTTCTGCAATGCTTCTCTACTGTAAGGTTACTCTTTTGTTTGTTTTATATTGGTTTACATACAAAAATAATATACATTTATATACATTGTGTTTCATGCATTCCTCCATTCACACTATGTTTAACATAATTGTTTCCATTTCCTATGTTTTATAAAATTAATCACCATTGATCCATGCCTGTCATGACCCCAGTTTTTCAGGTCCCTATTGGATCTTTCCTAATTCCTTCACCCCCCTCACTCTGCCCACCAAACTCTGCTACTATACTGTACTGTTTGGGAGGAAATCAGTATTAAAATACAAATGTTTTCTAAGATAAACACATTTTCTCAATTATTCTCTTATCCTAACTTACACACTCCCCTCAACAATATAAAATACCTGTAGTTTTTCAAGACCACAACATTGATACATAGCTTTAGCAAATATATGTTGTGAATAGAAGATATTTGGGAGAATCTCATTTCTAACATTATAAAATATCCCTTTGAGTAGCAATAAACTTTGATTTTCCAAAGAGAACTTAGGACAGAGATCACTAATCTTTGTTTTGTGTTACCTTCCCAATTAAGCTTTAGCTGCAATGATGATTTAGTAGGTTAGATTAATTGACTTCCATGTATGCTGGCCTGATAAGCTGTATCAGGCCCACTCTACCAGGATTCCCCACCTCCTGCCTACATCTCACAGAACCCTTACTTTACCATCCTTAGAGTCTTGTCAGTGAGCAAGAGTGTGACCATGACCCCCATTCCTGCCTAATAGACCCCAATCTCTTTTTATGTCACAGCAGAATATATAGAGGCCATTTCCTTTCTGTCCTATTTCCTGGAGTCTCTTTAGTTTCTGGCTGTTGATACTCTTGCAGAAAACTGAATTCAAATTCCTTTCTGCTTTAGAGATAATACAAAATGTAAGCCTTTCTGGTCATTTACGTTTCTCACACATTTTTCGATACACTGCTCTGTTCTCTGCAGGATATTACTCAATTGTATCTATGTAATTGTTACATAGTCAGGAAAGTCAGGAGTGAGGTTTTGGGTTCACTGATTTTCCTCAGTCTTTGTGTGCACACAATGCTGCCAATACTGAGATTAAATCACTCTTCCTCATCCCCACCCTGACTGATCACACCTATGTAAATAAATCCTGAAAAACAGCCATGAGGTTATGAAACCATAGTGAAGATGGCTACTAGATGACTAAGTCAATTATTTCCACTGAGATCAGATAGAGTTGTATGCTACCTTTCATTTTTATAACAGTATTATTGAATTGTGGAGTCACTTTGACTGAGTATTAGCTCCGCTCTCTCAAACAGCCAGATATTAAGAATAAAAATATTTAAAAATCTTTTATGTGCAGGAATTACTTTATTATCTAGCTCTAGTGGCTTAATTTCATTTTTCACCACTTCTAGTCTTGCAAATTCGTGCCTCATACGTTCCGTATTCCAATTATTAAGGGACATTTTCCACCATGTTTTCCTCATTTTTATTGACTTCATTTAATATTATAATTATTCATGTTCTTCTACTATCCATAGGGTTTTCATAGGCCTTCTGTTTAAGAAATGGATGGCAAATTCTTCTTCCCAGTCTGTTTTATTCTGTGAGCTCTACTAAAATCTTTCCACGGTAGGTGACCCTTGCGGCATTTGACACACTGGTGGCCTGAAGTTTTCAGCATCACGGCAACAAACAAGTTACCTCAGTACTTTAAACTGACAAGCGCTGTGCTGAATAGAAAATGTATTCCTCAAATACAACAAACTTACAATTTAATGTTGTACCTCTAATAGCAAATAAGGCACACAAGTACCATGTTACCAGATCCAGTTGAAACTTTCATAGATGTTGCAAGGTGTGTTCTTGGGAAGATGTTGAAGTGTTCTAGCTAAGACTCACAGCACACTCAGAAAACATCTCACATGTGGATATAATAAGTAGATCTGATCAAGGCCATGTTATTTCTAATCACTTGCTATGCATCTGAGGGTTGGACAATGAATAAGGATGTCAGAATTGATGCCTTTGAGCTGTGCTGTTGGAGAAGAGTACTGAATATCTCATGTACTGTTAAAAGAACAAATATGTCTTGGAGAAAGCATAACCAGAGTGCTCTGTGAAAGCAAAGATAAAGCTTTGCCTCATATGCTTAAGGCATGTTTCTAGGAGAGACTATTCCTTGCAAAGGGACATCACAATTGGAAGGGTGGAGGGTTGGCAAAAGAGAGGAGACCCCTCAATCAGGTGGATTGACTCAGTGACTACCACAATGGGCTTTAGTGTGTCAAGACATAGGATGGCATAGGATAGGAAAGGGTTCATAGGGTCAATATGGGTTGTACTTGACTCAAAAGCACCTAACAACAACTGACTTAACAAGTAACTTACTGGGTAAAGAGTTGCACTGGAAACCCAAAGACGGCAGTTGGACCATATCCTCCTAAATGATTTAAAGCCTCTGAATACCCACTGGAGGATCAACCCTGAATTGATTCTAACTTGACAACAATGAGTTAAGTTTGAGTAGACTTGCTGTTTTAATATAGAGTTGGCCTTGCTATCTAGCGATTGACTTCTTGTTATTGCTATGTGCCACTAGTCAAGTACTACTCATAGCGACCCTATGAAAAAAAAAAATCTGAACCCTGGGCTATAATGTGCCATTCTCATACTTCCTGACACATGAGCCCATTTCAACAGCACCATGTCATTCCTCCTGGTTGAAGGTCTTTCTCTCCTTTGCCAACCCTCCATCCTTCCCAACATCATGCCCCTCTCCAAGGTATAGTCCCTCCAAGCAACATGCCCAAAGTATGTAAGCCAAAGCCTCATCATTCTTGCCTCCAAAGAGCACTCTGGCTATCCCATCTCAAAGACATATCCATTCATTCTCCAACACCACAGCTTAAAAGTGTGAGTTCTTTTCCTGTCATCCCTATTCATTGTTCAGCTCTCAGAGGCATTGCAAGTAATTGGAAAGATAATGGCCTTTACCAGATGCATATTAGTCCTCAAACTGACATTAATATTTCTCAATAATTTGGAGAGCTACCTCACTGAAGATTTTCCCAGTGCAATAACTAGAAATAGAAAAACTATTTCAGAGTACTTTTTTAAAACTTTAATCTTTGTTTTTTATTGTTATTGTTGGGTATCATTGAGTCAGAATAAATCCATAGCTGGCACTCTAATGGGTTTTCATAGACTCTTAATTGTACGAGAAAAGATCACCCGTCCTTCTCTCAGGAAGCAGCTGGTGGATTTGAACCACATGCCTTCTGTATTGCAGTGTAATTTCTCATCATTAGGCCACGAGAGATCTCTTTGTTCTTATGTTGTTGTGTATTGTTGAATTGGAAACTACCCACAGCTGACTCTTTGGTAGGTTTTCAGAGGCAGTTAATTGTATGGGAGGAGAGTGTCCATCCTAATCCCGTAGAGCATCTGGTAGCCTTGAACTCTGTGCCTTTGGGATTGCAATACAGTTTCTTACCACTAGGGCACCAGGGCTCCCTTCATTTTTATTACACTTGTAAATTTGAAGACTAAATTGTTCCTCATTCAGGCCATGATCTTTTAAATCGCATGCTATGCATCTGAGAGCTGGACAATGAATAAGAATGACAGAAAAATTGCTGCCTTTGAGTTGTGGTGTTGGAGAAGAGTTCATGGAGAATATCCCATGTACTGTCAAAAACACAAACAGATACATCTTTGATATATACAACCAGAGTGCTCCTTGAAGGCAAAAATGACAAAGCTTGGTCTCACATACATGGTGTTAGAAGAGGTTATTCCTTGGGAAAGGATATCATGCTTCAAGTGCTGGTGGGTCAGTGAAAGAGAGGAAGACCCTCAATCAGATGAATTGAAACAGTAACTGCAGCAATAGGCTCAAGTATGTCAGAGATGATGAGGACAGCACAGAATAGGACAGTAAGTGCTCAGATCTGTTCTTCAAAAAGTTGTTATGAATCATATTAGACTCAACAGCACCTAACAACAACTTTACAAAGATGAGAAAGGATATAAAATAAGACTCTCCCTGGCTCAGTCACACTCAAAATGCTAATAAATTATATATTGTAAGACAAAGTCAGCATGACCAAAATTACCATATGCATAATTTAGAAAGGAAATGTGTCAGAATATTGCATAACTTCTGACATTCACAACCAGATAAAGGCTATCAAAATAGATTAGAGAAGAAAGATGGAGGAAACATTTCTTTAGTGACAGTTGTCAACCTGCCATAAGTCCAAATCAAATTTAAAAGAAAGGAGCGAACTTGAGGAGAGGGGGAGGGCTGGGTGGGGAGAGAAGTGCAGCAATGAATGAATGGAAATCCAAAATCTCTGTAAATGTTCATTAAAATTATTTTTTTAAAAAAGAACTTATCGAATGTTCCTATTTATTGTGTATGCTCTATAGGTCAGAAAATGGATTCAATATAAGATCACCTTAGGGGGCCATGAAAGACAGAAGATTGAGGCAAAGGTAATGAGTAGAACAGCTTGATGTCCTTCCAGAACCCTAGGTTAAAAAAAAATTTTAAAATAAGGAAAAAAGATATATAGGTATATAGATATATAGATATCTCTACACATATATATATCTACACATCTATCTATCTATCTATCTATCTATCTATCTATCTATCATCTATCTAATTTGTTGTTGTTGTTAAATGTCATTGAGTCATAGAGGATGCATAGTGACCCTCTGAGTGAAAGACTTGAATACTTGTATAACTTTCATCATTTCTCTAAGTTCATAGAGTTTCTGGAGGCAAGCTACTTTGGAAGTGAATGTCATTCCTGCTTCCAAGCCTGTTTTAATCGGGGAGCTCCACCAAAGACTGTCCACCATGGGTAACCATTATCGCATTTGACACATCAGTGTCACAATGTTTAGCATCACAGAAACCATGGATTAGCTCTGTACAGCAAAAGGGCAGACTAGTGCTATACTACTTAGAAGAATGTTTAACCAAAACCAACATTTGGGCCCAAATGCCTTTTTAAATATAAGGCCAAATCCAATCAGCTCAATGCAAATGTGAGCAAACATTTCACACCCAAGCTTCAACCAAAACCAGGAAAACACACTTTTGTAGTTTTGTAGCTTATACACGACCCATACTAGAGCTCATGCTAGTCTGTGGGACAGATTATGTTGTGGTTGTTGTTATCGTTGTTAGGAGCCATCAAGTCCACTATGATTCATAGCGACCCCATGAAAAACAGACTTGAATTGTGCCTATCCTATGCCATCCTCACCCTCTCTGAAATACTTGAGCCCATTAGTATAATCACTGTGTCAGCACATCTTGTTGAGTATCTCCCTCTTCTTTGCTGATACTCCACTCTTCCAAGTGTGATGTTTTTCTTCAAGGACTGGCCTCTCCTAACAATGTGCTGAAAGTAAATGAAACAATGTTTCACCATCCTTACCTCCAAGGAGTACTCCTGTTTCACTTTCTCCAAGACATATTTGTTTATTCTTTAGTCATTCTCAGGAATATTCAGTACTCTTGTCAACATCATTACTCAAAGGCACC
>NW_006399800.1:16458081-16470981 GCF_000299155.1 Elephantulus edwardii | reverse complement strand
TAGAGCAGGGTTTAGAGCTGTTGTGCATAGGGTCGCTATGAGTCGGAAACGACTCGATGGCACATAACAACAACAACATGCTATGTTCAAGACTCTTTTGCAGCAACACAACTCGAAGGCATATATTCTTCTTCTGTCATCCTTAGTCATTGTCCAACTCTCTGAAGCATAAAAAGTAATTGAGAATACCATGGCCTGGATTAGACACACCTCTGTATCTGGGCTGAAATTGTTGCTTTTCAGCACTCTGGAGATGTCCCTGACAGCAGATTTTCCCAACGCAATTTGTCTCTTGATTTCTTTACTGCTGGTGTTAAGAGTGTTGATTGTGGATCCAAGCAAGCTGTAACTGCTAACAACCTCAATCTCTTCTCCATCTATCATGGTGCTGCCAATTGGCCCAGTGGTGAGGATCGTTTTTCTTCTTGATGTTAAGTTTCAATCCATATTGAAGACTACAATCCTTGAACTTTTGCAGCAAGTGCTTCAGGTCTTCTTCAGTTTCAGCCAGCAAGGTTCTGTCATCTGCATATCGCAGGTTATTAATGAGTCTTCCTCCAATCTTGGTGCCACACGCCTCTTCATAAAGCCCTGCTTCCTGAATGATGTGTTCTACATACAAATTGAAAAGGTATGGGAACAGGATGCATCCCTGACACACTCCCTTCCTTATTTGCAACCATGCAGTTTCCTTGCTCTGTTTTGAGTTTCATGTACTAAGGTTCTATTGATCCAGAGGTTCAATTATCAGCAGGATCAGATCACCTGTGGTTGGCAGGGTTTAGCAGAGCTCCCAGATTAGGACAGATTGGGAAGCAAGTTAGGCCACTAGGCAGCATCATGATGTTATTGTTATTGTTGTTATATGTCATTGAGTTGCCTGCGACTCATAGTGATCCTACGTAAAACATGCTCTATCCTCTGTCAATCCCATTATCTGACACACCTACCCCCATTACCCTAGTCACTGAATCAATCCATCTCATCAAGGATCTGACTCTCTTGTGCTGTCCTTCCACCCTCCCAAGCATGATGTTCCTCTCCAAGGGCTGGTCCTTCCTTGCAACATGTACAAAGTATGTCAGATGAAGCTTCAGAATCCTTGCCTCAAAGGAGCAACCTGGTCTCACCCTCTCTAGTTTGAACTTATTTGTTCTCCTAGCAGTCTAATACTCCTCTCCAGCACCACAGTTCAAAGGCATCACTTCTCTTTCTATCATCCCTAATCATTGTCCAGCTTTCTGATGCATAGCAACTAATTGCAAAGACTATGGGCTGGATTAGTTGCACCTTAGTTTCCAGACTGACATCGTTGCTCTTCAATTCTTTGGAGAGGTCTCTGACAGATTTTTCCAGTGCAATTAATCTTTTAATTTCCTGACTGCTGGTACCAAAAGTGCTGATTGTGAAGCCAAGCATCATGATAGATGGAGAAAATATTTCATTTATAAATTATTTCACCTTGCTCAGATCTACAATCGACGCCCTTGGCACCATTGTTGTTGCTATATGCCGTCAAGTCACTAGTTATTCACAGTGACCTTATGTACAACAGTTCTGAACCCTGCCCTATCTGGAGCTAATTTCATTGTCTCTGACACACCTATGCCCCATTGACCCAGCCACTGGGTCAATCCATTTCATTCATTCAGGGTCTTGACTCTTGTGCTACTTATCCACCCTTTCAAACATGATGTCCTTTTCTAAGGACTTATCCCTTTAGGAAACATGCCCAAGATGTGTGAGACTGAGCTTCAAAAGTCTTGCCACCAAGGAGCACCTTGTTTTTACCCTCTCCAGGACAGACTTGTTTGTTCTTTTAGCAGTCCATGATACATTAAATTCTCTTCTCTAGCGCACAACTCAAAAACATAAATTCTTCTTATATTGTCCATAATCATTGTCCAGTTCTCTGATACATAGCAAGTAACTTTGAAGACTCTGACTTGTAGCAGGCACACCTTAGTCTCCAGACTGACATTGTTGCTCTTCAGTACTCTGGAAAGGTCAAGACAGATTTTCCCAATGCAATTTGTCTTTTGATTTCCTGGCTACTGTTACAAGAGTGCTGGCACTTCTTTTTGTTAGGTACATGGCTCGTAGTGATCCTATGAACAAAATAACTGAACCCTGTTCTCTCCTGCACCATCCTCACAATTCCTGACACACAAATAAAAAGATGAGTTGCATTGGAAAAGTCTCCCGTCAGTTTGTTCATTTTTTTGTTTGTGACAAGGATTTTAAAGCTCTGTTTTCCAATTTGGACATGTCCCAGGGGAAATTTTTTGGTATTACAAACTATTTTTGTTTTCAAATAGAAGTAGGAGATGCCATGATGTCATCAGCAACATAGTCAAATTACCTCTGTAATGTATTACTTTAGAAAATATTTCAGGGATGAAGTCTAACTTCAGCAATGAACTTATGACCTTCATATTAAATAGAGAATAATATTGTGTGGTATTTCCTCTCAATTATATGAATGTGCTTTCTTTAGTACTGGTGGCCTAGTGGCAAGAAGTTGCACTGCAATCCTGAAGGCTCATGGTTTGAGACGACCAGCTCCCCTGTGGAGAAGGATGAGCAATCTCCTCTCATGTGATTAACTGCCTCTGAAAACTCACTAGAGGTTCACTTCCTACTCTATGGTACACACAGCAACAATTCATTGACAGGGAGCTCTTTTTGCATAGGCCATATGCTATTGCTTACCCAAAGGTTATGCCTTTGTGCAAAATAACTATGTGGGAATGGCCATATTTTACCTTTACCAATTGAATAAAGGGGAAACAGTCCCTGACAACAGCATCAACACCACATAACCAATTCTCAGCAAGTCAGATATGTCTCCTATGGTCCTTTAGTTCTTTTAACTCATTTCAACACCAGCCTTTCTGCTTTACTGGGTCCAAAATTCAATGCAATAGCTCACAGACCACACAGAACCCTATTAGAGAAATCAAAAGGTTATAATAGTAACCTTTTAATATTCAAGTTAGCAGCAAAATACAGTTAGGACTTCCAAAATGTGGTCACAAGCACCTCAGCCTTGAGCTTTGTGGCTTTAGGCTAGTGTTACAAAGGTCCCAGGCCTGCCAATTATGACTCTTTCCCACTCTAGCCCAGTCCTCCAGTTATCCAACAAACTTGGGCAAAAGACTCTTTAGCTCCAGTTCCACAGCATAGCAGTCTCAAGGCTTTTTCTGCCTCATGTCAGTCTCTGATGCTGTAGCTTTTATAGGCCCTTGTCTCTCTGGCACAAGAATCTCTGGCCCTGAACAACAAGTTACATTCTCTTTCTGCACTTTTCTGACAGTAAGATTTCTCCAATCCTGCTGCTGGATCTGCTCAATTTAATGGTGAGACTAGCCAAACCTCTTGTGGGTAGACTAACATGCTCTATTTGCATATTCTCACCCACACACATGGCAAAGTCAGATTCAGTGCTGGGAATGTCCTTTTGAACTAAGCCCTTAGTACTACATTCTGGTAGTTCAAATCTACCAGCAACTCTGCAAGAGAAAAATGGAACATCTCCTCCCATGCAGTTTGCAGCCTTAAAACCAGTTGCAGGGTCAACAATGAGTTGGCTGTAATTAAAAAGTTATCAGTTGGACTTGTGCTTTGTTTGTGGCTTTTGGTAATTTTTTTAGCCATCTGCTATGTTTGCCCTATCCAGTTCCAATACACATTGTTGAATTTTCTAATCAATGCCAGTTTTTACATTGTTTCTACAAAGTTTGACTTTGCTTATTTCTTTCTGATGTCCCTGCCTGTGTGGATAATTTTAGATTCCAGTACTTCTGTGTCACAATAGGTCCTTTTACAGTTTTTAATCATACGCATACTTCATTCCAAACATCTGCATTCTAAATCTTCTAAAGACTGATAAAAATACCTAAAGAACAAAATAAAGGACAATGCTTTGGGGCAAATACTTGGTGATATTTTCAAATAAAATAATTTAATAGTTTAATTTTCAGGAACATTCATTTATCGCTAAGCAAAATTGTTTAGATTTTTTTTTAATTTAGGTTGTTTATTTTTCATTTCAATGAACATCTACAGAGATTTTGGGATTCCATTCATTCATTGTTGCACCCTTCTCCCCGCACAAACCCCTCCCCCCTCCATTTGCTCCTCTCCTTGAAAAGCAAAAGAAAAATGAGATTGTTAACAGCTTCTACTTGCTTGGCTCCACAATCAGTACTCTAGGTACCAATAGCCAGGAAATCAAAAGATGAATTGCCTTGGCAATGTCTGATTTCTGATTTCAAGGACCTTTCCAGAGTATTGAGGAGCCACTATGTCAGTCTAGAGACTAAGGTGTGCCTGATCCAAGTCATGGTCTTCTCAATTACTTGTTATTCATCAGAGAGCTAGATAAGGACTAAGGATAATAGAAGCAGAATTAATGCTTTTGAGTTGTGGTGCTGGAGAAGAGTATTGTATATACCATACACCACCATGAGAACAAATAGGTCTGACTTGGAAAGGGTAAATCCAAGTTTCTCCTTGGAGGCAAGGATTTTGAATCTCTCTTTCACATACTTTGGGCAGGTGTCCTTAGAGAAGGACATCATGCTTGGAAAGGTGGAGGGACATTGCAGGAGAGGAAGACCTCAAAAGAGACGTATGGACACAATAACTGGGGTAAGGGGGTAGGTATGTCAGAGACAGTGGGATTGGTTCAGGATAGAACAGGGTTCAGAGCTATTGTACATAAAGTCACGATGAGTCACAGGCAACTTGACAACACATAACAGCTACAACAACCCAAAATTGGGTTGCAAATTCTTTGGGTTAAATGCCATATATTATGCTATCTTGTAGCTACAATAACAAAGATGTATGATACAGTAAAGTAGTTATTTGATAACTACGTTTTCATAATAATTAGCTGTTTTTTCCCCCATTAGCTTTAGGAGGATTCTGTCAAAACACTACTTTAAAAAATTTTTTAGATCAGTTCCTTTTTTTCCCTCCCAGGTTTTTCTGTGAAATCATGTCATGCACTTGTAAAACAGGTAAATCAATTCATCATAATCTGGATTCTCCTGACATCCTGGATTCTTACAGTATCATACAGTGGAGAGTACTGTTTCTGGCATAAAATTCTGTACTTTTTTCTAAACAGAGAGTAATATATCCACCCCCACAGTATCACAGAGATTTGTGCTATCATCCTAAAATCCACTTGGCACAAGGTGTAGCAACATTTCATTACATAAAGTAATGAATCAGAGCTAATTATATAAAACCTAAAACAAAAGCAATATATGGATTGGGATCAACTTGATGGCAACTAACAAGTGGCTTTATTTCTTTTTAATCTCTATATTTCTCATGTTCCACATGTGTATTTTTTTCCTCTTTGTATAAAATGACACAAGAGGGAGAACATCAAGGAGGCATCTCCTGGAGTTTGCAAACGTAAGAAATGTGGCTCCCAAAATACTTGCAATGTTCTCCCTTATTGTTCTAATTTTCTCCCTTAAACACTCTATCCTATGATGCTATTGTTCTGAGTTTGGGTAATGAAGCTATGAGCAAACCAAGGTCTAAAAAATAATACCTTCCACCCCATTTAATCCCGAATCTTCAGATTAATTTACATATCAAAGTCAACAAAAAAAAGGAGGACCCTCAGCAAGATGAATTGACACAGTGACTACGGCAAAGGGTTCAAATGTGTCAGAGATGATAAAGATGATATGGGATAGCAAAGGATTGAGATCTATTGTTCATAGGGTTGCTACAAGTAGTACTAAACTTGATGACACCTAAAAACAATGTATAAACGTTTAATTTTTAAAACCAATTCTTTCCTAGAAGCAATTATTTTCAAACTTTTTCACTAAGAAGGAAATTCAGATATACTATTTTTGTTTCTTCTCCTCCTTGATTAGTTATCCTACATACAAACTCTTAAATTTCCTAACAGAAGATTATTGGTGTACATGGCTCAACTTGAGTTAAGACAAACTTTAAAATTTTGAACAACTGTTGGAAAAATACCTTTCCTTGGTAGATAAATCATTTATTATTATTTAAGAAGTAAAATTAAGACAAAAAAAGAGAAAACCCCATTTTAAGTTTAACTGTGGCATCCAATTTTTGAACAAGATGCTTCTGGAAACTCCATGAACTTTGATAAATATTGATAGTTATAGAAAGGCTTTAGGCCATTTGTTCATAGGGTCGCTATGAGCTGTGCTTGACTCAAAGGCAATCAACAACAACATATAAAAGATTAGACTTCTTAGAAATTACATAATTCAGAAACACAAAGGTATAATAATAAGTTAATGTACAGGAATGTAAAGAATATTTAATGGCTGAAGTACAAACATTGAAATGTTCTCTAATTATATTGACTCAAGATAAAATTTTTTTAATTTTTTTATGCCAGCTTGAATGTCTCTAAAATTGGTTCTTCATTTCATGTTGCACTTAGCAAAAAGTTCATATAGTTTCCTTAACAAATTAAGTTATATGAACTCCTCCTCAACATTCCAGTTAAACCTATCTGAATTCTACATCATATATTCAGCAATAACCTGGATCCTATTAAAGAATATCTAGGAGAGTTTGCTGTGATGCTGAACCTTGTGCCATTGGGGTATCATATACCATAATGGCATTATCAAATATTTTTTCCCAGTCTGTGGCTTCCCTTTTTACCCTGTTGGAGAAGTTTTTGGATGTGCATAGGAATTTTATTCTTAGAAGGTCCCATTCATCTATTTCATCCTCTCCCGCTTGTAGATTTTCCAGGATGCTTGGAAGACTGTTTATGTTATGGATTAGGACTTCTAGAGTTCTTCTAAGTTTTTCTTTAATGAAGTTTATAGGCCTTGGATTTAGTCCTAGATTCATCATCTGCTTTGAGTTGGTTCCTGTGTATGGGAGTGAGGTGTGAATCTTGCTTGAGTTTTCTGCAGATAATTTTCCCATTTTGCTAACACCATTTGTTAAAAAGGTTGTTGTTCCCCACTTAACTGATTTAATCTCCTTGTCAAAGATCAGTTGACCAGGGAGCTCTGGTGGCCTAGTGGCAAGAAGCTGCACTGTAATCCCAGAGGTACATGGTTTGAATCCACCAGATGCTTTGCTGGAGAAGGAGGAGCAATCTCCTCCAGTACCAGTCAGATCTGATTTGACGGTACACACACACACATGCACACATATACACAAATAAATAAAAATTTTTTAAAAAATCAGTTGACCATAGGTAGATGGCTGATTTCTGGATTCTCAATTTTATTCCTTTGATCTATGTGTCTGTCGTTGTACCAGGACCATGCTGTCTTGATCACCACGACAGTGTAGTAGGATTTGAAATCAGGGAGTGAGCTTCCTCCTACCTTGTTTCTCTTTTTAAGGAGTGCTTTGCTTATTCAGGGTCTCTTTCCATTCCAGATGAAACTGGAGATTGCCTTTTCCATCTCATTGAAGAATAGAATTGCTATTTGTATTGAGATTGCATTGAACATGTAAATTGCCTTTGGTATTATTGTCATTTTCACAATATTGAGTATTCCTATCTATGAGCAAGAGATATTCTTCCACTTCTTCATGTGTCTTTCTGTTTCTTGTAGTAATGTTTGTAATTTTCTTTGAATAGATCCTTTGTGCTTCTGGTTTGATTTACTCCCAAGTATTTAGTCTTATGATTAGCTATTGTGAAAGGTACAGATATTCTTAGCTCCAGCTCTGTGCTCTCTTTGTCACTGTAAAGAAATCCAACTGATTTTGGTATGTTTATCTTGTACCCTTTCACTTTGCTGAATTGGTCAACTATGTCCAGTAGTTTTCTTTCTGAGTCTTTAAGAGTTTTCCAAGTATATTTATTGGCATAGCATCTGCATAGAGAGATAATTTTACCTCCTCTTTGCCAATTTGGACACTTATTTCCTTCTCTTGTCTTATTGCTATTGCTAAGATTTCCAATACAATATTGAATAAGAGAGGTGATAGTGGGCATCCTTGCCTAGTTCCTGTTCTTAAAGGGAATGTCTTTAGTCTTTGTCTCTCTCCATTGAGAACAATGTTGGCTCTCGGGTTTGCATAAATACTTTTTACTATGTTGAAGAAATTCCCCCCCCCATCCTATTTTGTTGAGTGTTTTAATCAGGAAAGTGTTGGATTTTGTCAAATGCCTTTTCTGCATAAATTGATAGGATCATGTGGTTTTTGTTATTTGCTTTGTTAATTTGATGAATTACATTGACTGTTTTTCTTATGTTGAAGCATCCTTGCATACCTGTTATGAATCCCACTTGGTCATGGTGAATTATTTCTTTGATGTATCTTTGGATCCTATTGGCCAGTATTTCATTCAAGATTTTTACATCTATGTTCATGAGAGATATTGACCTATAGTTTTCTATTTTGATGTTGTCTTTTCCTGGCTTTGGTATCAAGGAGATGTTTGCTTCATAGAATGAGTCTGGGAGAATTCCGTCTTTTTCTATTTTCTGAAATAGTTTATGTAGAACTGGTGACAGTTCTCTGAATGTTTGATAAAATTCACTTGTAAATCCATCTGTTCCAGGGCTTCTTTTGGCTTGAAGTTGTTTTATTACCTTTTCAGTTTCTTCTTTTGTAATGGGTCTGTTCAGGTGTTCAAGTTCAGTTTGTGTCAGTTTAGGTACATTGTGAATTTTTAAGTGTTTGTCCATTTCCTCTAGGTTTTCATATTTGTTTGATGAACTGGCATAGTAACTGTAACAGTGGACTCAAATATAGCAGAAATAATGAGGATTGCACAGGATAAAGCAGGAGTTCACATCCATTGTTC
Source organism: Elephantulus edwardii (assembly GCF_000299155.1). NCBI lineage: Eukaryota > Metazoa > Chordata > Mammalia > Macroscelidea > Macroscelididae > Elephantulus > Elephantulus edwardii. The sequence continues at coordinate 16,462,178 of NW_006399800.1, read as the reverse complement.
GTAAGATTTCTATGAGTCACAGTTGACTTAACGGCACTTAACAACAATAACAATAAGGCCTCTTCTAAACCTAGCTTGAATTTCTGACAGTTCCCTCTTGATGTACTGCTCCAGTGATTTAAAAAATAATCATCAGCAAGATTTTAAATGTCTGTAGTCTATAATTTCCATGTTCTGTTTGATCACTCATTTTGGGGAGTGGGCACAAATATGGATCTCTTCTAGTCAGTTGGCTAAATTTCTTGCCGTAATTGAGTGAGCATGTTCAGGGATATATTTGTTTAATGAAAAGCCTCAGTTCATATATGTCTACTCCTAAAGACTTTTTTTTCCCAGTGCCTTCAGAGCAGCTTTGACTTTTTCTGTTAGTACTGAAGGTTCTTGATCATATGTTTCTTCCTGTACTGGTCTAGCATGGAACTATTCTTTTTTGGTACAGTGATCCTGTCTGTTCTTTCCATTTTTATTTTCTTTTGTTTTTAAATAAATTTTTTTATTTAAAAAAATACCATAATGGTTTCCCAATGTGGACAGTGTTTGATGGAGCTCCCAGTTGTAAAACAGGTTTGGAGCTAGGCGTGGCATCCACTTCCTAAACCACATGCCTCTGGAAACTCGATGAACATGGATAAATGACGATGCTTATGCAAAGGTATTAGGTCTTTTTTCATTGAGTCACCATGAGTCGTGCTTGACTCAACTGAAATCAACAACAACAATAGGAGGAGGAATTTAATCTTTTCACAATACTCTTAGTTGCCTCAATATAGACAAAGACAAGCAACTGTGAGAACTCACTCTGAGTTATATGTAAACTAAAAATGAAAGAAGAATCTTGAAGAACTTTGACTACTCAACTAGATTTACACAGATAAATGGGTTGGCTTTCTTCTTATAGTTCCTTAAGGCTTTGAAGAAATTCCTTGAAAGATGTAGCAATGTATTTGTCATTAAGAAATTGATGCTAAGATTTAAAACTGTGAGCTTCTAAGAAAGGGAAATGTCTTAAAAATTTATGTAAGCATGTTAGAATCTTGAAATAATTAGACATTCACAAGTGTAAATTAAAAAAATAGCATTGTGAAATATGTATGTCTGTGATGAGTTTGTTTAACCTGATTGTAAAAGAATGCTCAGATAAACTTCAGTGTCTGTGCCTTAAAGAGGAAGGATCTCGGTACAGAGTAAATGTTCCAAGGTTAAAACTTGCCTGTCTGTTTCCATGGAAGTAATGATACTATTCCTAATATGCCTGTTTTTCTCCATTGGGAATTATAATGAACAAGTTCAACGATGGAACCACTCACACATGTATTATTTGATATAATTAAAGCCTTGATAAAAATGAGGTTCTGTTGGGGAGAAAGATAATACGGGATTTGCCTGTTCAACAATTTTTCAAATGTGCAACTCAATGACATCAAATACATCATGTTGTACAACCTCCACGAATATCTGTGATCAAATTTTCTGTCACTGTATACAGAAATCCAGTGCTTCTTAAGTTATTATTTCCTCTTTTCATATCCTACTCATCTCAGGTGGTTGTAGTGTAAACCAAGAAAATCTCATTGTCATCAAGCTGATTCTGACTCTTGGAGAACTTATAGGGCAGAATAGAATTGTCTCATAGAGTTTTCAAGGTGGTAGTCTTTATGGAAGCAGACTTTCACATCTTTGTCCAATGAAGTAGTTGGTGGGTTTAAACCATAGACTTTTCCATTAGTAGTCGCACAGTTAACCACTGCTCCACTAAGGCCCATATGTTGTAAATAAACTACTATTAAACTCTGATATCTATACTTTGGCCTATTTTAGGTATTTCATTCTTCTGGTATTCTTTTTCATTCAGGATTTATCTGACATCAGCAATGATATCCCTGGTGCAAAGGCATTTGACTATGTGGATCATAATAAATTATAGGTAACATTGGGAAAAAAATGGGATTCCCAAAGAACTTTATTTGCTAACATCAAATCTATGCCTAGACTAAGAGGCTATTGTGTGAACAGAGCAAGGATACGCTTGTTGTTTTTGTTATTAGGTGCCGTTGAGTCGAGTATGACACATAGTGACCCTATGTACAGCAGATCTGAACCCTGTGTTATCCTGTACCATCTTCACACTTCCTGACACACTAGAGCCCATTAGCACAGTCACCATGTTAATCCGCCAGGATGAAGGTCTTCCTCTCCTTCACTGACCCTCCACCCTTCCAAGCATCATGTCCCTCTCTACCGAATAGCACATCCTAGAGACATGCCTGAAGTATGTAAAATGAAGCCTCATCATCCTTGCCTCCCAAGAGCAGTCCAGCTACACTATCTCCAAGACATTTTTATTTGTTCTTTTGGCAGTCCATGAATTGTTCAGTGCTCTTCTCAAACACCACAACTCAAAGATGTCAATTCTTTCCAGTCATCCTTATTTGTTGTCCAGCTCTCAGATATATCACAAGCAATCAGAAAGACTATGGCTTGAATCACATGCACCTTAGTCTTCAAACTGACATCATTACTCCTCAATAATTTGGAAAGGTCCTTACCTGCAGACTTTCCCAAAGCAATACATCTGATTTCCTGACTGCTGGTACCAAGGGTGTTAATTGTGGATCCAAGTAAGATGTTGTTGACAGTTTCAATTTCATTTCCATCCAAGATGATGATTTTTGTTGGTTCGGAGTTAAGAATCTTTGGGTTTTTGACATTGAGATGTACTCAATATTGAAGGCTATATTCTTTGATCTTCTACAAGTGTTTCACATTCTCTTCACTTTCAACAACAAAGGTTGTGTTATCTGCATAACACAGGTTATTGATGAGTCTCCCTCTTATTCTGATGCCTCATTCTTCTTCATAGAGTTCAGCTTCTCAAATAATTTGCTCAGCATACAGATTAAATAGGTATGGAGAGAGAATACAATACTGATGCACTCCCTTAAACCTTGCAGTGTTAACCCTGCTCTGTTCGCATAACAGCCTCCTGGTCTAGGCCAATTGACTTGTTTCAATTAACAGAAAAGGGATTGCATCTCACCATCAAGAAAACAAAAGTTCTTAACACTGGACATATAAGCAACATCATGATGGAGAAAAGATTGACGTTTTCAATGATTTCATCTTATTTGTATCTACATTCATCACACGTGGTACCAGGAGACTGGAGATCAAGAGAGATTACATCAGATAGCTGGACAATGACTAAGCAGGACAGAAGAATAATTGATGCCTTTGAGTTGTGGTGCTGGAGAATAGTCTTGAACCACCATGGACTACCAAGAAAACAAATAGGTCTCTCCTGGAAAGGGTGAGAAACCAAGTTTCTCCATGGAAGATAGAAGTTTGAAGTGTCTCACATAATTTGGGCATGTGGCCAGGAAGGACTGGTCCTTGGAGAAGGACATCATTCTCAGAAGGGTGGAGGAACAGCACAGAAGAGGAATACCCTGGATGCGATTGATACACAGTAACTGGGATAATGGGGATAGGTGTTTCAGAGTCAGTGAGACTGGGTCAGAACAGGGCAGACTTCAGATCTGTTGTGAATCACAGACTCAATGGCATATAACAACAATAATTGCACTGGAAAAGCCAGTCAGGGATCTCTCTAATTTACTGAGGAGTAATAATATCAGTTTGAGGACTAAGGTAAGCTTGATTCAGGTCATGATCTTTTCAATCACATGCTATGCATCTGAGAGCTGTTCAATGAATAAGGATAACAGAATTGATGCTTTTGAGCTATGATGTTGATGAATGTACTAAATTTTGCATGGACTGACTAAAGAACAAAAGTGTATATCTTAAAGAAAATGCAACCAGAGTACTTGTTGGAGGCAAGGATGACAAAGCTTCACTTCACACACTTTGAGCATATTGTTAAGAGAACTATTGTTTGTAAGGGACATCATGCTTGGAAAGGTGGAGGGTTAGCAAAAAAGAGGAGCATTCTCAATGAGTTGAACTGATAGTCTTCAATGTGTTCAAGTAAGTCAAGGCTGGTAGTATGAGTCAGAATAAGACAAGGTTCAGATCTGTTGTTCACAGAGTCACTAGAGTTTTATTCAATTCAATGATACTTAACAATTGTTGTTGTT
>NW_006399800.1:16396510-16456486 GCF_000299155.1 Elephantulus edwardii | reverse complement strand
ATAGCAACTCGAGGTTTGAATTTGTTCTTCAGTTCCTTGAGGTTAAGATATGCTGAGCGAGTTCGGCCCTTTTGATTTTCCAACTCCAACTCCTTGCACATTTCATTGTAGTATTTTGCTTTGTCATCCCGTGCTGCCTTTTGAAATCTTCTATTCAACTCTTTAGTATCTTGAATTCTGACTTAACAATTAGAAGAAGAGGAACTTTGACATCTAGTGACATCTAGTGTAGGAATGGAACAGTAAAGAGATCCCTTTACCCCTAACCCATAGAAACAAGAGAGAAAATCAGCACCCATTCCAAAAAGGAAGAACCCAAGATTTCACCCACTTCTCTATGAAGCTAAGATCTACACAAAAGAAAATGTAATGTTTGCTACAGGAAAATTACAACATAAAAGAGAAGGTAAAATCAAATAGGAGTTTGTTTCAAAACTGACAACTGCAAGTGACAGTTGCTTTCTGTTTTAATCTCTCTATTTCCCCAATTACTCCCACCATTCTGATTCAATATCCATTTTCCAGGAGTGAAACAGTCATCTGCCACTTCCTTGATTCTACACTTTTGGGATTTCCTAAGGGCTCTCATCATTTCTCATGTTAAAGACGCTTAGTACAAACATCGAGTTTGTGAAAGCATTCCAAACCTGTCTTCATATTCACACCCCAAAGGCAGGAAAACCACATGGAATCTCCCCAGCTGATAAACACAAACTTGCACTTATCTATGACCTGTACAACATGTATATACAGTAAACAAGATATGTAACATCAAAGGTCATCCTTGCCAAGGCTGGTGAAAGACTTGTGTTTCAACATCTTTAATTTATTAGTGATGAGTTATTTGGAACTCTAAGCTCTAAATTGGACAACCCCTTCTATTTTTCCAAAGAAGACATTTTAACTCCTTTGTTTATCTCTGTTCTTGCAATCAAGTTTTCTCTGCTAAATTCCTTCTTAACTTGAGTCCTTGTAACCTATTATCAGAGACCTCCAGTCTAAAGTTCTCTTCTGGGCATTTGATATAGTAGCAAGAGAAATGAAAAGAATGAGTGAGCTGATCTATTTATTTAGGTGAAGACTAATTAGGTGATGATAAAAAGTGGCTCTTTAATGGGGCATATGGAGAAGCACACTGCTTTCTGAGCCACAACATTCAGACTTCCTTTCTGAATTTGCTACAGCTGTGGCCATTTAAAAAGTATATCATAGTGTTTGCATTCAGAGACAGAATGAATGTTTTGAGCTGTAATAATTACTCATCTCTCCTTTTAAACTTAGACCTAGAGGTATGAACTGATTTACCCAGGATGGATGACATCCAGGATGATAATCAAATACCTTATAATATCCTTTTTATAACAAATGCTCAAGAAAGCAAGTGAACAGGACAATTTAAAAGCCTTGAGCACAAAAGGCAAGAAAGACTACAGGATCAAACAAAGCTATGGTACACATTCATCTGGATACACTCAAAAAGAGAAGGTCTGTGTGTTGACAGTTGGAAACACTGTACCTCCAGTTGCTCTCCCTTGCATTGAGTCAAGGCAGGGACCAGACAGAAAACTGTCTTCACATAAGAGTACATTGGTGATCACACTGGTAACCTATGACCGGAGAAATGTACTGTCCTCCCTTATCCCACACAACCTCTCAGTGACCAAAGACATACTATTCCTTAGCCCATTTCCCTCATTCCATAGCTTTCCTTTCCATGCTACTTCCATAGCTACCTGCAGCACACTCCTATGAATTGAGTACCATGTACCTACCGCCTCAGACATCTGAAAAGCATGCATTCACAGCATCCACAGTCTGTGACGTCCATTTCCATGGATCAGGTACCATACTCCCACTTCACTGTGTTTGTTTACACTTATGCTTGGTGCTGCATTCTTTTTTTATTTTCTCCTTTCATGCTACCTCTTTCTTTCCTTCCTTTTCCCCCCCTCCCCTCTACCTCCACAATCATGTACCTCTGGTGGCCTAGTGGTAAGAAGTTATGCTGGCAACCCAAAGGTGCATGATTTACATCCACTGGCCGCTCTGTAGGAGGAGAAAGATGGGAAATCTCTTCCTATGCAATTAACTGCCTCTGAAACTGCACTATAGGATCAGTTATAGATTTGTTCTGACTTAACAGCACACAACAACAACAACGCCCACAATCAATTGGAAGCCAATGACACTACCAGGTTATAACTGCTACAACTATTAAACTCATCTGGGTCCTCTGATGGCCTAGCGACAAGAGTTCAAGACCACTTCATCTGAGTCTGCTGGGGGCCTAGTGGTAAGGTGTTAGTTTGGCAATCCAAAGGTGTGTGCTTTGAATCCACCAGCTGCTCCATGGGAGAAGAATGAGTAATATTCTCCCATGTGATCAACTACCTCTGAAAACCCACCAGAGGATCAGATATGGGTCAGTTCTGACTCTATGGTACACAACAACAACAACACAACATTACCTTATATACTAGGTGAACCTCATCTATTAGGTGAATGCCACTATCCACTTCAACACCACTGGATGATAGATGATGGCCAATGCACCTCAGTCAATCCACAAGTTCTCTACTAAACTAACAGTTATAGACTTAAGCCTCTATTTCCATTTACTACCACATCTGCCTGGATAGAGGTAGTGAGTGACTCAGTGTTGCAAAGCTAGAGAGACAGAGTAAAAAGTCAGGATGAAGCAAAAAATCATATAAGTATAATTAACAGCAGGCTCAGAGACAACAGGCAATTTCAAATCACATATCAAAAAAGTTATTCAAGTCAGTGATCAAAATACAGGGCCATAAAGTCTTATAGAGGAAGACATAGTATTATAATTGCCTGACAACAAATTAGAAAATCCTATCAAAATAGAGCAAGGAAACACTACATAGTTCAAAATCAAGAAAGGAGGGCATCGGGGATGTATCCTATCTCCATACCTTTTCAATCTATATGCAGAACAAATCACACAAGGGAGGGTGAACTTTATGAGAAAGAATATGGCCTCAGGATTGGAGGAAAACTTATCAACAACCTATATTATGCAGACGACACAAGCTTGTTTGCTGAAATTGAGGAAAGTCTGAAGCATTTCCTGCAGGTCAAGGATTGTAGTCTGCAATATGAATTGAAGCTCAATATCAAGAAGACAAAGATTCTCACCACTGGGCCAATTGACAGCACTATGATAGACAGAGAACACATTAAGATTATTTACAATTTAAGCTTGCTTGGTTCCACAATCAACACTCTTGGCATAAGCAATAAGGATAGCAAAATACTAAATGAATTAGGAAAATCTGTTGTCAGGGACCTTTCCAGAGTGCTAAAAAGCAACAAATGTCAGTCTAGGGGCTAAAGTGTGCTTGATTCAGGTCATGGTCCTTACAATCATTTGTTATGCATCAGAGAGATGGACAATGACCAAAGATGACAGAAGAATTGATGCCTTTGGGCTATGGTGCTGGAGAAGGGTGTTGAACACACATACCATGGACTGCCAAAAGAACTAATAGTTTCATACTGGAGAAGGTGCAACTAAGAGAGACAGAGCAGAAGAGGAAGACTGGATGAAATGAATTCACACAGCAAGTGAGGTAATGAAGGTGGGTGTCTCAGAGACAGATTGGTTAAGGACAGAGCAAGGTTTAGAACTATTGAGCATAGGGTTGCTATGAGTCACTAGTGACTTGAGGGCACATAACAACCACCACAACAAGATTCTCCAAAAGATTAAAAAAGATCAAAAATAACAAAGAGGAAGAAAAATACAAACAAACTCAGGAAAACACATACAAAAATATTATAATAAGCTAGAAAAACAACAGAAGAACAAATTGGAAAAATAAATAGGCAATAGAAGAATCACACAAAATAAACCACTAAAATCCAGGAGATTAACACTAAAAGTTCAGAAATAGAAAACATTTGAAGGGCAAAGAAGGATGATTGAATCAATGGAAAACAAAAATTGAAGTCAAATCTTAATACTAGAAGAACAACCAGACAAAATAACGAAGAAAAATAGTGAGGTCCACTGAGTGAGATTACTTATATTTGGTCAGAATTTAAGGTTATGAAAAAAAAAAAACCAACCACCAAAGCCTAACGCAAATAAATATAGATAATATTTTTAAAGACTTTGGGTAGAAACTCCTCTGTAGTAATTGTTAAGTGCTGTCGAGTTGTAGGCGACTCATAGCGACCCTATGAATGAAAGTCCTCGATACTTGTGTGACTTTCATCCTTTCTCCAGGTTCATAGGATTTCCGGACACAAGCTATTTATGGAAGTGGATCACTCCTGCTTCCAAGCTTGTTTTAATCGGAGAGCTCCACCAAACACTGTCCGCCATGGCTAACCATTACCACGTTTGGCACATCGGTGTCACAGTGTTCAGCTTCACAGCAACCACAAGTTATCTCTGTACAGCAAGCGGACAGACCAGGGCTATACTACCTAGAAGAATGTTTGACCACAAACACTTAAACCTACAATATTTTACCATTCTGGCACACCCGAATGCTGGCAGGCTCTGGGCCAGAGACCCCTAATTCATCCAGCCAGTCCGCTCTGCGGCCACCTACTTGGGACAAAAAGAAAGCCACAAACGCCCCAGCGTTTCCCCATTTGTCTCTCCTCCAGGCTCACGAGGCTGCATCCACCCAGCTGACACTGAGACTCAGGAGAGACACTAGCCCTTATCCTCCAGCATAGACATACATTCAGTGTTTTATCACTCTGGCACACCCAAACGCTGGCAAACTCTGGCCCAGAGAACCTTAATTTCTCTAATATCATAAATAATGAGATGTCTATTCAAGATATTTCATAAACTTCAAAATAGAATAGACTTCAAAAGTAAATCACCAAGACATATCAAAATCAAACTTTCCAAGCAAAAGACAAAGAATACTGAGTCTGGGGGCGGGGAATTAAATGTTACCTATAATAAAGTCAATAAGAAGAAAACACTCTGACTCTTCACCAGAATTCATGTCATAAAAAAAAGCAATGGGATAGCATATATTAAAAACCCTGGAGAAAAGAGAGATGACAACCAATAAAGCTGTCCTTCAAATATTATTATGAAAATTGGTTATTTCCAAACTAACAAACTCAAAGACTTTTTTTTTTAGCTCAATGCTCTACAGTAGTGTGTTGTTATTATTATTGGAATTGAGGATTTGTTTATCCAGCTGCACTACATAACTGATCCATCAAGTGGGATCTTGGTGGTACTCTCTTCTCTAGAGGATTCCCTGTAAACACAGGATGTGATGGAGGTGCTGACCAGGCAGCTATGCTTTCAGGAATCAGAGACCAACAATGTTGTGAGGGCTTTGAGGAGAATCCACACAAATGGCCACTGTGACGATGCAGGCTGAAGCGAGACTGGTAAAACACCCCAAGTTTGTCTCCAATTCCTCTGGTATATCTCCATAGCAGTGAAAGAGCATGTTTATGGGGAAAATGGTCCCCATTGCAGTTCCTCTTTCATCTGAGGTGTCCCCAGAAGCCCATGGTAGAGGTCACCAGTAGCTTATAGGTAGCCTTTAACATCAACATTGTTAGGAAGAGAGCTAGGAAAATGAAGAAGGTCTTATCTAAGTAAAACCCAAAGTAAAGGACACCTTGGAGGAGTGGGAACATGGGCAAATACCAGGAAAATATCTTCCTCATCCATATCACCTTTCCCCTCTGTCATCTTGACCCTCAGTCTGACAGCTGGCAGGGTCAGTTGCATGAAACCCTTGCTCAGCACTACCAGGATTAAGGGGCATGGTGCCAGATGATTCCTTGACCCTAATTCCCCCATCCAAGAGAGAGAAAGGATAGAGTCTGTGGTACAATCATTTAATAATCCTGTATAAATAGTGTGGACTAAATTATCCCTAGAATCATACCTTTGCCATCCTACATCTCTGTGATTTGTAACCAGAAGACCCATCACAGAAACAAGCACACTGAGTAAGAGGCAGCCCCAATGGGCCAAGTAAATCTAGCTCTCAAAACTCTTAACCTCAAGATTTTAGAACTCTACAGAGAGAGAGAAGTGAGCCTGGAGTGAACCACTGTTAAGCAAGAGTGTGGTGTGTGTCCATAACTCCATCCAGCTTGAAACTTCCTGAGAAGCTTGGAGAAGAGTAGCTATGGCAGAGTCCTTGCAGAATGTCTGATCATGCACTTACCATGTGTTTTCTATCCCTTCACTCGTCCTAATAGGGAACTCTGGTGGCTGAGGGGTAAGGACCGGGGCTACCAACCCATAGACATAGTTTGAATTGGGGGTTGGGAAGAGGGTAGAAGGGCAATCTCTTTTGCAACTTACTGCTTCCAAAAACCTGCTTGAGGGTCAGCTGAACTGGTTCAGACTCAAACAGCACATGACAACATTTTAATTATTATCTGTTACTTACTTATTTATTTTTACTCTCCTCTCCTTCCCTCCTTATCCATCATGAGAATTCAAGAATGATTCTATTTGGGTGTAAACCTTTCTTAAGCTTTTATATAATAGTGATCTTGTACAATATTTTTTCTTTTGTGTCTGACTTATTCCACTCTTCATAATGATCTCCAGAATCATACAAGTTATGCAGTGTTTTGCAAATTCTTTTTTGTTTTATGTTGTATAGTGATCCATTGTGTGAATGTACTACAGTTTCTTTATCTATGTGTCTGTTGATTGACAGTTTCTTTATCCATTTGTCTGTTCCTATTTCTTTGCTGTTGTCAAAGGGCAATCTTTAAAAACCAGACCAATTGTATAGGAAATGCTAATGCAGATCTGGATGTCTAAGGTTTATTATTCAAAATTGTCTTTCCTAGTCAAAATATCAACTGTATGTTTTATATTGAAATAATTATTGTATTAAGGAGAGGATGTCATGTGGTTGGGTGAGAATATGTGAGTAGAGCGTGTTAGCCTATCTATAAGGGGATTGGTATCTACCATTCTACAGGGATATTGGCCAGTGTCAACATTGTACAAGAGAATCTACTACACTCACCAATGAGCAAATGAAAGTGAAATACAGACAGATCCTCCCCTATAAGAGAAGAAGAAAGAGGCTTACTGCCACCACCACAGAAGAAACATCACCACCAGGAAAAGAGCAGCTGTGGACAAGATGGAGACCTAATGTGAGATAATACATTGGGACATTGGTGGAGAGAGCCAATTTTGGCAGGACTGAGAACTTTGTTGGATAATTTGAGGGAGAGGGGAAGTCAAAATTGACAGGACTGAGAACTTGGGAATACCAAGCCATGAATTTCAAGGCTGAGGTGCCTGTATACACATTTTGGAAGTTGTATTGATTGTATTCTGTTACTAATATGAATTATAAATTTTGGCTTCCCCAAAATATGGTTCTTTGTGGTCTATGAATTATTGCCTTGGATTTTTAACCCAGTAAAGCAGTTAGATTGGTGTTGAAATGAATAGAAACAAGTATGGGAGTGTGGGGGGACGTGTCTGATCTGATGAGAATTGGTTTTGTGTTTTTGATGTTGTTGAATGGGACAGCTCCTCTTTGTTAAGTTGATAAAGGTCAAATATGGTTGTTCCCATGTGGCCCTTGCTCTTTTTATGGTGGATGCAGGAGAGGATACATTCTGAAAGATGAAAGAGTAAGCACAAAAAGCCTAGCTCTTTTACAACCAAGAAACAAAGATAGTAGATATGGATGACAATCCTGGAGATTTCAAAGGAAATAGGAAATATTTAAGGCACAAACTGAATGAAAACATCCAATAAAGACACAGACAAAGCAGAAATGTGTGAACAGACCCTATACAGGACAGTCATTTTGAACTTTTGCAAGAAGTTTTCTGATCAACTCAAGAACTCGGGGTTGTAATAGTGTCTACATCAGTGGTTAGGTGATGACAATAAAGATATTGTATCTCCTTTGGTCCACATACAATCTCAGAGAGATTGAGGGAGTAAATTTCTCACCTAACCACCCACCAGATTACAGTCATTATTCCTTTAGCATGGCCCAGCTCCACCTGAGACATTTTTTTGTGTGTCTTGCCCTGGAAGTATTTGCAAAGCTCTGTATTTGCTACCTATTTCTGGGTGCCAACTTGTTGCACCTAGAAGGCAGGTTGCCTAGCCTGCAGCCAACTTCTAAGTGGATGAAGGCACAGTCTCTTACTGAAATCCTTGCTTCCACCCAGACACCCTGTGTATTCCAAGCCCAGCACAAATCACACCCACATTTTCAGCAACTGACAATGATGATTTCTAGCAGAACATACCTGTGAGTTTAGCATCTTATGCACATCTCTTCCAAGTGGAGCTGTTAAAGGGCTCCTCTTGCTGGACTTGCAGTAATGTGTCATCTTAACTGCTGCTCACATTTAATCCACCCCTAGTCTATCATCCATATACACCTAGCTCCAGTTATGTGCTTCCTCCATATACTCCTATGTTGGCAAAGTGACCATCTTGATATGACATTCCTACAAATAGCCCTTGATTGGCAAATATTTTAATCCTAGGGCAGAATACATTAGGTACCTCCAAGGCCAGCAGGAAATCCACCCCAGGCTGAGTGGCCCACTCCTTAATGCCACCTTCACATCAGAAATACTAACCACGGCAACATATCTTGAGTCCTGTCCTGTAATCTCAAACATCACTCAAACACAGAATCAATGACCTTACTGGGCCCCACAACAAAGACACCAGCAACAGCATACAAAAAAGGAGTGAAGCAAAAAGGCAAAAAGAAAACCATACATCTCTATAACTACACTCAGTGTGAATAGATTACATATACAAGAAAAGAGAAAAATGGTACCAAAATGGATTAAAAAAAAAAGTAAACCATCAATTTACTATTTCCAAAAGATACAAGGACAAACAAATTTGTCTTGGAAATACAACCAGGGTGGTCATTAGAGACAAAGATGGTGAAACTTTGTCTCACTGTCTCTAGGCATATTATTGGATGAATCAGTCCTTGGAGAACGACATTACTGGGAAAGGCAGCTGGAGAGGAAAAGAGAGAAAGACATTCAACAACATGAACTGACACAATGACTACCACAATGGGCATGAGTAAGACAAAGATTATGAGGAAAGCACAAGACAGGGAAAAGTTCATAAGGCTGTTGTTCATAAGGCTGCTGTGTGAGTCATAGTTGACTTAATGGCACTTAACAACAGTAAGGAGACATAATAGTTACAAAGGAAAAGAAAACTAAAACATCAAAAGATATGGAAAAAATAAAATAAGTGTTAATAAAAAAGAGCAGAAGTGGCAATATTACATTTTCTGATAAAATAATTTCAAGGCAAAAAAACCGTGTAAGAGATAAAGTAGGTCATTATATAATGACTAAAGGGTCAACTGAACAAGAAACATAGCTATAATTAAAATCTTTGTAGTCAATGGCAGAGTTGCACAGGAATACAACTTCAGCAGAGTTGGATAAAGATAAAGAACATTCCTCCTTAATAGTGGTGCTGTGTACCATCAAGTCATGACATAGCTGACACACCCCTCCCCGGGACGGGGTTTCAGAGATAGTAAATTACACTGGAGGTGATGGCCTGTTCTTCCACAAAACAACTAATAGATTTGAACTGTGTTCGATTGGGTTGGCAGTGCAACTCCTTACCACAAAGCCACCAGAACTTCCTCCACAATAGTAGCAGGTAACTTCAATGCACCACTCTGATAATGAACAGAATGACTAGAAAGAAACAAAATAACTACAAAATTAACTAACTCTCATAGACATATATAAAGCATTTCTTTCAAGAAAAGCACTACATTCTTTTTGTGTGCATATGAGACATTCTTCAGAATGGACCATATGTTAAGGTCACAAAACAAGCAAAATCAAACAAACAAAAATATCATCTTCTCAAATCAAATGCTATCAATTTACACATCAACAACTGGAATATTAGGGGGATAAAAATTAGTTTACAGAAACTAAGTAGCATTCTACTTGAACACTACTAAATATTAGAAGAAATAAAAAAAGAAAATGAAAAAAATTTCTCTAAACAAATGAGAATAAACCAAACTGACATCACTGCTTTTCAGCATTTTAAGAGGTCCCAGAGAGCGTATTTACCCAATCCAACACATTGGTCTACTTGAAGCACTTGTTGCCAAAGACCAAGGAATGAAGTCTTCAATATGGATTGCATCTCAGTGTCAAGAAAACAAATATTCTTACCACTGGGCTGATAGGATGAGGAAGAGATTGAAACTGAACAACTTCACCTTACTTGGATCCAAAATTAACATCCTTTGTACCAGCAGTTAGGAAATAAGGAGATATATTACAGTGGGAAAGTCTACAGTTAGGGACCTCTCCAAATTATCAAATTATTGAGGAATAATGATGTAAGTTTGAGGAATAAGGAGCCCAAATTATTGAGGAATAATGATGTAAGTTTGAGGAATAAGGAACACGTGATCCAGGCTATAGCCTTTCCAATTACTTGCTATGAATCTGAGAGCTGGACAATAAACAAGTGTTACAGGAAAATAATTTATGCCTTTGAGCTGTGGTGTTAGAGAAGCACACTGAACATCCCATGGACAGCCAAGAGAGGGTGTAGCTAGGATGCTCCCCCTTTGGAAGCAAGGTATGTAAGACTTCGCTTTACATACTTGGGGCATGTTGCTAGGAGAGTCTATTCATTTAAAAGGAACATGATGCTGGGAAGTGTGGGGCGTCAGTGAAGGAAAGGAAGACCCTCTGCCTTAGTAGATTGACACTATGACTGCCTGAATGGGCTTGACTCTATCAGGAAGTGTGAAGATGGCACAGGATAGGACAGGGTTCAAGCTTTTGCTGCAAAAGGTAAAAGACTACAGTCTTCAATATGGATTGCAGCTCAACAATAAGAAAACAAACATTCTTTTTTAAAAAAAATATTCATTTTAATAAAAGTTTACAGACTTAGGGTTTCCAGTCATTCATTGTTGCACTTTTCTCCCTGTCCACTCCCTCCACCTCAATTCACTCTTCTCCTTGAAAAGTGGGAAAAAAATCAACAAGAAATGAAAAACCACAAAACAAAACTCTTTCATTGTTATGCAATACCACCCCCAAGCCACTCCACTATGCAGCCTTCATTCTGGACTTCTGTAATGGCAATAATATCCAATCATGTATCCCTTTTAAACAGTTCTCTCCCTCATCTGTTTCAATGCAATATTCATCCTTCCTCCCCTCCTTTTCTGTCTTCCCTCAACCCCAATGTCAGTCCCAGTTTACAACAGTGGCCCTATGCAATATTTTTCCTTTGGTGACTGAGATATTTCACTTAGCATAATGTCCTCCAGGGTCTTCCATTTTGCACAATATTTCATGAGTTCCTTGTTTTCCAATGCTTCATAATATTCCATTATATAAATATACCAGAGCTTCTCTATCTGTCCGTGTTTTGGCGCGCACTTGGGTTGTTTCCAGCGCTTTGCTAGTGTGAACAGAGCCACAATAAACATAGGTGTGCATATATCTGCTTGGGTGGCAGTTATAGTTTCTTTAGGGTAAATTCTCAGTAGTGGAATTGCTGGGTCAAATGGTATTTCTATTTGCAATTTTTTGAGAAAGCACCGTACAGCCTTTCATAGTGGTTGCACCATTTTACACTTCCACCAACAGTGAATAAGGGTTCCAGTTTCTCCACAACCCAGTCAGCATTTGATGTTTGCTGTTCTGTTAAATTTTGCTCTTCTTACTGGGGTGAGATGATGTTTCATAGTTGTTTTGATTTGCCTCTCTCTTAGAGCTAGGAATTTTGAACATTTCTTCATGTGTTTGTTTGCCATCTGAATGTCTTCTTTGGTGAAGTGTCTGTTCATATCCTGTGCCCATTTTTTCAGTTGGGTTATTTACCTTTATCTTGTTGTGGTGCTTGAGTATTTTATAAATTCTAGATATAAGTTCCTTGTCAGACATCCCTTGCTCATGCATAGGAAGACTCAATATTGTGAAAATAGCAATACTACCAAAGGCAATTTACACGTTTAATGCAATCCCAATAAAATTACTAATTTCATTCTTCAAGGAGACGGAAAAGGCTATCTCCAATTTCATTTGGAATGTAAAGAGGCAATGGAATGGAAAACAAAGCACTCCTTAAAAAGGGAAATAAGGTAGGAGACGTCTCACTCCCTGATTTCAATCCTACTACACTGCCGTGGTGGTCAAGACAGCATGGTACTGGTACAATGACAGATAGATCAATAGAATAGAATTTAGAACCTGGAAATCAGCCCATCTACCTATGGTCAACTAATTTTTGACAAGGAGATGAAATTAATTAAGTGGGGAACTGACAGCTTTCTTAGCAAATGATGTTGGCAAAATTGGAAAACTATCTGCAGTAAACTCAAGCAGGATCCACACTTCACTTCATACACAAAAACCAATTCAAAGTGGATTATGGTCCTAGGACTAAAACCAAGGACTATAGAATTCATTAAAGAAAACTTGGAATAACTCTAGAAGTCCTAATCAACAACATAAACAGTCTTCCAAGTATTCTGACAAATCTCCAACCAGGAGAAGATAAAATAGATGAATGAGACCTTCTAAGAATCAAATCCCTATGCACATCCAAAAACTTTTCCAACAGTGTAAAAAGGGAAGCCACATACTGGGAAAAAGTATTTGGTAATGACATTTCAGATAAGAGACTTATATATAAAAGTGCCAACCCAAAGGCACTTGGTTGAAATCCACCAGCTGCTCCACTAGAGGAAAAAATTGGCAATCTCCTTTCATAAAATTTACAGCTTCTGAAAACCCTACAGAGGGTGAGTTCTGAGTCAATTTATAACTAGGATACACACTTCCATGGTTTTAAGGATGCCTGAAGAAGAATTGATGGCTTTGAGCTGTGGTGTTGAAGAAGGGTACTGAATGTACTATGGTCTGTCAAAAGAACAAACAGATATGTCTTGGCGAAGTGGAAGTCAGATTGCTCCTTGGAGGCAAAGATAATAAAGCTTCATCTCACACACTTTGGGAATATTTCTAGAAAAGGCTATTTCTTGGAGAGCACATAGGGGGCTGGCAAAAGAAAGGAAGACCCTCAGCCAGATAGGTTGACACGGTGACTGCAGCAATGGGCCAAAATATATTGGAGATTATTAGGATGGCACAAGATAGAATAGGTTTCAGATATGTTGTTCATATGATTGCTATGGGTCTTAACTCAAGTTGATGGGATTTAACAACAAAATATATGGTTAGATAGTTATAGATAGATAGATAGATAGATAGATAGATAGATAGATAGATAGATAGATAGATAGATACACATATATGTGTGCACATATATATATAGGGGTGTGTATATACATATATATAGACAATGAATAAGGATGACAGAAGAAGAATTGATGCTTTTGAGCTATGGTGTTGGAGAAGAGTACTGCATATACCAAGAGAAAAGAATAAACAAATATGTCTTGGAGAAAGTGCAGCCACATTACTCCTTGGAGACAAAGATAATAAAGTATCACATACTTTGGGCATGTTGTCAGGAGAGGCTATTCCTTGGAGACAAACAATATGCTTGAAAAGATGGTGAGTCAGGAAAAGAGAGGAAGACCTTCAACCAGGTGAATTGACACAGGGACTGCCGCAATGTGCTCTAGTGGATCAGAAAATGTAAGTATGACACAGGATAGGGCAGGGTTCAGATCTGTTGCTCATAGAGTCACTGTGGGTTATACTCAACTTGATGGCATATAACAAGAACAACAACAACATACATATGTGTCTATTTATGTGTGTGTGTGTATACACACACACACTATGTGTGTTATTGTTGTTGTTATGTACTGTTGAGTCACTTGCAACTCATAGCAACACAATCTACAACAGCCCTGAAACCTACTCCAACTTTACTGTCTCATTACCCCAGTCACTGTATCAATCCATTTCATTGATGGTCTCCCTCTCTTTCTCCACGTGTATATATTTATATATACAAGTTGTTATTACTGTTAGATGACATCCAATTCACAATGACTAAAATTTACACTATGAAAAACAGATGGAAATCTTCCCTATCTTCACAATCTCTGTCATCCTCAAGTCCATTGTTGCAGTCCCTGTATCAACTCTTCGTATTAAAGGTTTTCATTTCTTTCACTGACTTGTTACTTTTCCAACAAAGTTGTCTTTTCCCAAGGACAAGTGCCTCCTTGCAAAATGACCAGAATACATAATATGAAGCTTCACAGCCTTTGTCTCTAAGAAGCAATCTGGTTAAATTTTCTTCAAGACATATCTGTAGGTTCTTTTGCCAATCCATGGTATAGTCAATACTCTTCACCAACACCATAATTCAAAGTCATCGATTCTTCTGTCTTCCTTATTCATTGTACACTTTTCTTAGAATGACTTAGATCAGGCACACCTTAAACTTTAAACTGATATCCTTCTTATTAGTACATTAAAGAAGTCCTTAAAAAAAAAAAAGACATCCTTGACTATTGATTTGCCAAACACAACATGCCTTTTGATTTTTTTGGTGCTTTTTCAAAATAATATTTTTACGCTGACAAGGTTGTGAAGAAACTGGAATCCTTATTCACTGTTTGTAGGAGTGTAAAATGGTGCCATCACTATGGAAGGCTATATGATACTTTCTCAAAAAGTTGCAACTAGAAATACCATTTGACCCTGCAATTCCACTACTGGGAATATACCTTAAAGAAACTATCACAGCCACCCAAACAAATACATGCACACCTATGTTTATTTCAGCTTTGTTCACAATAGCAAAGAGTTGGAAACAACCCAAGTACCCATCAACAAACAAATGGATAGAGAAGCTCTGGTATATTCACACAATGGATACTATGCAGCATTGAAAAACAAAGAACTCATGAAATATTACATAAAACAGGTGACCCTGGAGGACATTATGCTGAGTGAAATATCTCAGTCACAAAAAAGATAAATACAGCATAATGCCACTGTTACAAAAGAGGACTAACATAGAGGTTGGAGGGAGACTGATAAAGAGGGTATAAATAATGTATACTGAATTGAAATAGATGAGGGAGAGAACGGTTTAAAAGGGATAGATGATTAGATAGATAGTATTGTTACAGCAGGAGCCCAGAATGAAGGTAGCATAGCGGAGGACTTGGGGGGAAGGATTGAATAACAATGAAAGAATTTTTTCCCCTTTTACTGCTCAAAGAGAAAAGCATATTGCGGGGGAGGAATGGGCAAGGGGAAAAGGGCAACAATGAATGAATGATGGAAATACAAAATGTCTATAAACTTTCCTTAAAATCAGTTTAAAGTTTAAAAAAAACAACACTTATACTGGTTTACTTACAAAGTTCATAAACATTCATTTTCACAGCCTTTATAACTGCTGCTACCATGGGTATTAATTTTGGATTCAAGTAAAATTAAATAACTAGTAATATGAATATTTTATTTATCTATCATGATGTTGCCTATTAGTCCAGTTGTGACAGTCTTTGTTTCCTTGATTTCAAGATATAATTTACATTGAAAACTAGTCTTTGATCTTCTTCACATAATTCAAGTCTTCTTGTGTGTTTAAATAATACAAATTGTTGATAAATTTTCCTATATTCTTCATGCCATATTCTTCTTCATACAATCCAGTTCTTTAGTTATTTACTCAACATACACATTGAATAAAGAATGGAGGAAGGATGTAATTCTGATGCATACTTCCTTGGTTTTAAATCAAGAAATATTCTAGAGCACATGACATGCCAAAGGAGTTAAACAAGGACAACACACATTAAAAAAAAGTCATTAAAAATGCAGGTAAGAATTTTAAAAAGTTTGATTATTTTTCAAATATCAACTGACCATAGGTAGATAGATGGGTTAATTTCTGGATTCTTCATTCTACTCCATTACTCTATGTGTCTGTTATTGTAGCAATGCTATGCTGTGTTCCTTACCATGGCTGTACAGTTGGTTTTGAGATCAGAAAGTGTTATGTTCTCTTTTCCATCATTTTTGCCTTCTTTCGCAGCTATTCATACTACTTCATGTAGATATATTTCTTCAGTGCCCCCGTCTCTAGGATTTCACTTTATTTGTGCTTTCAATTCTTTCTTCTATAATTTGCAACTTCTTTAGTAGGTGTTCATATGACTCTATGTCAATATATTTTTTCTGTCCCCCTCCCTCTAGGGTATTCATTTTAAAAAAGAAATTTTTTATTTTATACTGGTTTATTTACAAAGTTTGAGTACATTGTTTTTCACGCTTAATCTTTCCCTTTTCCTTCAACTCCCCTCCTTCCATCAAATTATGCAACTCTTTGATTAATATGCTTTCCCCTCCACCCATCCTCAGCCCTCTGCTTGCAACTTCTCCCCCCTTTGGATGCTCATACTCATTCTAGAGTAATGGTTTTATACAGTGTTTGTCCTTACGGGATTGAGTTAGTTCACTTAGGATAATGTTCTCAAGTCCCTCCCCAATTAGATAGTAATTTACAAAATTATTGTTCCTGTGTGCTGTGTAGTATTCCAGAGTGTTAATGCACTATTATTTCTCAATTCATTCGATTGTGGTTGGACAGCTGGGCTGTTTCCATGTTCTTGTGATCATGAATAACGCTGCTATGAACATTGGTGTACAAGTATCCATTTGAGCTTCAGTTCCCATTCAATCATGGTATATTTCAATCAGAGGAATAGTTGGGTCATATGGAATTTCTATGTTCAGCTTTTGAAGAAGCAACAAACTGCCTTCCAGAGTGGTTGTACCATTGTACAATTCAATCAACAATGTTTAAGTGTTCGTATCTCATAACATCCTCTCCAACATTTATGACTTGCTGTCCTGTTATATTTTACCATTGCTTCTGGGCTGAGATGACATCTCATTGTGGTTTTGATTTTAATCTCTTTTTTAAATTGTTTTATATATGATTATTATTCTATATAAAATATAAAAATAACATCTAGAAAACATTAAAAAGTGCTTCTACAAATTGTAAGAAAAGAAATCAGTAAAGTCAATCACAAAAATATAAGAACAGGAAACCAACAATATTGGCAATTTGTATAAGCCTGAAAATATGCTCATATGTGCAAATATGATTGGTAAATTATGTTGTTGGTATGTACTGTCGAGTCACTTGCAACTCATATCAACCCTATGTACAAAAGCCCTAAACTCTGCTCTGTCCTGTGCCAATCTCACTGTCTCCGGTACATCCATACCAATTATCCCAGTCACTGAATCAATCCACCTCACAGAGGGTCTTCCCCTCCTGCACTGTCCCTCCACGCTACCAAGCATGATGTCCCTCTCCAAGGACCAGTCCCACCTTACAACATGTCCAAAGTATGTCAGACAAAGCCCCAGAATCCTTGCCTCCAAAGAGCAGCCCCGTTTAACCCTCTCCAGGATGAACTTGTTTATTTTTCTAGCAGTTTATGGTACCCTCAATACTCTTCTCCAGCACCACAGCTCAAAGGCATCAATTCTCCTTCTATCCTCCCTAGTCATTGTCCAACTCTCTGATGCATAACAAGTGATTGTATGGCCTGTATCAGATACACCTTAGTCTCCAGAGAGACATCATTGCTCTTCAGCACCTTGGAGAGGTCCCTAACAGCAAACTTTCCCATCACAACGTATCTTTTAATTTCCTGGCTGCTGTTGCCAAGAGTGCTGATTGTGGAGCCAAGCAAGCTAAAGTTGTTAACAATCTCAGTCTCTTCACCATCCATCCTGATGCTGCCAATTTACCCAGTGGTGAGAATCTTGGTCTTCTTGACATTGAGCCTCAATCCATATTGAAGGCTGCAGTCCTTGACCCCTTGCAGCAAGCGCTTCAAGTCCTCCTCAATTTCAGTAAGCAGGGTTGTGGCATCTGTATAATGTAGATTGTTGCTAGATCTTCAACCAGTCCTGATGCCCAGCCTCCAGGATAATCTTTTCTGCATGCAGGTTGAATAGCAAGGAAAAATTCTATTTTATCTTCCAAATAGGTTATGGATTTTCTTCTCTCTTATTGCCAGTGACTTTGAGCATTTTTTTCAGAGTACGTGGTTTATTGAAACTGTGCTTATAATTTGTGTACTATTCCCCAAATCCAACCCAGTCTGTCTCCAATAGATGTGAAAGCCTACACAGAAAGCATAACTTCAGCTGTTTAGCAATTTTTCAGAAGGAAATGTAACAGATGTCAGTCTACTTTTAAAAACACATTTATTTGAGAGAGTGTTTTGCTGGCAGTTCTTTGCGCTCCATGATCCCTAAAGGCCTCTGTTATTACCTTTCTTCTCAGAACAGATATGTAAGGGGAATGGTGTCTATTGGCCATCAAAATATTTTGTTCTGTGAAAATTCTTTCCATTTCTTTTGCCCTTTGTGATTGTGTTATCAGTCTTTTTCTTGTGGACGCCTTGTAGGATATATAAATTTTTGATACAAGAAATGTATCAAATACCTGAAATGGTATTGTCAAATATTTTTCCCAGTCAGTAGGTTTTTCTTTTCACTCTATTGGGAAGTTTTGGATGCTCACAGGGATTTAATCTTTAGAAAGTCTCATTCATCAATTAAATCCTCTCCAGATTGTACATTTCTGGAAGTATTTGGCAACCTGTTCATACCATAGACTGGGCCATCTAAGCTTGATCTCAGTTTGTCTGTTACGAACTTTATGATTTTGGGCTCAGGTCTCTGATCCACCACGAGTAGATTTTTGTGGAGGTGGTGAGATGTGGATCGTCTTTCAGCTTTCTGAAGGTACCAGTCTAGTTTTGCCAGCACCATTTGTTGAAGAGGTTGTCATTTCCCCATTTCATAGTTTTTATTTCCTTGTCGAATATCAATTGACCATAGATAGCTGGATCTATTTCTGGGTTCTCAATTCTGTTCCATTGGTCTATGTGCCTGTCATTGTACCAGTACCCTGCCATTTTGTTTACTATGACTATGTAGTAGGTTTTGCGATCAGGGGAGTACTATGCCTCCCACTTTCTCAGAAGCGCTTTACTTATCCGAAGTCTTTTTCCTTCCAAATAAACTTGACAATTTCATTTCAATCTCCTTGAAAAATGCATTTGGTATCTGTATTGGTATTGCATTGAACATGTAGATTGCTTTTGGTAGGATTGTCATTTTCACACGATTGTGTCTTCCTATCAGTTAAACAGCACATTTTTTTGTTTTCTTTAGGTCTTTTATTGTGTCTTGAAGAACTATTCTTTAGCTTTCTTTCTATAGGTCTTTTAGGGTATTCATTTTATTTGTTTTCAATTCTTTCTTCCATAATTTGTAACTTCTTTAGTTGGTGTTCGAATGATTCCATGTCAATTTATTTCTTCTGTCTCCCTATCTCTAGGGTACTCATTTTATGTTTTCAATTCTTTCTTTGATCATTTGTACTTCTTTTTTCGAATTACTTGTTCAGGTGTCTCCTTGTCAATATTTTTTCCTGTCTCCCTGTCCTTAGGATATTCTTTTGTTCTGGATTCAGATATGCTTTTTTAGGAGAAGGTTTGATCTGTTTTTCATATTTGAACTTGCCTACGGTTTCCTTGACATTATGCCACATTCTTCTGAGTGTGGCAATTTCTGTTGTGCCTTCATAGGATGTAGTCAGGTCCTTAACCTTATGATGGTATTGAAAAGTTAAAGACCTTAAATAGTACACCAATTCATTTTCCTAGTCAAAGTTTTCCTTGCTAGTTGACTATGAGGAAGACTGTTCCCCATTTTTTGTGGTAAGCTTTTTATACAGTTATCTTTTGATGGTCAAGGAGCACAAGGTTCTCTCTTTGTCTAGCTGTGGTAAGCTCTCTTTTCTTTCTTATCTTTTAGTTTGATGGTATGGTGTGGCTTCCCCCAGGGGTAGACAAAGTCCCAAGAGTGCCGCATGGAATATTTTGCATGGTCAGGGAAACCTAGGGCAATGACTGGGTTTGAACAGGATGTTGTTGTTGTTGTTATGTGCGTTGAGTCACTTGCGACTCATAGTGACCCTATGTACAACAGCCCTAAACCCTGCTCTATCCTGTGCCAATCGCACTGCCTCTGACACACCCATCCCGATTACCCCAGTTACTGAATCAATCCACCTCATAGAGGGCCTTCCGCTCTTGTGCCATCCCTCCACCCTACCAAACATGATGTACCTCTCCAAGGACCTGTCCCTCCTTACAACATGTCCAAAGTATGTCAGACGAAGCCCCAGAATCCTTGCCTCCAAGGAGCATCCCGGTTTGATGTTTTCCAGGATGAATCTGTTTATTTTCCTAGCAGTCCATGGTACCCTCAATACTCTTCTCCAGCACCACAGGTCAAAGGCATCAATTCTCCTTCTAACCTCCTTAGTCATTGTCCAACTCTCTGATTCATAACAAGTGATAGCAAAGACCATAGCTTGTATCAGACACACCTTAGTATCCAGAGTGACACCATTATTCTTTAGTACTTTGGAGAGGTCTCTAACAGCAGATTTTCCCATGGCAATACTTTTTTTATTTCCTGGCTACTGATGCCAAGATTGTTGACCATGGAGCCAAGCAAACTAAAGCTGTGAACAATCTCAATCTCATCACCATGCATTCTGATGCTGCCAATTGGTCCAATGGTGAGAATCTTTGTCTTCTTGACATTGAGCCTCAATCCATACTGAAGTCTGCAGTCCTTTACCCTCTGCATCAAGCGCTTCAGATCCTCCTCAGTTTCAGCCAGCAGGGTTGTGTCATCTGCTTAACACAGACTGTTAAAAGATCTTCCACCAATCCTGATGCCACATTTCTCCTCATAGAGCCCAGCCTCTCGGATAATCTGTTTTGCAAATGTATGGATATAAGACACATCCCTGGCATATGCCCTTCCCAATTTTGAACCATATACAGTGTTTCCCTGCTCTGTTCTGATGACTGCCTCTTGGTCTAAGTACAGATTTCGCATTAGCATGATCAAGTGTTAAGGGATTCCCATTCTTCTCAGAGTCAGCCACAGTTTGTTATGATCTACACAGTCAAACGCAGATAGGCATTCTTCTGATATTCCCTGCTTTCAGCTAAGATCCATCTAACATCAGATACAATATCCCTAGTACCACAACCCCTTCTAAACCCAGCCTGGATGTCTGGCAGTTCTCTGCTGATGTGCTGTTCTAGTTGGTTTTGGATAATCTTCAGTAGATTCTACCTTGCATGTGGAATCAGTGAGATTGTTCTATAGTTTCCACACTCTGTTGGGTCACCCTTCTTTGGGATGAGAACAAATATAGATCTCTTCCAGTCAGTAGGCCAAGTGGTTGTTCTCCAGATTTATTGGCACAACTTGGTCAGAACAGAGCAAGGAAACATTGCATGTTCAAAACAGGGAAGGATGTACGCCAGGGATGTGTCCTGTGTCCACAGCTTTTCAACCTGTATGCAGAACAGATTATTCAGGAGGCTGGGCTCTGTGAGGAGAAATGTGGCATCAGGATTGGTGGAAGATCTATTAACAATCTGTGTCAGGCAGATGACACAACCCTGCTGGCTGAAACTGAGGAGGATCTGAAGCGCTTGATGCAGAGGGTAAAGGACTGCAGACTTCAGTATGGATTGAGACTCAATGTCAAGAAGACAAAGATTCTCACCATTGGACCAATTGGCAGCATCAGAATGCATGGTGATGAGATTGAGATTGTTCACAGCTTTAGTGTGCTTGGCTCCACAGTCAACACTCTTGGCACCAGTAGCCAGGAAATTAAAAGACGTATTTCCATGGGAAAGTCTGCTGTTAGGGACCTCTCCAACATATTAAAGAGCAATGGTATCTCTCTGGAGACCAAGGTGCATCTGATACAGGCCATGGTCTTTGCTATCACTTGTTATGCATCAGAGAGTTGGACAATGACTAAGGAGGATAGGAGAATTGATGCCTTTGAGCTGTGGTGCTGGAGGAGAGTATTGAGGGTATCATGGACTGCTAGGAAAATAACCAGATTCATCCTGGAAAGGGTCAAACAGGGCGGCTCCTTGGCAGCAAGCATTCTGAGGCTCCATCTAACATACTTTGGACATGTTGTAAGGAGCAACCAGACCTTGGAGAGGGACATCATGCTTGGGAGGGTGGAGGGACAGCGCAGGAGGGGAAGTCCCTATATGAGGTGGATTGACTCAGTGACTGGAGTAATTGGGATGGTTGTATCGGAGACAGTGAGATTGGCACAGGACAGAGCAGGGTTTAGGGCTGTTGTACCTAGGGTCGCTATGAGTCGCAAGTGACTCGACGGCACATAAGAACAACAACAACAAAAGTCATTCCCAGAATATTAAGTTATGTCATTTTTGTCATTCAAAATGGTCAATACCAGTGTTTCTGTAATGAATAATATTAGTGACAATTATTTCATTTTACTTGGGCGCACAGTTAACATCCATAGTAACAGCAGTTAAAAAAATAGAGAAGTGTTGCATTGAGGAAGTCTGCTATCAAGTACCTCTCTCTAAAGTTCTAAAGATCCAAGATTTCAGCTAAAAGACTAAGGTGCATCTGATTCAACGTATGGTATTCTCAGTTATTTCATATGCATCTGCAAAGTGGACAACGGATAAGGAAAACAGAAGCAGAATTGGTGCCTTTCAATTATAGTATTGACCAAGAGTATTGAACAGACCATAGACTGCCAAAAGAACAAACAAACCTGTCTTGAGAGAAGTGTAACCAGAATATTCCTTAGAGTTAAAGATGGTGAGCTTTTGTTTAATTTACTTTGGGCATATTCTCAGAAAGAAATAGTCCTTGAAGAGAGACCTACTAGGAATAGTGCAGGGTCTGATAAAGAGAGGAAGATCCTCAACAAGGTGACTACCATAATGGAATTGAATATGACAGAGATCATGACATATCAGTATTTGAATCTGTTGTTCATAAGGTTGACATCAGTCAAACTTGGCTCAATGGTACCTAATCACAGCAAAATAATAAATAAATAAAATAAAATATGGATCTTTCTTAATTCCAATTAATTTTTGACAACTTCTAATTTTCCTAGATTTATACTTCATATATACCACATTCCAATTATATATATATTTGAAACGATTTTTCTTCATTTTGGTTTGTGCTACAGCAGTTCAGTGCTAGTGGCCTAGAAGATAAAGAGTTGCACTGTCAACACAAAGGCTTGTTGTTAAGATCTGCCAGCTGCTTCTTGGGAGAAAAGTGGAAAACAATCTCTGTGTAATTCAAACTTCTGAAAGAAGCCTCTGAAAATATGCTGCAGTCAGCTATGGGTTGGTTCTGACTCAACAGTACACACAAGAACAATATGAACAAATGAAAGTCATTTATTCTATTCACTTAACTAACTACTCTTAATTAACAGCTCTTCCCAATGTATTTTCCATTACTTCCAAACTGAAAGCGTTATCTTCTGGAAGTATATCAGATTATATTCTGATGCTATTTACTTGGTTTTCAAGGGTCCATTATTTAAGAAGCAGAGTCCTGCTTCTTACCTAGTCTGGAAGCTCCTCTGAAACCTGTCCACCATGGATGACCTTCATGGTGTTTGAAACTCTTTATCAGAGCTTCAAGCATCACAACACACAAGCCATTACACTATGGCAAACTGACAAATGATAGTTGCCCAAAAAGAAATGATATGCAACTCTTTTTTTCAAAATAGTAAAAATATTATACTATACTCTAATGCATTATTTTCTTTTTTTCTCCCTCATCCTCTGCCTTCTTAAAATTCACCTCCATTTCACCCACTTCTGAGATGGCTTGCCTCTGGAAACTCTATGTACGAACAGTGCTTAGGCCTTTTGTTCATAGGGTTGCTATGAGTCGTCTACGACTCGACGGTACCTAACAACAACAGCAACATTTCTCCATTATCTTTCCCCATTTTTCAACATCTTCCTCCAAAAATTATAGATTCTTACTACTCCTTTCTCACTCAGTCAAGATCTCACCTAACTTCTACTAGCAATGTTATTGTTGTTAAATGCTATTCAGTAAAAAGTGACTCATAGCAAGCCTATGCACAGTGGACCTGAACACCACCCTATCCTGTGTCATCCTCACATCTCTGATATACTAGAACTCTCCCATTAATTTGCTTGTCTTCAAATAGAAGTCTCTGCTTACTCCTGTAATTTACTCAAAATCAAAATATGCAATGCTTTCTTCATTTTCAGATATATAATGGAATAGCCTGTATTCACCACTCAGAATCTTTCTCCCTTTATTCATCCACTCAACAAATAATCATTGAGTGCCATTAAATGACAAGCTCTGGAGATACAATAGTCAATGTTGTCTCAGCTCTCACACAGTTTATAGTTCATGAAGAAGACAAAGAATTGAATGATAATTGCATGATGATGAAAGGAAGTACAAAGAGCTATGGAAAGACATAGCAGGAAATAAATTGGTGGAAGAAGTGATGTTGGTATTTAAAGTGATTCTGAAAGGATGAGTAGGGTTGAGCAAGTAAAGGCAAATTGAAACTGAACTTGTTCATCTAGAGAGAATAGAATTTATGAATCCTTGATGACGAGAAAAGATATGATGCGTTTCAAAGTCCTGATTATGTAAACCTAAGTGGGTCAAAGATGATAAGCATTGGTGAATGGTGAGAATCAAGAGTGGGAAGGTGATGAGATCAAAACTGGGAGCTTGGGTTACTCCTTGAGTGGGAGCCCACTAAAGTAGGAAAAAAGAGGCAAAGGGGGGAGAAAGGCAAATAGGGAAAAAATAGGCAAAGAAGAAATGATCAGATTTTCACTTTAGCAAACTTTTTCTAAGTACTCAACAGTAAGTTCAAGTGAACCACTCAACAGAGGGCCCTTATCTCTAGGTTTATCCTGAATATAATTGCATTCTTGAAGGCTTGAGTTCCCTTGTTAACCAAGGTAATGTCAGTTTGTACCATACTGGCCATTTGGGAGTCAGAAATGTTCATGGACTTTCAGTCTACTGTTTTCCTTTGTCATGGCTCAGAAAGCTTTTGGACTTCTCTATTCTCCCTATTTTTATCTTTATATATTCATGTGATTGATCTTCCCTTATTCAAATCCTACAACTGCCCTTTTCCCTCAGAACATATTTGGAACTTCCACTCTAAGATTAAGAGACACATAGCTTCATATTCTTCACTCTTGCTTTTTTATGATTTCACAAATTCCTGAAATTTGTTTCTACCTTGGAAAACTAACTTTCTCAAAGTTTTGGTGTTTTAAAAATTTGTCTATGTTGTAAACACATCAGAATCCAAGATGACATCGGGATCCTCTTTGCTACCTTCCAGAAAATTATTCCTTCCCTCTCCTGTAAAGCCCGGGTTTTTTTATTCCTTCTTTTCACTGTCAATTACCAAAATAATTTTCATGTTGTTGTTGTTGTTGTTATGTGCCGGCGAGTCTTTTGCGACTCACAGTGACCCTATGTACAACAGCCCTAAACCCTTCTCTATTCTGTGCCAGTCTCATTGCCTCTGACACACCCATCCCAATTACCCCAGTCACTGAATCAATCCACCTCACAGAGGGTCTTCCCCTCCTGCGCTGTCCCTTCACTCTGCCCAGCATGATGTCCCTCTCTAAAGACCTGTCTCTCCTTACAATATGTCCAAAGTCTGTCAGACGAAGCCCCAGAATCCTTGCCTCCAAGGAGCAGCCTGGTTTAACCCTCTCTAGGATGAATCTGTTTGTTTTCTTGGCAGTCCATTGTACATTCAATACTCTTCTCCAGCACCACAGCTCAAAGGCGTCAATTCTTCTTCTATCCTCCCTAGTCATTGTCCAACTCTCTAATGCATCACAAGTGATTGCAAAAACCATGGCCAGTATCAGGCGCACCTTAGTCTCCAGAGAGACACCGTTGCTCTTGAGTACTTTAGAGAGGTCTGGCATTTGTGTCAATCCAAATCTTGATGTCAAGATTTCCACAGTTAATTGATCCCAGACTTTTGTCCTTTAGGATGGATCATTTCTTTGCCCCTCTTTCTGCCATGGCTATTGAGTAAGAACAAAATCTATTTATAGCTGACCCTCCAGCAAGCTATAAATCACACAGCAGGAGATTATCCATCTATTTTTCTCAGAGCCAGTGGTGAATTAAAACTGCCAAGGAGGTGCCAGTTTAAGGTCAGGAGCTGAACTCCTTACAGATTATGCCACCAGTACTTCCTCCTGTCCATAAGGACCACTTTCCTATTCTGTTTCTGTCACTTGCTTCCAAGACTTGCTTCCAAGACATTCTAGACTTATTTATTAACTACAGTTACTTTTTACAAACTCACAAATGCAGATATTTTAAAACTGCACAATCCTTGCACACCTATGTTTATTGTGGCTTTTTTCACAATAGCAGAGGTGGAAACAACCTAAGTGCCCATCAACAAACAAATAGAGAAGCTCTAGTATATGCACACAATGAAATACTGCATTGAAAAACAAGAAACTCATGCAATATTATTCAAAATGGTTGACCCTGCAGGACATTATGCTGAGTGAAGTATCTCAGTTACAAAAGGACAAATACTGCATGGTGCCACTGTTGTAAAACAGGACTGGCCTTGGGGTTTGGGGGAGACTAAGAAAAATGGGGTCAATAATGTATTCTGCATAGAAACAGATGAGGGAGAAAACTTTTTAAAAGGGATATGTGATTAGGTATTTCTGTCATGATAGGAGTCCAGATCAAAGGCTTCATCATGGAGTGGACCTGAGGGGAGGAATTGTAAAACAAAGAAAGAATTTTTCTTTTACTTTCCAAGAGGGTAGTGTGCTGGGGAGGAGGGTTGGGAGGGGAGAAAATTTGCAACAATGAATGAACCGAAGTCCAAAGTCTCTATAAATTTTCATTAAAATTAATAATAAAATTTTTAAAAAACAACACACCATGCATTGTCTATTTGTTCTATTTACACAACTATTTCTTGATCCTTAGGCAGGTTCCTAAACAAAATGAAGCATTCTGAAATTCCCATTCTTCACAATGTTATCTGTAATTTATCATGATCGTCAAAGTCAAATGCTTTTGCCTAGTTGTTCTTTTGTAGGCTGTAATTCTTTCCAGAAGCACAAAACCAAATTTTTGAAGAAAAAAGAAGAAACATTTTTGCGTGTCATCCTTGCGCAGGGGCCATGCTAATCTTCTCTGTATCGTTCCAATTTTAGTATATGTGCTGCCGAGGCGAGCACAAGAAGAAACATTTTAAATCCTCTTCTCATGTAGCCTTGCTGTTTATCCTACTGGATAAACTCAACTGTAAACCACATGTTTAGAGTGTTCAAGTGATGCAATTCAAAGATCATCCTTCAAAAGCAAAGGGCAGGGTAGGCAGTGACATGGATTGAAGAGAACATTCAGAGAACTTTCAAGTCTCTGTCCCACTATCACACACTCAATATTAAAATCCCATCAGTATGTAAATAATGTTAAAAATAATTTCCTTTGCATCCCTACTGCAAACACTATTGTATAAATCTAGATTATTTCATTTGCAAACTATTATCATAATTCCTTTCCTAAGTAATTTACCTTGTACACCACCCTACCAGGTTAGTTCTTTAAAGCATGTGTTTATTCATGTCATGCCTCTGCGCAAACATTTTTACTGCCTTCTTCTTAGTATTTCTGTACTTTACAACCTCACCTCCATATGTTTTCTTGTGTATTTATATAGATATATATATACATATATATATGTATATATATATCAACAACAACAACAAATGCTAATTAATCATTGTTTTAGTCATTGTTCAAGGTACTGAAATCTAGGAAAAAGGTTTTTTCTGAAAAAAAATCTTATATTTAAGAAGATTATCTAGTTATAGATTCACTAGTCAAATACACACAGATGCAGCTATTATTTGGCATATTTGAATGCATTAAGTGCAATGAAAGAGAAACAGGGAGTGTCAAGGAAGTCAGTAATTAAAAAGAAAGTGTTTTAGACATGCTTCATCAAGTAGGTGGCATCTGAGAAAGTATAAAAGCCCTAAGGCCAATGAATGTCTGGCAAGTTTAAGTATTAGCAAAAAGCAAAGTTACAGTTGTTGTGAGAATAAGGAGATAGAGTCTAGTAGGAGATGAGATCAGGGAATGATGATATCAGACGATGTAGGGCCTGTAAGTCATTATAAAGAGTTTATTTATTTTAGCTAAGTGGACTACGTGTACTTCCTATGTGTACATAGCCATTCTTGCTTCAATAGATGTACATAATAGGCTTCCCTTGTCTTGAATAAATTTGTCTTCATTCAGTTTATCTAAAACCTACCAAACCAGATCATATCTATATCTTTTGTAACACTTTCTGTATTTCCTACATTCTACAGGTGTTTTTCACACTTTATCATATAGCTGACATTTGATATTTTTCTTTTTAACTATCTGCTTAAATTGTCTCTTAAATTGTTTCTTATCTCTTTAAGAACATTTTATTTTGAGAATGATAATAATGGCAAGGCTAATTTGAAATTATGATGATAAATTCACTTAGAGAGCTCTGATTGGCAAGAAATTGTTGATATTAAAAGGTATCCTCGCAATGAAATGGTGAATCTCCCAGACTAAAACAGGCTTGGAAGCAGAAGTGGTATCCACTTCTGAAATAGCTTGCATCTGGAAAATCTATGAACGTGGAGAAACTATAGAAGTCATACAAGTGTTCAGGTGTTCCGTTCATAGGGTCGCTATTAGTCATCTATGACTTGATGGCCCTTAACAACAACAATAATAAAAACAACAACAACAATGAGAAAGCTCTGTTGGCCTAGTGGATAGAAAGTATGCTACCAAGCCAAAAGTAGATTATTTTAATCTGTGGCCCTTGGGTCTGGTTTTAATTGTCTTTGGTAAAACATTCTTCTAAGTGGTATAGCACTGTTCTGTCCATTTGCTGTACAGAGGTAACTAGCGGTTGCTATGATGCTGAACATTGTGACACTCATGTGTCAAATGCGATAATGGTCACCCATGGTGGACAGTGTTTGGTGGAGCTTCCCGACTAAAACAAGTTTGGAAGCAGGAATGGCATCCACTTCCGAAATAGTTTGCCTCTGGAAACTCTATGAACTTGGAGAAACGATGAACGTAATACAAGTGTTCAGGTATTTCATCAATAGGGTTGTTATGAATCATCTACAACTCAATGGCACTTAACAACATCATCATTAATATCACATGTAAATAAATTATTGCTGAAGATCATCCAAAAGTGGCCCCAAAAGTACATTGAAAGAGAACAGCCAGAAGTTCAAGCTGGGCTTAGAAAAGGCTATGACACCAGGAATATCATTGGTGATATCAGGTGGATCCTGACTGAAAGCAGAAAATACCAGTAGAATATCTATTTGTGTTTTAAATGGCAATGCAATATATTTGACTGTGAGGATCATTACAAAGTATGACTAATGTTGAGAAGAATGGGAGTCCCGGAATATGTAATTGTGCTCATATGAAATCTGTGCGTGCACTAAGACGCTGTTTCCAAATGGGGCAAAGGAACACTGTATTGTTTACAATCAGGAAGGGTGTGTGTAAAGGTTGTATTCTTACTTCATACCTATTCAATCTGTATGCTGAGCAAATCATTCATGTAGCTATACTCTATGAAGAGGAATGTAGCATAAGGGTCTGAGGAAGATTCATCAATAGCATTTTCTATGCAGATGATATAAACTTGCTTGCTGAAAGAGAGAAGGACTTGAAATGCTTGCTGCAGAAGCTCAAGGACTACAGACTTCAGTATGAATTGCATCTTTTTTTTTTCCACAGGAGCTATGAATTGTATCTTAACATCAAGAAAACAAAAGTCCTCAACATTGGGCCAATAGACAACATCATGGTAGATGGAGAAAGGATTGATATTGTCAATCATTTAACATTATTTGGATCAACAAACCACACCCTTGTTAGCAGCAGTCAGGAGATCAGGAGATGTATTGATTGGGTAAATTGGCTGCCAGAGGCCTTTTCTTTTTTTTTTCTTTCTATATTTTATTAATTTTCATAAACATTTACAGAGATTTTGGGTTTCCATTCATTCCTTGTTGCACTATTCTCTCTACCCTCCTCCCAGTTTGTTCTTGTCCAAATGCCACAGTGCTTGTCAAAGCCAGTTCTGATTAATCTTCTTTGTCAGTGTGTCCTTTGCCATTCCCTATCACTCCTCCCTGAGAGAGACTTCACCCTGAGTCATAAGGAAAAGGGGATGGCGTATTCTCTTAGCTACTTCCTGCTGAAAAGGGACGCTGTGGGTTTCAGGGTGAAGATCTTCTCTCACTACTCTAAAGGGCCCCTTTGGCAGTAGGAAACACATAGACTATTATGGAGATTGATTTTGGGATTTAGATGCACTCTTATTGATTGTGCTTGGCCATACATGTTCATATCCTTGAAGATGTATCATGGGGGTGTTGCAACCTAGAAGACACAAATTTGACTAACAAGTTATAAGTACATGAGTCCAAAAATTATGGAAAAGTAAAAGAAAAGATTCTTTCATTGTTTTACAAACCCTCCCCCAGGTCCCCTCCACCATGTAGCCCTCGCTCTAGTCTCCTGTGATGACAGAAATACCTAGTTATATATCTCTTTTAAACAGTTTTCTCCCTCCTCTGTTTCAGTGCAGTATACATTATTGAACCCATCTTACTCAGTCTCTCCCCAACCCCAAGGACAGTCCCATTCTACAACAGTGGCATCATGTAATATTTGTCCTTTTGTGACTGGGATATTTCACTCAGCATAATGTTCTCCAGAGTCAACCATTTTGAATAATATTGCATGAGGCCTTTTCTAAATACTAACAAGCAGTGATGTCAATTTGAAGACTAAGATGTGTCTGATTCAGATCATAATCTTTTCAATCACTTGGTATGCATCTGAGAACTCCACAATGAATAAGGATGCAGAAGAATTGGTGTTGTCGAGTTTTGGTGATAGAGAAGAGTACTGAATATACCAAAGACTGCCAAAAAAATCAAAGTGTTGGGGAAAGTGCAGCCAGAGTCATTTTTGGAGACAAAGATGGTGATGCTTCATCTCTCAAACTATGGACACGTTCCTAGGAGAGTTTATTCTTTGGAGAGATGGAGAGTCCGTGAAAGACAGGAAGACTCCGAAGAGATGGATTGTCACAGTGGCTGCAGCAGTGGGCTCAGGTATGTC
Source organism: Elephantulus edwardii (assembly GCF_000299155.1). Taxonomy (NCBI): domain Eukaryota; kingdom Metazoa; phylum Chordata; class Mammalia; order Macroscelidea; family Macroscelididae; genus Elephantulus; species Elephantulus edwardii. Next base: position 16,425,316 of record NW_006399800.1, on the reverse strand, counting down.
AGAGATGATGAGGATGGTCAAGAGTAGGATAGAGTTTAGGCCTATTGTTCATAGAGTTGCTGTGAATCATACCCTTTTTTCAATCTATATGTAAAACAGGTCATCCAAGCGGCTGGGCACTATGAGGAGGAATGTGTCGTCAGAACTGGAGGAAGATTCATCAACAGCCTGCATTATGCAGATGGCACAACCTTGCTTGCCAAAACTGAGGATGACTTGAGACATTTGCTGCAGAGGGTCAAGACTGCAAGCACCTTTCAAGAGAAATTGAAGTATAACATCAAAAACAAAACAAAAAAACAAAGATTCTCACCACTGGCCAGTTGGCAGCATCATGATAGTTGAAGAACAGATTGAGATTGTTAATAGCTTCCACTTGCTTGGTTCTACAATCAACACCGTTGGTACCAGCAGCCAGGAAATCAATAGACTAATTACATTGGTAAAATCTACTGTCAGGGACATCTCCAGAGTACTGAAGGGCAACAGTGTCAACTTGGAGTCTAAGGTGGACCTGATCCAAGCCATGTTGTTGTTGTTACGTGCTGTCAAGTCACTTGTGACTCATAGCAACCCGATGTACAAGAGCCCTAAACCCTTCTCTATCCTGTACCAACCTCACTGTCTCCAACACACCTACTCCCATTACCCCAACCACTGAATCGATCCATTTCATCAAGTATCTTCCTTTCTCGTGCTGTCCCTCCACCTTCCCACACATGATGGCTCTCTCCAAGGACATGATGTCCCTCCTTGCAACATGTCCAAAGTATGTCAGATGAAACTTCAGAATCCTTGTGTCTAAGGAGCAGCTGATTTCACCATCTCTAGGACAAACCTTTTTGTTCTTTTAGCAGTCCATGGTATATTTAACACTCTTCTCCAGCACCACCTCTCAAAGGCATCAATTCTCTTTCTATCATCCCTAGTCACTGTCCAGCTTTCTGATGCATAGCAAGCAATTGCGAAGACTATGTCTCCAGAATGATGTCGTTGCTCTTCATTACTCTGGAGAGGTCTGTGATAGCTGACTTTCCCAATGCAATTTGTCTCTTGATTTCCTGGCTGCTGGTACCAAGAGTGTTGATTATGGAACCAAGAAAACTAAAACTGTTAGCAATCTCAATCTCTTCACCATCCATAATGATGCTACCAATTGATCCAAGCCATAGTCTTCACAATTAAATGTTATGTATCAGAAAACTGGACAACGACTAAGGATGATAAAAGAAGAATTTATGCCTTTGAGAAGTGGTGCTGGAGAATAGTATTAAATATACCACGGACTAGGAAAACAAACAAGTACATGCTGGAGAGGGTGAAACCAGGCTGCTCTTTGGAGACAAGGATTTTGAAGCTCTGTCTGACATACTTTGGGCATGTTTCCAGAAGGGATCAGACCTTGGAGAGGGAAGTTATGCTTGGAAAGGTGGAGAGACAGCACGGGACAGGAAGATATTGGATGAGATGGATTGACTTAGTGACTGGAGTAATGGGAGGAAGGTGAGTCAAAGACAGTGAAATTGGCTCAAGATAGAGCGGAGATTCAGAGCGACACAGGGTCACTATAGCAACAACAACAAAAACAAAAGAAGAATAAAATTAAGTAAAAATACAGTAGATTGGCAAACACTGGTATCAGTGTGTAGGATTTGTGTGGTTGAGATATTTATTAAGTTTTTTTAAAAAGGATAAATCACCATTAGTTAATCAAATGAACACTCATATTCAGCAAATTTTTTAGACCATGAAAAAAAAATTCTTGCTTTTCATAATGTCTAAGTTGGACATGTTGTTGTTGTTGTTAAGTGCCATCAAGTCATAGATGACTCATAGCACCCTATGAACGAAAGGGTTTCCAGAGTCAAGCTATTTTGGAAGTGGATGACACTCCTGCTTCCAAGCTTGTTTTAATCGGGGAGCTCCACCAAACACTGTCCACCATGGGTGACCAATATCGCATTTGGCACATTGGGGTCATCGTGTTCAGCATCACAGCAACCACAAGTTACTTCTGTAGAGCAAATCGACAGACTAGTGCTAGATTACCTAGAAGAATGTTTGACCAAAAACAATTAAAACCAAGCCTGAGGGACACAGACTAAAATCACCCCCATTTGACCTCACTTTTCTGTCCATTAGGCCAACTGAGCTCTCTCCTATGTCTTTGTTGTTAAATGCCATCATGTTGTAGGCCACTCATAGCAACCCTATGAATGAAAGACCTGAACATTTGTGTAACTTTCTTCATTTCTCCAAATCTATAGGGTTTCCAGAGGCAAGCTATTTCTGAAGTGGATGCCATTCCGGCTTCCAAACTTGTTTTAATCATAATAATAATTAAATACAGGGTGAAATAATAAAAGTATCTCTTTACTGAGTGTCTTTTAGGTATTATTATTATTTGGTATAATGCCACAGATAATTTACTCAGAATAGAAGGTGCTCAAAATGGCACTGGGAAAGAGCTGCCTCTTCAAAATAGAGACTACTATAATGACATAGACGCACCAAAGCCGTCACTCAGTGAAGGGCCCCCATTTGCTGATATAGCAAGACTCAAAATGAGAAAGACCAGATGAAAACATTCATTACTAATTGGAACATAGAATCTACATAGCATCAATCTAGGAAAATGGTTTGATGGAAAGGAACACATGCCTATCATCGTCCTAGGCATTACCAAGTGAAGATAGACTGATAGTGGCCATATTGAAACAGATGATCATATAATCTACAACATCATGTGCTATTTCATTTTTTACAACTTCTGTTTTTCCTATATTCATCTTACGGTTACTTATCCATCCTATTATTCAACCAGAGGATGAATACCTTTTGGTTGTTCATCATCCATCCAGTTATTATAAAGGATGTTTATAGCCATTTCTCCTCATTTTGATTGGCTTCCAGTCTGGGTCTTAGCACTAAAACTATGGTTACTTGTGTTTGTCTATTGTTCAAAGGTTTTTAAGAGCTCTGTTAATTTTGAAGTGGATGACCAAATTCGTTTACTAATCTATTTTCATCTGGGAGCTCTACTGAAACCTGTCCACTATTAGTGATCCTTCTAGCATTTGAAACACCCATGGCATAGCTTTCAGCATCCCAGAAACCCACAAGTGACCCAGTACAGAAAACTAATAGACAAGAATTGTACTAATAAGAGAAAATTACAAACAAGGAAAGCATGTATACACCTAGACTATAAAGGAATTAGCAATAAGCAAATCATGACCTAATACAACAAACTGAGAGATAAATGTTGTAATGGTAACAGCAATTTTTCAGGGTTACACTGACCAAGACAGGAGCTGCCTCGATTAATGAATGTAATCAGAGCAAAAAGATATGTTGTTCTATGGATATGTGTTTATACGTACATAAAACACCTTGATTCTCCCACTGTTACTCTCTTCTGTTATGAATGTCCTGTCACAGGAAGAAAACTATTACAGTATGTTCATATATTAGTAAAGTAATTCAGAACTTTTGTTTTCAATAGAAAATTTTATGTATGACTTCATCGTGCTCTGATAGATTTGAAATAAAATTTTTATATTTAAAAAAAACAACAAAAAACAGGAAAGGTCAGAAAATATGATAAGATATAGTAAAAAAAATCTCATTTTGTGACCTAGTCAAGATGCTTTTCCACTGGTAAAATGAAAAGCTATGACTGGACTGTAGGTCAAAAGGGCACTCTCCTTACCTCTTGACTAATTAAAGTCTTGAGCCCAGCACTTTCCTCAAACATAGATAGATAGATAGATAATCAACAACAACATATATATGTATGAATGTATGTATGTATATCTGTGTATAGGTTTGAGGCATGAGCATCAGTGATCAAAAACCAGATGAGTTGTGAGATGACATCAAGGATATTGTCATTACAAGGACAGAAGGGTGTAAAAAAAAACCAAAAAAGAAACACCCAAATGCATATCAGGAGAGACTCTGAAAACCAGACTGGTGCACTAAGAAGAAAAAACAAAGAGAAGAGATGTTGAAGTAAAAGAGCTGAACAGAGGATTTCACAGGGCAGCTCAAGGCAACAGCAAAGTATTACAATAGAATGTGCAGAGAGCTGGAACTGGAGAATAAAAAGGAAAGAAGTCATTTGGCATTTCTCAAGCTGAAAGAACTGAAAAACAAATTCAAGCCTTGAGTTGTAACACTGAGAGATGCTATGGATAAAATATCGAATAATCCAGAAAGCATTAAAAAATCCGATAGTGAGAGGGAGCTCTGGTGCCCTAGTCACAAGAAGCTGTGCTGCAATCCCAAAGGCGTGCATTTCGAATCCACCAGATGCTGCACTGGAGAAGGAAGGGCAATATCCTCCTGTACCAGTCAGATATGATTCTATAGTATACCAAAAATAAATAAATTCTCAAAAAGATAGAGGGAATATACAGTGTCACAGTACCAAAAAGAATTGATCAACACTAAAATATTTCAGGAAGTACCATATGCTCAAGAGCCAATGGTAATGCAGGAAGAAGTTGAAACTGCACTGAAGGCACTGAAAAATAAGGCTCCAGGATATCAACTGACATGACTAACAGATACAGCCTTCTAACACAGTGTAAACCATTCTACACTAGAAAATTTAAAGGACAGTTAGCCACCTTGCTGCCTTACTGACTGAAAGAGATTCGTTCCCATTCCCAAGAAAAAGTGATTCAAAATAATGAGGAATTATCAAATAATATGCTGAAGAAGAGTGTTGAATATACCATGGACTGCTAGGAGAACAAACAGCTTTGTCCTGGAGAGGGTGAAGCCAGAGTGTTCCCTGGAGTCAAGGATTCTGAAGCTTTGTCTGACATATTTTGGGCATGTTGCAAGGAGGGACTGGTCCTTGGAAAGGGACATCATGTTTGGCAGAGTGGAGGGGAAGCAAAGGAAAGGAAGACCTTTGGTGAGATGGGTCGATTCTGTGACTGGAGCGGTGGGAATAAGTGCATTTGAGACGGCTAGGTTGGCACAGGATAGAACAGCATTTAGAGCTCTTGTACATAGGGTCACTATGAGTCGCAAGCGATTCGATGGCACATAACAACAACAACATCATCATTAATATCACATACAAGCAAAATATTGTTGAATATCATAAAAAAACGACCACACAAGTACATTGAAAGAGAACTTGCAGAAGTTCAAGCTGGACTTAAAAGAGACTGTGACACCAGAGATATCATTGCTAATGTCAGATGGATCCTTACTGAAAACAGAGAGTATTAGAAAAATGTCTACTCGTTTTCATTGACTATGCAAAGACATTTGACTGCATGGATCATAACAAATTATGGCTAAGATTGAGAAGAATGAGGGTTCCAGAACACTTAAGTATGCTATATGAAGTATGTTAAGTATGCTATACGAAACCAAGATGCTCTTATATAACAGAGCAAGACAACAATGCATTGTTTAAACCAGTAAAGATGTGCGTGAGGAATGTATACTTTCTCCATTTGTATGCTGAACAAATCATTCAAGAAGATGGATTCTATTAAGAGGAACGTGGTATGAAGATTCATTAATAGCCTGCATTATGGAGTTAAGACAACCTTGCTTGCTGAAAGTGAGGAGAACTTGAAGTGCTTACTGCAGAAGATCTAGATAGAGAAAAGTTTGAAATTATCAGTAATTTCCTTTTCTTTTGATCAACACCCTTGGTACTGGCAGTCAGGATCAGGAGATATATTACATTGGGCAAGTCTGCAGTTACGGACTTCTCCAAATTCCTGAAAGGCAATGATGTCACTTTGAAGAGAAGATGTGTCCAATTCAGGCCATGTTTTTTTCAATCACTTGCTATGCATCTGAAAGCCGGACAATGAATGAGGATGGCCAAAAGAGAATTGATGCCTTTGAACTGTAATGTTGGTGAAGGGCACTGGATATTCTATGGACTGCCAAAAGACCAGATATGTCTTGGAGAAAATGCAGCCAGAGTGTGCCGTGGAGGCAAAGATGGCAAAACTTCATTTCACAGACTTTGAAAATCTTGTTAGGAGAGGCTATTCCCTTGAAAAGGACAACATGCTTGGAAAAGTGGAGGGATGGCAAAAGAGAGGAGCATCATCAGATGGATTGACTCAGTGGCTGCAGCAATGGGTTCAAATGTTCAGAAATTATGCCGATAGTACAGCATAGGGTTCAAATCTATTGTTCATAGCATCACTATGAGTCCTGCTCAACTTGAGGGTCGCTAACTTGAATAACTGTGATAGAAATGACAACTTAAAAAACTTTAAGAGAATGTTACTGCATTTATCGTTAAAAAGAACATTTCAAGACATAGCCTGGATATTAGCTTGATATTATCAGTGATAAGCTAATATGCTTTGCATTTAAGGAAGAGTTGTTAGTACACCAATTATTTAAATATATATATTAGCCATTAATGTCAAATATAAATAAATCGAGGATATCAACTGGCTTTTGCAGTCTTAAATTGGCCATACAATAAAGGCACAATAGTAATTGATGACTGGAATGAAAGAGTTGGAAACAAAGAAAAAGGACTGGTATTTAGAAACCAGGGATTTAGAGACAGATATAACACCAGAAATTGCATGATAAATTTTGTATGATGAATGATTTATTCATTGCAAATACATTTTTTAAAAAATATAAATATCAACTCTACACGTGAGCTTCACCTGATGAAATGCTCAGTGATTACATGGAATACATCTGTGGAAAGGGACAAGGGAGTGGTCAAACAAGGACAGGAGCCCACTGTGGAACAGACACAGTACAAGTTCAAATTGAAGCAGAAGAAAATAAAAATAAGTCCAAAAGAGCCAACATATGACCTTTAGTTTATCAAACCTGAATTTAAAGCTGTCTCAATAACGTTTTTGTTGCTATTACTGCCCATTAAGTAGACCATGACCCATAGAGTCCATAAACAGCAGATCTGAACCTTGCACAATCCTGCATCCTTCTTAAAATTTCTGATATGTTCAAATCTGTTGTTACGCTGTGTCAATACATCTTGTTGACAGTTTTTCTCTTTTTCTCTTACCCTCTAACATTTCCAGTATTCTCTTTTTCTAAGGATTAGCCCTTCTTGCAATATACCTAAAGTATGTGAGACAAAATTCTACCATCCTTGCCTCTAAGGAGATCTTTTGTTGCACTCTCCAAACAGAATTGTTTGTTCGATACTTTTCTCCAACACCACAGTTCAAAGACATCCTTTCCTCTTCTGGCAACAGCATCCTTGTCCAACTTTCACACACATAGGAAGCAAATGAAAATACCATGACTTGCAGATTTTTTCCCAATGCAACACACTATGAAATATCTTGACTGCTGTTACCATAGTTGTTGATTATGCATCTAAGTAAAGTGAAATCATTGACAATGTCAACCTTATCTCTTTTATCTCTATCATGATGTTGCTTATTTTTGTTTTCTTGATGTTAAAATCTAATCCACACTGAAGGCTATATAGTCTTTGATCTTTTGGGACAAATGCTTCCAGTCTTTATTTTCTGCAAGCAAATTTGTGTCATCTACATAATGCAGATTGATGATGAATCTTCCTCCAAAACTGAGAAAGACTCTTCTTCATGTAGTCCAGTTTCCTAAATGCTCAGAATACAGATTTAGTAGATATGGAGAAAAGACAACTCCGATATACACCATTTTTTATTTTAAACCATGTGACACTGCGTTGTTCAGTTAAACTCTTTCTTGGACAATATATAGTTTTCATATGAGCACAATTTTGTGTTCTGGGATTCACATTCTTCTCAGTGTTAACCATAATTTTATATGTTTCACACAGTCAAATGCCTTTGCATAATCAATAAAACATAAGTAAACATCTTTCCCATGTTCTCTGCTTTTAGACAATATTCATCTGATGTCAGTTGTTGTAGTTGTTGCTAGGTGCCGTACAATCGAGTACAAAAGATCTGAACCCTATTCTATCCTGCGCCATCTTCACACTTCCGGGCACACAAGAGCCCATTGCAGCAGTCATCATTTCAATCCACCTAATTGAGGATCTTCTTCTTCACCGACCCTCTAGCATCATGCCCTCTAGCATCTTCTTCTTCACCGACCTTTTCTAGCATCATGCCCTTCTCCAGGGAATAGTACCTCTTCGAAACATGTCCCAAGTATGAGGTCTCATCCTTTTTGCCTTCAAAGAGTACTCCGGTTGCACCCTTTCCAAGACATATCTGTTCATTCTTGTGGCCAATCATGGAATGTTAGTGCTCTTCTCCAACACCACAGCTCAAAGGTGTCAATTCTTTTTCTGTAATCCTTATTCATTGTCCAGCTCTCAAATGCATAGCAATTAATAAAAAAGACCATTGCCTGAATCAAACGCACTTAGTCTAGTCTTCAAACTGACATCATTACTCCTCAATAATTTGCAGCAGTCCCTAACTGCATATTTTCCCAGTGCAATATGTTTGCTTCATTCCTAATTGCTGGTACCAAGGGTGTTAATTGTGGATCAAAGCAAGTGGAAGATGTTGACAATTTTAATCTCCTCTCCATCCATGATGATGTTGCCTATTGGTCCAGTGGTAAGAATCTTTGTTATCTTGATATTGAATTACAATCCATACTGAAGGCTGCATTCATCACTCTTCTGCAACAAGTGCTTCCAGTCCTCTTTACTGGAGTAAGCAAGGTTGTGTCATCTCCATAATGCAGGTTATTGATGAGTCTCTCTCCAGTCCTGATGCCACACTCCTCTTCATAGAGTCAAGTTTCTTGATAATTTGCTTAACATACAGATTGAATAGGTATGGAGAGAGAATAGAACACTGACACACTCCTTTCTCAATTTCAAACCATTCTGTGTTCCCCTTCTCTATTTACACAGATCCTATGGTCCAGATATAGGCTCCACATGAGCACACTACTGATGTCAGTAGTGATACTCATAGTACCATAGGTTCTTCTGAATCGAGCTTAAATTCCTGGCCTTCTCCTACTAACCCACTTGTGCCATCCATTATTGAATAATCTTCAGCCAAATGTAATATTTATGTAATACTTTTTTATAGTTTGTCGGATCATCTTTTTCTTTTGGTGATCTAACAGAATTTGGAAATTATACCAGCAGAGGCATTCATACTGGAAGAGTTCAATGGAACTTCCAGACATAGAAAGACTAAGATCTTAAGAATTATTGTTGTTGTCGTTATGTGCTTTTGAATCACCTGTGACTCATAGTGACCTTTATGTATGATAGCTCTGAAGACTGCCCTGTCCTGAGCCAGTCTCACTAACTCCAGCATGCCTCATCCCATTGCCCTGGTTACTGTACCAATCCATCTCATTCAGGGTCTTCCTCAGCTACATTGTCCTTCCATCCTTCTCCAAGGATCAATCCCTCATGGTCACAAGTCCAAAGCACGTAAGATAGAACTTCACAATCCTAACCTACAAGGAGAAACTTGGTTTAACCCTCTTGAAGACAGAATTATTTTTTTTTTCTTGGCAGTCCGTGGTATGTTCAAGACTTTTCTCCAGCACTACAACTCAAAGGCATCAATTCTTCTTCTGTCATCCTTAGTCATTATCCACCTCTCTGATATATAGCAAGTAATTGCAAAGACCATGGCCTGGATCAGGCACACCTTAGTCTCTAGACTGACATCATTGCTTCTCAGCACTCTGGAGAGGTCCCTGACTTGATTCTAGTGCCAAGAGTATTGATTTTGGGGGAAAGCAGATTGTAACTGTTAGTAACCTCAAACTCTTCTCCGTCCATCATTGTGCTGCCAATTGGCCCAGTGGTGAGAACCTTTGTCCTCTTGATTGAGTTTCAATCCATACTGAAGTCCTTGATCTTCTGCAGCAAGCACTTCATGTCCTCCTCAGTTTCAGCAAGCAAGATTGTGTCATCTGTATAATGTAGGTTGTTGAGTCTTCCTCCAATCCTGATGCCACATTCCTCCTCATAAAGCCCAGCCTCCTAAGTTATCTGTTCTGCATATAGATTGAAAAAGTATGGATACAGAACACATCCCTGATGCACTCCCTTCCTGACTTTAAACCATGCAGTGTTTCCCTGCTCTGTTCTGAGTACTGTTTCCTGGTCCAAGTATAGGTTCCACATAAGTACAATCAAGTGGTTTGGGATTTTCATTATTCTCAAAGTAAATTGCATAGTCAATGAAACACATAATGGATATGCCTCTGGTACTCCTTGCTTTCTCCCAAGATCAATTGGTAAGAATGTCTCTAGTTCCACAGCCTCTTCTAAACCCAGTTTATATTTATGGTAGTTCTCTGTCAATGTACTGTTTCAGTTGTTTCTGGGTAATCTTCAGCAGGATTATGTTTGCGTATGATATGAGTGATGTTGTTTGTTGTTACTAATTGCTCTCAAGTAGAGCATGACTTATAGCAATCTGTTTAAAAAAGACCTGGACCCTTTCTATAACTATCGTCATTTTTCTAAGTTCATAGTTTCCAGAAGCATGTTATTTAGGAAGTGGATGACACTCTTGCTTCCAAACCTGTCTTAATCTGAGAGCTCCACCAAACACTGTCCATGATGACTAACCAATATGGCATTTGACACACTAATGACACAGGGTTCAGCATCAAAGCAACCACAGGTTACCTCAGTACAGCAAGTTGACAGACCAGTGCTGTACCTCTTAGAAGAATGTTCCTCCAAAATACAGCACTAGGCCCAAGGGCTCAACTGGCTCTGAAAGACTTGACAAAAAATAAAGTTACCAAGTTATGATTATGTACATATCAAATTAAGAAAGAGGTAAAAATGATAATTATACACAAATTGATTCTAATTACTAATAAAGACTACTTACAATTTATAAGCTAACTATTCATTAAGATTCAGAATTTCTGCTTCATAAATTTCATAAGACTTTTTGAGTATGGGCAGATCCAATTTTCTCTCCTTTAGAAATCACTTATACAATAATTTCCACATTCTGTCAGGTCACCTTTTTTTGGAATATGAATAAACATGGATCTCTTCCAGTCAGTTGGCCAGCTAGTTGTCCTCCATATTTTTTAGCATAATTTAGTGAGCATGTCCAGGGCAGCATCTGTTTGTTGAAATATCTCAATTGGTATTCCATCAGTTTCTGGCTTTATTTTTTGTCAAGTCCTTCAGAGTAGCTTGAACTTCCTTCTTCATTACTGTTGCCTCTTGATCATGTGTTGTTTCTTGAAATTCTTCTGTGTCACCAATTAATTTTTGGCACAAATCTATGCACAATGATGAGATGAGTTGTGTGATGGCATCAAAGACATCATTCATGAATAGAGCAAAAGATGATTTAAAATATTGGAAATAAAATTATTAAAACAGATGTGAGATTTGACTTTGAAATTTTCTCTTCAATGTAGAAAAATCAAAATTATGCGAAGAAATGATGAAGTAAGAGGGATGAACAGATTTCAAAAGGAAATTTGATAAAACAAATAAAATAATAATAATAATAATTATTATTATTATTATTAAATGTGCAAACATCTAGAGTTAGCAAACCAAATTGGAATAACATACTCAGCATTTCTCAAGCTTAGAGAACTGAAGAAAAAAATGCAATATACTGAAAAAATTATATGGACAAAGGAAGTCTTGAAGGAAACAGAAAAAATACACAGAGTGAAAAAAGATCTAAACAAGACAGAGTCAAGATGTATTCTGTATACCAAACAGAGTTCTAGATTCAGTTCCATTGATCTATGTTTCTGTCATTGTACCAGTAACATTCTGTTTTGATCAAACCTATTTGTAAAATAACTTTTAAATTTAGGTGGGATAGACTCAAAGTTGTATTGAAATTGTTATGTGAAATCAAGTCACCTGCAACTCATAATATTGAACTTACACATGACTAATTGATAATCTGTTCCACAGTTAGCATCTGGTCTCGTTTTGACTGCTGATATTTAGTTTCTCCAACAATTATTTCCATGAATGTAGTCAGTCTCATTTCTGTGCGGTCCATCAGATGAGACCCATGTGTACAGTCACTATTTGTGTGGGTTTTTTTTTTTAAAAAAAGTAGACAATTCATTTGTTCTCGAGCCTAATTTCTGTCACCAAGTCTGTACTTTCCAACTACTATTCCTTCTTCACTATTTCTTTTACATTCCAGTCACCAATAATTATTAATGCATCTTGATTTTATATTAGATCTATTTTTGACAGATTGGAAGAAATTCTCAGTTGCTTCCTCTTTGCTTTAATTATTGATACATGTAATTGAATGTGTTTGAAGACCTATTACCAGGTCTTCCTTGTTTGCATATAGTTATCACTTACAACATTGTATTTTAAGATAGATCTTGGAATCGTCTTTTAAAAAATTAATACAGCACCATTCTTCTTTAGCTTTTTATTCCCAGTATAGTATATTCTATAGTCTGAATCAAAGTGGCCAATGCCAATCCATCTGAGTTCACTCATGTCTAAAATTTCAATCTTTACGCATTTCATTTGACTTTTTAAACAACCTCCTGCTTTTCTACATTCATACTTCATACATTTTGTTGTGTTGTACGTGACTAGGGAGGATAGAAGGAGAATTGACGCCTTTGAGCTGTGGTGCTGGAGAAGAGTATTGAATGTACCATGGACTGCCAAGAAAACAAACAGATCCATCCTGGAGAGGGTTAAACCAGGTTACTCCTTGGAGGCAAGGATTCTGGGGCTTCGTCTGACATACTTTGGACATGTTGTAAGGAGAGACAGGTCCTTGGAGAAGGACATCATTCTTGGTAGGGTAGAGGGACAGCACAGGAGGGGAAGGCCCTCTATGAGGTGGATTAATTCAGTGACTGGGGTAATCGGGATGGGTGTGTTAGAGGCAATGCGGTTGGCACAGGATATAGCAGGGTTTAGGGCTGTTGTACATAGGGTCGCTATAAGTCGCAAACGACTCAACGGCACATAACAACAACAACAACAACAACAACTTCATACATTCCACATTCTATTTATTAATGATTGTTTGCAGCTGTTCCTCCTCATTTTTAATAACTTCCCATCTGACTCTACCTCTAACACTATAGCTACTGGTATTCCTCTATTGTTCATAGGGCTTTCAAAGGTCTGTTATTTTAGAAGTTGATGGCTGATCCTGTGTGTTAGCCTGTCTTAATCTAGGAGCTCTGCTGCAACCTGTCCCCCATGAGTGACCCTTCTGGCATTTTAAATACTAATGGCATAACTTCCAGCATCACAGCAACTCACAATTACACCAATACAGTAGCCTGACAGACAAGTGCTAAACTAATAAGAGTAAATGATAAATAAGGAAGCATAAAGCCACCTGGCTGTAAAGTAATTGTTGTTGTTATCCTCTATCTTTGAATTCAATCCAACCATAGCTCACCCTCCAGCAGGTTTTCAGAGGCAGCTAATTGCACAAGAGGAGATTGTGCATTCTTAACAACATGCAAATCAATCTAACAAGCTGACAGGTAGTGTTATACCTCTTGCAACAAACCATAAAGACAATCAGGCACGCAAAATTTCATCGTGCAAGACATTGCTTTCTGGCCCCAGCTGAGGCCTGTGGTGGCACGATAGAACAGAGTCCTGGATGTGGGATTTGGCACGAACAGTGCTTCAGCTGGATCTTTAGTGCTAGTGTTTGACTTGAGGCCAGAGGGCTGCTAGGTCAGCGGGAGAGCTGGCAGATGACAGCGAGTTGCCTGCAGAGGTCTGTTTCAGGCCACAGGACCCTGCAGGCACAGAGCAGAAACTTGGCTGTCTTCCTAGTTGCAGAAGAGGTTCTTTTACAAGTATTTCTCTTCTCTTCTCTTCTCTTCTCAAATAAACAATACACGTAAGATGAAACTCAAGTCTTACGCATCCCTCCACCTATCCAACACTTCATGTACCTGAATTTTTCTAAAATGAGTGTATCAAGAAGCAAGCTACTCTTCAGACAAACTTTCTGTTTGAACAACACGTCTACTTCCCTGAAGGTTAACAACCATTTTAAGGAAGATAATTTAGATTCTGAGTAAGCATCATTGCTTAGGTCAACTTAGGATGTTGTCAACTTCTCGTGTAAGTCAAAGCTGTTTTTTCTAACCATACAAATCTTTGTAAGAAAAGACAAGTCATGACTTTCTTTGGCACCAGTGCTTTTCCTGTCATAAGGTAAATGATAAAATTGAGTCATATATATAGTATATGTTAAATAAGTTTTTCATGTCACTGTTAGAAATTATAGACTCTTTCTGTTTTATTAATAAAAATTGTATTTATATTATTTTATACCCAAACCCAGAAGCCAAACTCTTTACTTTCAAGTAGATTTTGACTCCTAGAAACCTTATAGAGTAAAAATATCAAAACCATTAACAACAAATTGCTTCCGACTCATAGAAACCCTTCATCATGCTTCTGGGGCTGTAAATCTTTACAAGAAGAAGCAGCTCGTGTTTCTGTGGCAGAGCAGCTGGTGTGTTTGAACGGCTTACCTTTTAGTTAGCAGTCAAAGTGTAATTCAAATTGTCAAATTGTAATATCACTAGAAACCCAAAGTTTTTGTTGTCGTGTACAATTGAGTCAGAACCGACTCATTGCTGACCCTCCAGTGCGTTTTCAGAGGCAGTGAATCACATGAGAAAAGGTAGCTAATCTTTCTTCCATAGAGCAGTGGGTAGATTTGAACCAGGTAGGTACCTTTGGGTTAGTGGTACAACTCCTTACCGGTAGGCTATTTAGCTTTTATGGACATATAATAGAAACTATAAGACAAAGTATAACATCCCTGTATGTATTTCAAGGCAATCATCTTTATGAAAGTGCCTTGTCACATCAGTCTCCCATGAAATGGATTTGAACTCCTGGCCTTTTGCTTAGTAGCTAAGTACATAACAATAGAGCTCTGGTGGCCTAGAGTCAAGGAGCTGCACTGCTATCCGAAAGGAACGGGATTCGAATCCACTAGCTGCTCTGCAGGAGAGAGAAGGGTAATCTCCTTCCATGGGATTGCACTGCATCTGAAAACTCCATGGCAGGTCAGCTATGTGTCAGTTCTGACTTGATTACAACTTGACTATACACAATACAAGCACTTGATCACTGCACAATCAATCAGAGCTCCTAATTTTAAACCAATTCCCTTAAGTACAGTTTAAAGCTATATACTGGAAATTAATTATGTTGTAAACTCATTATTCTTTTAATTTAAAAGATGGGCAAATACCTGGGGAAGTATGTGCTTTAGAGTGCTGAAGGACCATATTTTGAACCTAAAATTAAAACAGAAATTGAACTCTCTTCATCATCTATATAGAATCCAATTATCAACCAAATTAGTTGACAAATAACTTTCTCTTCAGGCAACTTTACCTTGACGGGGTTTCAATTTAGTAAATTAGTCAAGAGCTAATTTTTTTGATCCTTTGACTTTTCCTTTAGTCCATTCGTTATCATGTTTTACTCCCCATAGCTCATTCATCTAAAACGTAAAAAGAATAATAATTGAAGAGATTTATAAAAGCATTGCGGATATGTATTATTTAACTCATCCCCAGATGAAAAAGTATTCCTTTTCCTTTGAAAAATCACATCTCTTCCTCCCTAAATAATTCTGGGTTTTGTTGCTATTGTGTACTTTCAAGTTGAAACTGACCCATAGCTGATCCTCCAGCAAGTTTTCACAGACAGTAAATCACCTGGTAGATTAACCATCTTTCTCCCATGGAGCTGGTGGTGCATTTGAACCATACTTTTTTGTTGGCAATGCAATTCCTTACCACTGAGCCACTACACTCTTCTCAACAACTTGAGCTAAATAACATGCATTAGAGTGCTAGGACTTTAAAAATCTGAAAGTAATTTTTTCCCCATTTTTTAGTAATAAGTCTGTATGTGGCTAAAACACAATATACATAAAAAAAATGACCCAATTTAGAGACAGTAATACAGAAGAGCAAGGATATTAGTTTAAAGACTAAGTTACACTTGATCCAAGCCATGGTATTTTCAATTGCTTCCTATGCACCTGAAAGTTGGACAATGAAGAAGGATGACAGAAGAATGGTGTCTTTGAATTTTGGCATTGGAGAAAGACCACTGAATATTATCTATAGACTACCAAAAGAGCAAACAAGTCTGTCTTGGAGAAAAAGCAACTAGAGTGCTCTCCTTGGTGTCATATCTTTTGGTTATGACATCAGCAAGGTCTAGTCCTTGGAAACAAGACATCTTCATGTTGGGAAATGTAGAAGAGAGAAGATGACCTTCAATGAGATGTATTGACATTGTCACTATGGCACAAAATAAGGCCAGTTGTTTTTAAGGTCAGTGTGTATCAAAGTTGATTCGATGGCACCTCACAACAACTATAAAGAAGCAAGAATCTTTTGATACCTAAGTTAAGCGCTACTTTCCCATAGTTTACTTTCTCATCTCATCACCATGAAGTCAAAAGTAATTCATAGCTGACTTTGCACCCGATTTCTGAGGCTTCAAATCCCATAAAAGGAAATTTCTCACCTTTCGTCAAAGATACTGCTGCTTGGCTCAAACTAGCAGAAATCAGCCTTTGTGTTAGCAATGCAACTCCCTGTGGATTAAACCACCAGCTGAAGGGCGGTGGTTGGGGGATGCACTTTGTGTGCTAATTCATAGAGAATATTCATCTGCATCAAAGAGAGTCTAGTTATTAAGAAAATTCCTTTAAAAAAGACAATTCCTTAACTCACAAGGGCATGATGAATCTTGAAAAAATTATGCTTGGTGAAATAAATTTATCACATACAGATAAATATTACATGGTTACTCATTTGTTGTTATTGTTGTTGTTATGTGCCGTCGAGTCATTTGCGACTCATAGCGACCCTATGTACAACAGCCCTAAACCCTGCTCTATCCTGTGCCAATCACATTGCCTCTGACACACGCACCCGATTACCCCAGTCACTGAATCAATCCACCTCATAGAGGGTCTTCCCTTCCTGCGCTGTCCCTCCACCCTACCAAACATGATGTCCTTCTCCAAGGACCCGTCCCTCCTGGCAACATGTCCAAAGTAGGTCAGACAAAGCCCCGGAATCCTTGCCTCCAAGGAGTACCTGGTTTAACCCTCTCTGGGATAAATCTGTTTGTTTTCTTGGCAGTCCATGGTACATTCAATACTCTTCTCCAGCACCACAACTCAAAGGTATCAAGTCTCCTTCTAGCCTCCCTAGTCATTGTCCAACTCTCTGATGCATAACAAGTGATTACAAAGACCATGACTTGTATCAGGTGCACCTTAGTCTCCAGAGGGACACCATTGCTCTTGAGTACTTTAGAGAGGTCCCTAACAGCACACTTTCCCATCGCAATATGTTTTTTTGTTTCCTGGCTGTTGGTGACAAGAATGTTGACCATAGAGCCAAGCAAACTGAAGCTGTGAACAATCTCAATCCCTTCGCCATCCATCCTGATGCTACCAATTGGTCCACTGGTGAGAATCTTTGTCTTCTTCACATTGAGCCTCAGTCCATACGGAAGGCTGCAGTCCTTGACCCTCTGCAGCAAGTGCATGAGGTCCTCCTCAGTTTCAGCAAGCACGGTTGTGTCATCTGCACAACGCAGATTGTTAAAAGATCTTCCACCAATCCCGACGCCACACTTCTCCTCATAAAGAACAGCCTCGGATAATCTCCTCTGCATACAGGTTGAAAAGGTATGGAGATAAGACACATTCCTGGCATATACCCTTCCCAATTTTGAACCATGCAGTGTTACCCTGCTTTGTTCTGAAGACTGCCTCTTGGTCCAAGTATAGGTTTCACATTAGCACGATTAAATGTTCTGGGATTCCCATTCTTCTCAGAGTCAGCCACAGTTTGTTATGATCCACATTGTCAAACGCCTTTGCATCATCAATGAATCACAGATAGACATTCTTCTGGTATTCCCTGCTTTCAGCTAAGATCCATCTAACATCAGCTACAATATCCCTAGTACCACGACCCCTTCTAAACCCAGCCTGAACTTCTGGCAGTTCTCTGCTGATTTGCTCTTCCAGTCATTTTTGGATAATCTTCAGTAGAATCTTGCTTGCGTGTGAAATCAATGCTATTGTTCTGTAGTTTCTGCACTCAGTTGGGTCACCCTTCTTTGGGATGAGAACAAATATAGACCTCTTCCAGTCAATTGGCAAAGTGATTGTTCTTCAGATTTCTTGGCACATCTTGGTGAGCACATCCAGGGCAGCATCTGTTAGCTGAAATATGTCAGTTGGCATGCCATCTATTCCTGGGGCCTCATTTTTTGCTAGTTCTTTCAACGCAGCTTGAACTTCTTCCTTCATCACCATAAGCTCTTGCTCAAATGTTATTTCATTAAATTCTCTGTATTTGCCAATTCCTTTCAATACAATGGCTCAGTATATTCCTTCCATCTTCTTTTAATACCTCCTGGATCATTTAATATTCTGCCTAAAGCATCCTTGATTATAGCAACTCTTGGTTTGAATTTGTTCTTCAGTTCTTTGAGCTTAAGAAATGCTGAACGAGTTCAGCCCTTTTGATTTTCTGACTCTACCTCCTCGCACCTTTCATTGTAATATTTTGCTTGGTTACGCATATACAAAATAATAATATTAGGCAACTATATAAAAACCCCATGGACTGCCAAGAAAACAAATGGATTCATCGTAGAGAGGATTAAACCAGGTTGCTCCTTGGAGGTAAGTATTCTGGGGCTTCGACTGACATACTTTGGACGTGTTGTAAGGAGAGACAGGTCTTTAGAGAGGGACATCATGCTGGGTAGAGTGGAGGAACAGCGCAGGAGGGGAAGACCCTCTATGAGGTGGATTGATTCAGTGACTGGGGTACTCGCGATGGGTGTGTCAGACGCAATGAGATTGGCACAGTATAGAGCAGAGTTTAGGGCTGTTGTACATAGGGTCGCTATGAGTCGCAAACGACTCGATGGCACATAACAACAACAACAACATATAGAAACCAAGGCTGATTAGTAGCTACTCTATTGGGACCAAGAAGCTGTCCTCATAACAACAAATAAACACTGCATAGTTCAAAATCAGGAAAGGAGTGCATTAGGGAGAGCTCGCAGATTAAGACAGGCTTGGAATCAGGAGTGGCATCCACTTCCTAAACATGCCTGTGGAAAGTCTTTGAACTCAGAGAGAGGATAATTGTTATAGAACGGGGTTAGGGTCTTTTGTTTATAGGGTCCCTATTTGATGACACTTAACCACAACAACGTAGAAAGCCAGGCCCTTGTCTCCATTTTGGGTTGGGTGAAGGTGTGGACTCTATAAGATGATGCTCTTGATTTTGTTGAGGATCTGTGTGGATGTTTTGATGTAGGGGTTTTTTTGGTTTTGGTTTTTTTTGTTTTTTATTTAAGCCTCTTGTTTAGATCAAGACCTCTTAGAGGTCCCTTATATTTAAAAGTTGAGCCGAGGGATTATAGTTTAATCCCTTGTTACTATTTTGAAGGAACACTTTTCTAAATCATACAGATCTCTGGTCAATTTGCTGCACTGAAATAATCTGGGTTTGCTGTGATACTGTAACATTTGCCTTTGGAGTCTCAAATGCCATAATGGAACAACTGTGTTATAGGTATGCCAAACACTATATTGGCTAGCCATCATGGGCAGTGTTTGGTGGCGCTCCCAGATTGATTCAGGTTTGGAAGCAGGAGTGGCATTCGCTTCCTAAACCACATGCCTCTGGAAACTCTATGAACTTGAAGAAGCGACGATACTTATAGAAAGGCTTCAAGCCTTTTGTTTATATATATATATATATATATAGAGAGAGAGAGAGAGAGAGAGAGAGACAGAGAGAGACAGAGAGAGAGAGAGTCCTTGCATTTAAAACTCTTTTGGGCCTGAGGGTCTAGTGTTATTTTTGGAGGAGCATTCTTCTAAATTGTGCAGCACTCCTCTGGCAATTTGCTGCACTGAGGTAATCTGGGTTTGCTGTGATGCTGAACCTTGTGCCACTGGGGAGTCAAATGTCATAATGGCTGCCCAAGGTGGACAGTGTTTGGAGGAGCTCCCAGTTTTAAAACAGGTTTAGAAGCAGGAGTGAAATTAACTTCCTAAACCACATGACTCTGGAAACTCTGTGAACTTGGAGAAATGGCAATAGCTATAGAAAGGCTGCGAGCCTTTTGTTCATAGGCTTGCTATGAGTCGTGCTTGACTTGATGACAATCAACAACAACAAAAACAACAACAGTCTAATGCTCAACTCACTGTACTACCAGGACTTCTTAATGTTCTTAGACTATTATTGAGTTGAAATAAACTCTTTCTCTCTGCCTGACTGGTTGACATCAGGATGACTGTGTTCATTTAAGTGTTGATATTTAGACTTTATTTAAAAGCTTAAGACACATGGTAAATAAGCATGACCGTGATGGGGTTTCTCTAATTAGGGGTATATTGTCTGACAAACTAGTGACCAGGGAAAAATCTCAGTAGATTAAATTCTGAAGAGGTTGGTGGACACTGGCCAAAACATGTTTACAGAGTCAATTTATGAGCAAAATTTAACTACAGATTATTATCCATCAACTCTGACCTTTATTCTTTCTTCATTCTAAGAGTCTGTAACCATTTCTTGGCTCACTAAAAAAGGAATGTTGACTTTTCCACAAAATAAATACTATAGTCTGGAATACAGAATGTGAACAGTTGAAAACTAGACATTGCCAGTTGGTAAATTTCCCAAAATATTCCACAAGTATTTTAATAAACACAGTCCACAGAGAACACAGCAAGAGAAGAACATATCAGTTAACGGGGGTGGGGCGTGTGAAGGATAAAAGTGTTTAATGAGAAAGGAGAAGTAAAAGA
Organism: Elephantulus edwardii; assembly: GCF_000299155.1. Lineage (NCBI taxonomy): Eukaryota > Metazoa > Chordata > Mammalia > Macroscelidea > Macroscelididae > Elephantulus > Elephantulus edwardii. The sequence goes on along the minus strand of NW_006399800.1, from coordinate 16,404,482 downwards.
TTATTTTAGTCCATCTCATTGAGAGACTTATTCTTTTTGTGCTGAGTCTCTACTTTACCAGAGGTCTGACGGCCTAGTGGTAAGTAGCTGTGCTTCACTCCTGAAGATACACAGATCACATCTACTATCTGCTTCATGGGAGAAAGATGGGCAATTTCCTCCCAAGCTGTGCTTCAATCCTGAAGATATACAGGTCAAATTCACTATCTGCTTCGCAGGAGAAAGATGGGCAATCTCCTCCCAAGTGATTAACTGTCTCTGAAAACCTGCTGGATGGTCAGCTATGAATCAGTTCCAACTAGATGATACACAACAACAATGTTGAAAAGAACAGTGAGCTAGAAGTTGATAAGACTATGTGATTTGCTAAAGGCCATGTAGTTAGTAAATTATACAGATGTGATTCCATCAATCAAACCAGTGTTATGCCCACATTTTAGTCAATTTTTGGTTAGCAGCTTAATAAACTACAAACTGAGTCACCCAGAGCTCCTTAAATTTTAGTCAATTTTCAATTGTTCTTTTTTTCTCTATCCCTAAAGCAAACTTCTCACCAAGTCCTCAACTTTAACCCACCCTAGGTACCAATGTTATATGTTAAATTTATCTTATTTGGAGATTAGTGGTGAGACACTGTGCTGCAATCCCAAAGGCACAGGGTTCAAACGCACAAGCTGTTCTGCAGGGGAACGATGGGCAACTTCTTCATGTGCAATAACTGCCTCTGAAACCTGCTGGGAGATCGGCTCTTGATCAGTTCTGACTCAATGGTACACAACAACAACAACTTGGAGATTAGGTGCTTTCTAGCCACTATTTGGCATCTCTATGATTTCCTAAAAGAATATCGATTACTCCTACTCTAAGGAGACTTCTCATCAAAATGCAAACTGGCAAAGTTAGAGAGGAAAACTTTTCAGGTGAAGGCTTAATCTTTGCCATCCACTTCCTCCACTGCCACATACTATAAAAATCCACAAATATTAACAAAGCAATGAACATACTAATCATGCATCAAATGATGGGATTTTTTTTACTTTAGAAACAGTTGCAGTCAGTCATCCAGCAGCAGTTATAATTCTGTCAGCAAGAAGCCAATAAATAACCCAGGGTTTCAGACAAAAGGTCCTTCACCATCAGAAGTCTAGATTGCAACAAAACATTAAAGAATTTGTGTAGTTAGCAAAATAATCACCTTTAACAAATGTCTCTCCCAAGTGCCGCCCCTCTTTCTAGCACTTAAATCGGTGCAAACGCAAGCTCCTTAATAATTTGAGATGAATGAAAGAAATGACTCAAAATTTATCTAAACAATTCTTGAGCCTGTATTCTGACAGGGAAAAAATGGCATACTCAGAGAGATTAATTAAAGAGTATTTAATTAATAGATATGCGAGTACTCACTTACTTAGATGTTTACAACAGTGAGAAGTTGCTATGGTTCTGAAAGGCAAGAGGAGGGAATTAGATAGAGTCCAAGAGTCCAGAAAAGAAGTACAGTCAAGAAAATCCATTGCAATCAAGTCAACACAAGCTCCATACAGTCAAGAAAATCCATTGCAATCAAGTCAACACAAGCTCCATAGAGTTCTCAATAACTGTAATCTTTGATGAAGCAGATGTTCAGGTCTTGTTTTCACAGTGCCAATAGGTAGATTTGAACAACCAACATTTTTTAGTGCTTCAGCACAAAACATTTGCACCACCTAGTGAACTTTGGTGGTCTAGTGAAAGGGAGCTGCACTGCCATCCCAAAGGCACACAGTTCAAATCCACCAGCTGCTGTTCAGGAGAAAGATGGGGAATCTCCTCTAATGTGACTGACTTCCTCTGAAAAGCCACTGGAGGATGGTCAGCGATGAGTCAGATCTGATTCAACAGTACATAACAACAACATGAAAACTTGAGTCAAGAAAGGAAACTGAAAGAAAAGTTACTCTGTTAAAACGGAGAACAGCTAAAAAAAAAACAACAACCCCACCCCGAGGCAAGAAGACTTCAGGAAAACACATGCAAGACTAACCTCTAACTAGTAGTGTGTTTTGTTCCTGCTAAGTAGATACCAGAGTGAATCCAGGTAACATAGTGTGTCAGGGTCAAGTCTTCAGTGCAGAGAAATGGGCAGAGAAGAGGGACAGAGACAAGTCCTGGGGCTGGGGCCCAGCTTGATGATCACACACCTATTTATGTTTTCAAGAGTGGGAGATCTTTATGGTATTATTTAATGTATAATGAAATAGAAACGGACAATTTTATGAAAATGATAAAATTTTAGGCTTTCTATCTGCAGGTTACACATTTTAAATTTTTCTTACTATACCTAAATGGGAAGGAGCTTTGGTGGCCTAGTGGCAAGAAATTGCACTGTAATCCAGAAGGTGCACAATTCATATTCACATGCTGCTCTGTGAGAGAAGGATACGCAATCTCCTCCCGTGTGATTTAAATACCTCTGAAAACCTGTCAGAGGGCCAGCTATGGGTCAGATTCAACTCGAAAGTACACAACAACAGCAGCATCTAAACAGGAGATCTGGTGGAGTAGCATATTAAGTTTTGTACTCTCAACCAAAAGATCAGTGGTTTATATCCACCACCACTAAGTGGGAGAAACAGAATGGTTTCCACTATGAGTTGGTATCAATTTGGCAACAGTGGACTTTGTACTCAGATAACTCTCTTAGAAATTGTGTGTTGAAAAATAGCAAATATAAGCCAATGAGAGCTTACAGGGATATGAGAAAAGACATTTGGGGTTTTTATTTTGTTTTGGTTTTTTATTAATCTTCTATATTTAAAAGGTAGTTGTTCCCCTCTAAGGAAAAACATAGGTGAAAATGTGAAAGGGGATTTTTAGGGAGAAAGAAGTTTGTAACAAAAAGAATTTTTTTGGATATTTAAACAGACTCAGCCGCTGACGATTTTTATGTGCTATCGAGTCACCTGCGACTCATAGTGACCCTATGTACAATAGGCCTAAACCCTGCTCTATCCTGTGCCAATCTTATTGTCTCTGACACACCTACCCTTATTATCCTAGTGACTGAATCAATCCATCTCATCAAGGGTCTTCCTCTCCTGCACTGTCCCTCAATCCTCCCAAGCATTATGTCCCTTTCCAAAGACTGGTTCCTCCTTGCAACATTTCCAAAATATGTCAGATGAAGCTTCAGAATCCTTGCCTCCAAGAAGAAGCTTGGTTTAACCCTCTCTAGGATGAACCTGTCCGTTCTCTTAACAGTCCATGATATTTAATACTTTTCTCCCACACCACAGCTTAAAGGCCTCAATTCTCCTTCTATCATCCCTAGTCATTACACTGCTCTCTGATGCACAGCAAGTAACTGCAAAGACAATGGCCTGCATCAAGCACACCTTAGTTTACAGACTAACATCATTACTCTTCAGTACTTTGGAGAGGTTTCTGACAGCAGACTTTCCCAAGGCCTGCTGGTGTCAAGAGTGTTAATTGTGGAGCCAAGCAAAGTAAAGCTCTTAACAATCTCAATCTCTTCACTATCCCTCATGACGCTGCTAATCAGTCCAGTGGTGAGAATCTTTGTTTTCTTGATGTTGAGCTTCAATCCATATTGAAGGCTGCAGTCCTTGATCTCCTGTAGCAAGTGCTTCAGGTCCTCCTCAGTTGCAGCAAAGCAGGGTTGTGTCATCTGCATAACGCAGATTGTTGATGGTTCTTCCTCCAATCCTGATGCCACACTTCTCCACATAGAGCCCAGCCTCCCAGATAACTTGTTCTGCATATAGATTTAAAAGATAGATATAGAGATAAAATACATCCCTGGTGTACACCCTTTCCAATTTTGAACCATGCAGTGTTCCCTTGCTCTGTTCTGACGACTGTATGCTAATCCAAGTATTGGTTTCACAGAAGCATGATCAAGTGTTCTAGGATTCCCATTCCTCTCAGAGTCAGCCACAATTTGTTCTGATCCACACAGTCAAATGCCGTTGCATAGTCAATGAAACACAGAGAGACATTCCTCTGGTACTCCTTGCTTAACTAAAATGGCATTAATATTTTTCCCTAAAATCTTCCCAATACCTTATTTAATATTATCTCCTACACTCTTAGAATCAACAGAGAGGAGATCAAAAGAAAAGTTTCATTGTGAAAGTTAAGGATCTCTCCAGAGTGCTAAAGACCAACAATGTCAGTTTAGAGACTAAGTTTTAGGATTAGTGTTGGAGTTTGAAACTTGGTGTCACATATGTTCAGCATGTTGCCAAGAGGAACCAGTCCTTGGAGAAGGACATCTTGCTTGGAAGGGTAAAGGGTCAGCACAGAAGAGAAAGACCCTGCATAAGATGGATTGACACCGTGACAGTGGCAATGGGGTCAGGTTTAGCAGAGATGGTGAGGCTGGCTCAGGATAGCAAGGTTTAGAGCTATTAGACTCAGAGTCTCTTGGAGTTGGAGTTGACTTGATGGCACCTAACACAACAGCAACAGCAATAATGTTGCCTATGCCCAATATCACTCCTATTTCTTCATTGAGGTTGTTTTTGTATAAGGTAAGCTTTAAAATCAGATCCCAAACCACAACTCAATAATGTTATAAGGTAAGTCATCAAATATGGGAGTCTTTTTTAAAACAAAAAAACATCATCAATGAACTTAATGATCTCCAAAGACCCAACAGAAAGGTAAATTTAGATTGAATTTGAACAATGACATTTTGATGAGGTAGGACAAGTAGAAATGGTATTCTTAGCTTGCCATAGAAGCTAATTGTTGCTGTTGATTGCCTTCAAGTCGAGCATGACTCACAGCGACCCTATGAACAAAAGGCTTGAAGTCCCTCTATAACTATCAACATTTATCAAAGTTCATAAAGTTTCCAGAGGCATGTTTTTTAGGAAGTTGATACCACTCAAAGCTAACTAGATTTTTTTTTTCTTTAAAGCATAGAAGCTATTCTTTCTGGAAACAACTGCTGAGAGTATTATAAAAAGACTTCTTCCAGACAGAACAGATAAGAGAAAAACTCTACTAAATGTGAGTTAGTACATTTACTGTAATTGTTTTTTAAAATCTTCAAAGTAAACCTAGGGAAATTTAGACTAATAAAAATAAAAATAAAATGGTCAAACAGATTTTTATCACTGAATTTTCTTATATCATCCGTGATAGATACTGTAAGTTCACTGTAAGTAATCGTTCATCTTTTTAGTTTTTGGTCACTGAAGTATGGATCTTAAATAAATACTTGATAGATTATATCTCAAGCTTCCATTGTAGCTAGTTTTGGCCACATGACTAATATCTGGACAATGAAATGAAAGAAAATGTGTATGAAGCAACTAGAAAGTCTATAAGAATGTGGCTAGAAGGACATCATGCTCAGAAGGGAGAAGGGACAGTGCAAGAGAGGAAGACCCCAGATGAGATGGATTGATTCAGTAACTAGGGCAATGGAGGGAGGTGTATTGGAGTTAGTGAGACTGGCTCAGGACAGGGCAGGCCTCAGAGCTGTTATATATGGGGTAGCTGTTAGTCTCAGGAGACTCAATAGCACATAACAACAACAAGTACTGTAGGAGTCATCTTGGTAACTCATACATAACATGCAAAAGAAAATCAGAGAAGCCAGATAGAAGAATCTGAAATATCAATCACATTCGTGCAGATGATTGAGAAAATAAGATGTACTCGTACTGTAGTCCTAGCTTAAGGAAATAGCAGCCATGGTGAGGTGAAAAAAAGATGAGGAGAGTAAAGCTAGGTTCTACCTAATTACTTCCCTGATTTCTGGTTTCCCAGAAAGGTTTTATGTGGTGAGCACCTGAATTTGTTTTCTATTTTTAATGGCTTACCCCGTATCAGTCATAAAATAAATAAGGGAAGTAACAGAGTCTACACGATTCCTTCTGAATCATTTCTGATTAAAATGTCATTGGCGATACTAATCCAATGTTTTCATTAAGTAAAATACTGTTTAAAGCATTCCTTATCAGAGTATGGCTTAGTGTGGGAGAATTTAAATATCTCTGTAGCAGAAAATAAACTTCTCACACTGCCAGGTTAACGTTAATAGTATTTGGAATTGAAATGTATTGACGTTGGAAAGATGCCTCCACTTCTTGTTTGTGGCTCATTCAGAAATCTTCCTGAATAGAAGCAACATCAAACATTTCACTTGCCATGTTAGAATGAAGTCCTTTGATTTTCACAAAATAGTCTCATGAGGATCTTGATCACCAAATAGAAAAATAAATTAGTGTTTTCTGAGAAGGCTCAGAACCCACTCAACCCTAGCACTACCCTTTTTTCTCCACTTTCCTTCAAAAGCCCTCATATCCCCTGCACCATAAAGATAATTAATATTCTTATTTTGGTAGGATTATTTTTCTCCAGAGTTTCCTATTTTACATAGCCATGTGGCCATTTCTGTGTTATGTCTGTTGTACCCACTCAGGAGAGCCCCCCCTCCACACACACCCACAAAGAGATCAAAGATAGTTCCACTAATATACTCATATTAATAAAATATTTTGGCCTTCTGCATTCAATCTGTAATATTACCACAAATATTTTTCAGTAGTCAAATGAATTCACTTAAGATCCAAGTTTCCTGGAATTATAATTGGTCCTGCAATTCTTTAATATTATCACTTGTTTTAAATACCAAAAGGGAGCTCTGGTGACCTAGTCCATAGAGAGTACTACTTGAAAGCGAGTGCCTCTCTGGCAGTTGAATTTACCAGCTTTTCCATGGGGGGGAAAAAGGTGGACAATCTCCTTCCATATGATTTGCAGCCTCCTGAAAACATGCTGGAGGATCAGCTGTGAGTCATTTGCTTATTTAGCAGCAATGAGTTTGTGGTTGGTTTTTGGTTTTTTTAAATTGTTGTTGTTGTGTGCTGTCGAATCTTATTCTACAAGGAAACAAAATCTATTAAATGTGGAAATTACAATCTCTTCAACAAATAGTACTGGCAAAACTAGACATCTATGTGCAGAAAACTGAAACAGGATCCACATTTCACCTCACAAACAAAAACCAACTCAAGGTGTATTACATAGGGGTAAAATCCAAAACTATAAGGATCATTAGAGACAAAATGGGACCAAACTTAGAAGACAGCCTATGGCATAAACAAGCTTACAAATATAGCCAGAGATGCACAACATGTTGTTGTTGTTGTTATGTGCCGTCGAGTCGCTTGTGACTCATAGCGACCCTATGTATAACAGCCCTAAACTCTGCTCTGTCCTGTGCCAATCGCACTGTTTCTGACTCTCCCATCCCAATTATCCCAGTCACTGAATCAATCCACCTCATAGAGGGCCTTTCTCTCCGCCGCCGTCCCTCCACCCTCCCAAGCATGATGTCCCTCTCCAAGGAGTGGTCTCTCCTCACAACATGTCCAAAGTATGTTAGACGGAGCCTCAGAATCCTTGCCTCCAAGGAGCCACCCAGTTTAACCCTTTCCAGGATGAATCTGCTTGTTTTCCTAACAGTCCATGATATTCTCAATACTCTTCTCCAGCACCACAGATCAATGATATCAATTCTCCTTCTATCCTCCTTGGTCATTGTCCAGCTCTCTGATGCATAACAAGTGATTGTGAAGACCATGGCCTATATAAGACGCACCTTAGTCTCCAGAGAGACACCATTGCTCTACAGTATTTTGGAGAGGTTCCTAACAGGAGACTTTCCCATGGCAATGCGCCTTTTAATTTCCTGGCTACTAGTGCCAAGAGTGCTGACTGTGGAGCCAAGCAAACTAAAGCTGTGTACAATCTCAATCTCTTCACCATCCATCCTGATGCTGCCAATTGGTCCAAGAGGTAAGAATCTTTGTCTTCTTGACATTGAGCCTCAATCCACATTGGAGGCTGCAGTCCTTGACCCTCTGCAGCTGGTGCTTCAGGTCCTCTTCAGTTTCAGCAAGCAGGGTTGTGTCATCTGCATAACGCAGATTGTTGATAAATCGTCCACCAATCT
>NW_006399800.1:16387888-16389175 GCF_000299155.1 Elephantulus edwardii | reverse complement strand
TGAGGCTCAATGTCAAGAAGACAAAGATTCTCACCAATGGACCAATTGGCAGCATCAGGATGGATGGTGAAGAGATTGAGATTGTTAACAATTTTAGTCTGCTTGGCTCCACGGTCAACACTCTTGACACCAGTAACCAGTAAATCAAAAAACTTATTGTGATGGGAAGTCTACTGTTAGGGACCTCTTCAAGGTACTGAAGAATAATGGTGTCATTCTGGAGGCTAAGGTGCGTCTGATACAGGCTATGGTCTTTGCAATCACTTGTTATGCATCAGAGAGTTGGACAATGACTAAGGAGGATAGAAGAGGATTGATGCCTTTGAGCTGTGGTGCAGAAGAAGAGTATTGAAAATACCATGGACTGCCAAGAAAACGAACATAATGAACAGATTCATCCTGGGGAGGGTTAAACCAGGAAGCTCCTTGGAGAGAAGGATTCTGGGGCTTAGTCTGACATACTTTGGACATGTTGTACGGAGAGACAGGTCCTTTGAGAGGGACAGCATGCTTGGGAGGATGGAGGGACAGTGCAAGAGGGGAAGACCCTCTTTGAGTTGGATTGATTCAGTGACTGGGGTAATCAAAATGGGTATGTCAGAGGCAGTTTGATTGGCACAGTATACAGCAGGGAGTACGGCTGTTGTGCATAGGGTTGCTATGAGTCTCAAGGGACTCGATGGCACATAACAACAACAACAACAACTATATTATGGTTTGTTTTATAAGGGAGTTGTTTATTTTTTTAAATTCTGGTTTACATACAAAGTTCATAAAGTTCATATACATTATTTTTCACACCAGATTTTTCCCCTTTCCTTTACCAATCCCTCCCTTCACCCATCAAATTGTGGGCCTACGTTTGGCACCCCACTGTCTTGGATCCTCGTACATGCTCTACAATTACGGTCTTATACAGATTTTTCTGTATGACACTGAGTAATTTCACTTAGCATAATGCTCTCCAGTCCTTCTCATGTTAGATAGTAACTTATAAAATCATTGCTCCTGTGTGCTGCATAGTATTCCATTGCATGAATGTATCATCTTAAGTTGTCTGTCTTCTTAATAGTATCCTGGTTTCCATTCTATACACAATACTGAACCTAATTGGAAAATTTGCTCCTTTTTCAAGCTTCAGAAATACATACATGCACATAAAATCATGCTTTATATTTTTACATTAATAGGCTTCATTTAAAAGATGAGGCTATGCAACAAGGAATGAATGGAAATCCAAAATCTCTGTAAATATTCATTAAAATAAATAAAATTAAATTTAAAAAA
>NW_006399800.1:16383010-16387788 GCF_000299155.1 Elephantulus edwardii | reverse complement strand
TGATAAATCGTCCACCAATCTTGACCCCACATTTCTCCTCATAGAGCCCAGCCTCCCAGATAATCTGTTCTGCATATAGGTTGAAAAGGTATGGACATAGAATGCATCCCTGACGTACGCCCTTCCCAGTTTTGAGCCATGCAGTGTTCCCTTGCTCTGTTCTGACAGCTCCCTCCTGGTCCAAGTATAGGTTTCGCATTAGCACGATCAAGTGTTCTGGGATTCCCATTCTTCTCAGAGACAGCCACAGTTTGTTATGATCCACACAGTCACAACTAGGAGAAGATAAAATTGATGAATTATCATTTACAAATGAAGACATTCAGATGGCCAACAGACACATGAAGAAATACTCAAAATTACTGACAATCAGAGAGACACAATTCAAAACAACGAGATGCCATCTCACTCTAGCAGCAGCAGCAAAGCTTTACAGCACATCAAGCAGTAATTTTTGGAGAGAATGTAGACAAGTTGGAACTCTTGTGCCAAATGCCCACGTTGCTATGGTAAATAAGGCTACCATAAACGTAGATGTACATATCTCTGTTTGGGTCTCAGTTCTAACTTCCTTGGGGTATATTTCAGGAGTCAATAGTTGCATCATCTCAGGATAGGACAGGGTTCAGAGCTATTATTCATAAGGTTGCTATGAGCTGTAGATGACATGGCAGCAGATAACAACAACAATGGGATTTCTATGTTCAGTTTTTTTTGAGGAAAGGCCAAACTGCCTTCCAGAGTAGTTGTACAATTTTACAGTCCCACCAGCAGTGTATGAGTGTTGCAATTTCTTTACATCCACTCCAATATTCATTGCTTGCTGTCCTGATAAATTTTGCGAATGCTACTAGCTGAGATGGTCTCTCGTTGTGGTTTTAATTTGCATCTCTTTGTTTGCCAGTGATTTTAAACACTCCTTCATGTGTCTGTGTCCATTCGAATTACTTCTTTCATGAAAAGTGTTTCCACGCCTTTTGACCATTTTGGTTTTTTGGTTATCAATCTTTTTCTTGTGGAGGCTTTGTAGTATTCTGAAAACTTTTGTTATGAGACCCTTGTCTGAAATGTCATTGCTAAATTTATTTTCCCCAGTCTGTAGACTTTCTTTTTACCCTATTGTAAAAAGTTTTGATGTACAACACAGAGACTCAATTTTTAGAAGATCCCATTAATTGATTGTCCTTTCTTGGACATGCCTTTCATATTCTTTTGATATTTCTTATGTTATTTAACATTTTATCCACAGGAAACCTTCCATATTGTAACTTGTGGCTTGATTTTCTTTTTTTGTCCTCAATAGTTTAGAAAGTTTTGATTAGGCCACTCTCTATCTAGAAAGTAAAGATTTATTTAAAGGATGGGACATAGTCTTTGCAATTACTTTCTATGCATCAGAGAGCTGGACAATGACTGGATGGTAGAAGAAGAATTGATGCCTCTGAGCTGGGGTGCTGGGGAAGAGTATTGAATATACCACGGACTGCTAAGAGGACAAACACATTCATCATAAAGAAGGTAAAACCAGGTTGCTACTTGGAGGCAAGGATTCTGAAGCTTCATCTGACATACTTTGGATATATTGGAAGCGACCAGTACTTGGAGAGGGACGCTTATGCTTGGGAGGGTGGAAGGACTGCGCAAGAGAGGAAGAACCTCGATGAAATGGATTTATTCAGTAACTGGGGTAATGGGAGTAGGTGTGTCAGATACAATAAGACTGGCACAGGATAGAGTAAGGTTTGGGGTTGTTGTGCATAAGGCAACTCAATGGTACATAACAACAGCAACAACATGGGCCATATTTCAACGTAGTAATTTTTGCATGGGTGCTATCTTTTTGTCTCTGCTGGAGAATAATAGAAATTTACTCCTTGATACCTTAATGAGAAGGGAAAATTACTAGACACAATCATTATAAATCATCTAGGTATATACGAGGTATGTAATCAGACCAACACCAAAGAAATTTTTTACTACTTCTAAGCCATTAATTTTGTGAACTGTAACTCATCAGTGTCTACTTTTGGTGGATTGTTAGAGGCCTAGAAAGTTAAAAGGGTATTTAGGATATAATTCTAACAACAAAATTTCCCTGAATATTGTTCTCCAAGGCTAGAATAATCTAGGATAAATTAGTACTTTGCTGAGAATCATAAAAAAGCTAATTTGTTAAAATTATTTACTGCTATATCATCAATCACAGTATACTAAATATTATGCAGCAAAACCTTATTGAAAGGAGGATTTGACCAGTAATGACTTTCAATGGCAAAGTCCCAAGTGATTTTCTTCGCACAAGTTGGATAATTTGAATTTTGTGCATTATTCATGACTATAAAAAAAATCCCACGTACTTAGGACCAAAAAAAATTTATGAGAGTGCATTTCACATTGCTTGTAATATATCTTTACAACTTATTGCCTAATCCAATTACTTGTGAAAATATAAATTTGTTTCAGGCAAAATAAATTGCATTATTCACACTCTGATCTTTACTACCAGTGGCTAGGTATTTCAAAACACCCTGAAGAGCTGGTTCAGAAGAAAAAATAGAGGAAATTCATTTGCAGAGATAGGAAATTTGCCAAAGTAATGCTATGATTTGTCATTTTAAAGAGAAAATAAAGTCAGCTGTTGGCAGGGCACATTTCCAAAAAGTCATAGTGCTGCAAGCATGTGGAATTTTTCAAGACACATTACAGGCATGTATTTGGCTCTGGAGCCAGAAACTTTCTAAAAATCTAGGACAAATATAGGTAACCTGACATAGTCTCAAATGAAGTGGCTTTATTTTACTATTACACTTTTAAGAAATCTATTTTTCTAATTAAATAAAATTAGAAGTATGATTGGAACAGAATGCCACTTCTGATCCTATATAATTTTGTAATATAACTCTGGGTGGTTACATTATCACCGTAAAAATGTAGGTTAAACGAGCTTGGAGAGCATGATAAGTATCACCAGACCTTTGGTGATACTGTGGTTAGACACTGAGATGTTAATTCAAAAGCCCATGATTCAAACCCACTATCTCCTCCACTGGAGAAATATATGTCAATCTACTTTCATAAAGGTTTCCTGCCTTGCTCTGTCCTGTAGAAATTGCTATGATTGAAATGAACTTGAAGGCAACAGATGTGCTATTATTTGGGGTTTGTTGTATTTGGTGTTTTTTGTTGGTTTGGTGTAGTTTGTTTTGGTTTTTTTTTGTCAGCATCTGATGTGTTTGGAATCACAGAAGCCAAGAAAGCTTTAGATACAAGCTGTCAGATCAAGGGTTGGACAATGAAAGATAAATGCTGAAGAAATTCGGCAGAAGTGAAGGGTTATCCTAGTGGAGGGTGGAGTTGGGAAAAAAGTGGGTCAAGACACTGGACAAAGGGCAGGGACAACACTGTAACTAATGGTTAACTCCACAATGAGGGATTTATCTTTCACTTGCTTGTCTGTCAGATACTCCTCTAAATCTGAACATTCAGATTAAGAAAGACTAGGAAGAAGGATTGGCCATCCACTTCTGAAATAGTAGGACTCTGAAAACCCTATGTGCAACAGAACACAAGTAGAATAACAGAGAGGGCAACTGAGGTAGAACTTTCAAGTATGGAAATACAAAATAAGAGGAACAGTTGTAAGCAGACACTAGTGATTGGAACATGGAATGTGAGAACCACGAATGTAGGAAAATTAGATATTGTTAAAGAAGAAATGGAACTCATAAATATTGACATACTAAGCATTGGAGAGATGAGATGGACTGGCATGGAGCATTTTGAGTCAGATGATCATATGATATATTACTCCGGAGATGAAAAGGTGAGGAAAAAAGTAATTTCTAGATCCGTCTTGAAGTACAACATTGTGAGTTCAAGTACAACATTGTGAGTGACAGAATAATATCCTATGCTAACAAGGACATCCAGTGAATACCACTATCATTCAGATTTATGCACCAACAACCAGAGCCAAAGAAGAGGAAATAGATGATTTCTACCAACTTTTAGAGTTGGAGATCGATCGAACATCCAATCAAGACGCATTGATAATAATGTGTGAGTGCAACAATGAATGAATGGAAATCCAAAGTCTCTGTAAATTTTTACTGAAATTAAAAATAAATTTAAATTTTAAAAAAGAAAAAAATAATGTGTGACTGGAATGCAAAAGTTGGTAACAGAGAAGAAGATTCAGTAGTTGAAAAACATGAACGTGGTAAGAAATGAAGCTGGAGATAGAATGATTGTATTTTGCACAATCAATGACTTATTCATTGCAAATACATTTTATAAGAAACATAAACGCAGGCTATACACATGTATTTCACCTGATGGTATGCATAGGAATCAGATCGATTACATCTGCAGAAAAAAACCGGTGGAGAAGCTCAATATCAACTGTGAAAATTCGGCTAGGAGTTGATTGAGGAACAGACCACCAACTACTCATAAGCAAGTTCAAGCTGAAGCTGAGGAAAATTAAACCTAATCCAAGGGAATCAAAATATGACTTCCAGAACCATCTCAGGAACAGGTTTGAGGCCTTGAACACTAATGAGCAAAGACCAAATGAGTTGTGGGAGGATGTCAAATGTATCATCCAGAAAGAGTGCAAAAGGTACAAAGACAGAAGAGAAAAAAAAGACCAAAATGGATGTCAGAGAAAACTCTGAAGATTACACTGGAGCGCAGATAAGCCAAAGCAGAAGGAAGAATTCAAGATACTAAAGAGCTGAACAGAAGATTCCAAAAGGCAGCATGGGATGTTGTTGTTG
>NW_006399800.1:16362481-16378645 GCF_000299155.1 Elephantulus edwardii | reverse complement strand
ATTTAAAAAAATAAAGAAGTATAGCTACAGATGAAACTACTAAGACAAGGTCAAGATGGTGCTCTCAATTGGCTATTTGGGAAAATAATGTCTTTACAAAAAGTAAAAAAAAAAATGATGAGGCTAACAAAACAGTAATTGCAAATGGTTTTACAGTCAATACACAGGCTTCCTCTTCTGTGTGCTCATATTTCTTAGGGTTCCTCTATAGCATCTTCCCACATGACATCCTCAATTTTCTGCCTCTTCTTCCTCTCATTTTCTCCTCTATAAACTTTCTCTCTATTTCTCCTCAAAACTCAATGCTATGGAATGGGAACTGACTCATAGGCGACCCTCAAGAGAGTTTCCAAAGCTGTAAATCACTCATGAAGAAAACCTATCTTTAAATTCTAGCCACCCACCAAAGAGACATAGCCTTTGGGTTAGTTATGCAACTTTCTAAAGACTATACCATCAGAGTTCCTCTCCATTTCTTCCAAGAGCCTTACATCCTTTTCCTGGCTGATTCAGAACACCTTTTCACTATCCTTAAATTCAGTAACATTTGAGTTCTAACTTTGTTGTTGTTAGGTTCTGAGGAGCCGAATACAACTCAAAGCGACCCTATGAGCAAAAGATCTGAAACCTTTTCTGTCCTGCACCATCCTCACACTTCCTAACATACAAGAGCCCACTGCAGCAGTCATCGGGTCAATCCATCTGGTTGAACGTCTTCCTCTCCTTTGCCGACACTCCACCCTTTCCAACATTATGTCCCTCTCCAAGGAACATGTCCAAAGTATGTGAGGTGAAGCCTCACCATTCTTGCCTCCAAAGAGCAATCTGTTTGTTCTCTTGTCCGTCTGTGGGATTTTCAGTGCTCTTCTCCAACACCACAGCTCGAAGCCGTCAATTATTTTTCTGTCATCCTTATTCTTTGTCCTGTTCTCAGATACATGGCAAGTAATTGGGAAGACTAATCACATATACCTGAGTCCTCAAATTGACATCATTACTCCTCAGTAATTTGGATAAGTCCCTAACTATAGATTTTCCTAGTGCAATGTGTCTCCTTAACTCCTGACTACTGGGACCAAGAGTGTCAATTGTGGATCCAAACATGATGAAGCTATTGATAATTTCAATCTCCTCATCCATGATGGCACTGCTTATTGGTCCTTTGGAATGAACCTTTATTTTCTTGATACTGACTTGCAATCCATACCAAAGTCTGCATTTGTTGATCTTCTGCAACAAGAGCTTCAAGCCCTCCTCACCTGCAGCAAGCAAGGTTGTGTCATCTGCATAACGCAGGTGACTGATGAGTCTCCCTCCAATCCTAACGCCACACTCCTCTTCATAGAGTCCAGCTTCTCAGATAATTATATCAGCATGCTGATTTAATAGGTATGGAGAGAGAATACAACCCTGATGCACTCTCTTCTGAATTCCAAACCATGCAGTGCTCCACTGCTATGTTCCCACAACAGCCTCCTGGTCCAATCAAGTGTTCTGAGATTCCCATTCTTCTCAATGTCAGCTAGAACTTGTTATGATCCACACATTCAAATGTCTTCGCATAGTCATTAAAACATAAATAGACAGTCTTCTGGTATTCTTTACTTTCAGCCAGGATCCATCTGACATCAGCAATGATATCCCTGTGCCATGGCCTCTTCTAAATCCTGCTTGAACTTCTGACATTTCCCTATCTGTGTACTGCTCTAGCCATTTTTTAACAATCTTCAACAGTATTTTGCTTCTGTGGGATATTAATGATATTGTTCGATAATTTCCAATTCAAGTGGATCACCTTCCTTTTGAAATGGAACAAATATGGACCTCTTCCTATTTGTTGGCCAGATAACTGTCCTCCAAATTTCCTGGCATAGATAGGTGAGCATCTCTAAGGCTGCCACCTGTTAATTGAAACAAGTCAATTGGTATCCCATCAATTCCTGGGGCCTTATTTTTTGCCAATGTCTTCAATGCAGCTTCTACTTCCTCCTCAAATCCTATCATGAAACTTCATAAATTTTGCTCTAAAAATAAATTAAAGACAATTTGAATTGCAAATAAAATTAATGCCTTCAACAGTTGAATCAATGAATATAGGAAGTTTTCTACGAAAAAAAAATTGAAAAAAATTCCAACCACAACAATTGGACTGAGAAATTATGATACATTCGCACAATGGAATACTATGTAGCATGCAGGAGCAATAACTGTAAATTATTACCTAACTTGGGAGGGACTGGAGAGCATTATGTTGAGTAAACGAACTCAGTCCCACAAGGATAAGTATTGTATCAGAAATTATTATAGAATGAGTATAAGGATCCAGGAGGTGTGGGAGAGGCTGGAAGCAGAGGGATGTGGATGTGCAGGGGGAAGAAGGAATTGATCAGTGTGTTGTACAATTTGATGGCAGGGGGTGAGGGAAATTGAAATAATTTATTTAAATTTGTATTAGAATTTTATAAATAAACTAGTGAAGAAAAAAGTATACTCAAAGCCTCAAACTCACTGCCCTTGATAAAATTCTAACTCAAAGTCAACCTTTCATCAGGTTTTTGAGGCTGTAAATAAATATTGGAGGAGATATTTCTCCCGTGGAGCTACTCATGGACTTGAAGTCTATGGGATAGTAGTACAACTTCCTAAGGTATATGCTACCAAAGTTTCTTTATACTAATAAATAAACACATTTATGAATATAACCAAACCATATCAGACAGAAAAGTATTTAGGGTTAGAATTTTTAAAAATATTTAACATTAAGCAAGTATTATAAAAATATTTCCTCTTTTGTATAGGTAAACAAATAAAAGACAACTGGTCAATGAATTAAAAAACAACAATAAGCTATTTAGGTCATGCTAGTAAATAACTATCAGAAATTGAAAATAATTAGGCTATTAGAAAATTGAAAGTAGAGATTGTCCAGATGTTTGAACCAATGAAAATATAAAAATTGTCCTCAGAGGGAAAATCAGAGCACTAAAAGTATTTATTAAACACAAAAAATGGAAAGCAAATTAAAAAAATAGTAAACTTTGGGAATAATGAAAGCTATCTTTTTAAAAAAAGTCTAAGAAAAGCAGAAAATTAAATTTGAAATTTTTTAATTAATCATTAATTAGAAAACAAAAACTGACTAAGATAATCATATACATTTTAGAAAAATTTTTAAATTTAATATTAAATATTTAAATGTAATAGCTAGATTAATGTTTAAAAGGGGGGGAAAACCTAAAACAAACAGGCACAAGCATGTAATAATCAAAATAAGAGATGAAAGAATGATAATCACTACTGTTGACATAGCAGTTACATTGTTCCAAAAGTGGAGCTGAGTGATTTTCAAGCATTTGCATATATCATTCTCTCCAAAATTCAGAACCTCTACAACAAAGACACCAGAAAACAAAGATGACAAATACTGAAGATAATCCTTCAACCCACAGTTTAAAAAGAAAAATACAAGGAAGTATTTAAACACTGTCTGAAGGAAGAAATTGAAGTGAAATATCAAAAAAGGAGAGTAACACTGCAGAGCTGTAAACATAGTGCTTTGGCCGTCTTGTGGTGTGGGAACACTGGGCAACAGTGGTGGTGACCATAGAGATATCCATACTGCTGAAAAGCTCCACTCTCTCCTGGTTGTCTCTCATGTCCAACACCCTCCCCATCAAATTACTCACCAAGTGGCAAGTAATTTCCCTCCCTTCCCTAGGCCCAGCTCTACCTCATAGCTACGCACATGTCATCTTGTATCTGAAGTCAGAGACTCACAGAGCCTTCTTCCTGTATCCTGCAGACTGTACCACACCTGACCTGCATTCAGTCTCTGGGTTTGTAAGAATGCCTCCAACTAATGGGGCTCTTTTCTTTTACTGGATACCCTTGTCCAATTCATAGCTACATTTGTCCACACTTGGAGATGTCAGATTGGCAGTGACTATCTTCTCTAGTAATTTCTGACTGAATGCCGTGCCTATACCATCTCCTGGAGTGACAAAGACTTGACTGATCTGTTGCCAGGCAGACTAGCCCAGGCTCCTTTGAGACCAGCAGAAACTGCCCCAGGCTGGGTACCCCAAACCTTGGCATCTCTTAACAGACATGCCCAATACTGAGAAAGGTGTTACCTGAGACCTGGCTCATAGCTTGAGACATCAGTCACTATTCAGACATACAGAACCTCTGAACTGACTGAACACCTCAACTCCAGTCTTCTGTTAGGCTGATAAATACACTACCCCGGGCAAGACAGTTTGTTTTTAATTTCCCATTGCATGCATGTCTGTTTTATGTTATTTGCATGCTTAGCGGCTGCCCTTGGTGGACTGAGTTTGGTGGAGCTCCAGTTTAAAACAGTTTTGGAAGCAGGAGTTGCATTCATTTCCTGAAATACATGCCTCTGGAAACTCTATGAACTTGGAGAAACAACAACTATAGAAAGGCTTCAGGCTTTTTGTTCATCGGGTCACTATGTGTCGTGCTCGACTTGACAGCAATAAACAACAACCACAACTTATGTACTTTTCTCTGTTGAGTACAGCACTTGTCAGTTTGCTGTTCGGGGGTCACTTGCATTTTACTGTGATATCACATATTGTTTATGGGTATCCTTGCTTGCTCGATAGTTTACTCTTACGAATGCAATATGTATATGTCAATGTACTGTACTGGGGCCAAATGACAGGTTTCTGTGATGCTGGAACTTATGGTGCCAGCTTTTAAGATATCAGCAGGATCATTCTTTACGGACAGGTTTTAAAAGAGTTTCCAGATTGATACAGAATAAGCAACAGGACTGGTCATATACTTCTGAAATAATACGCCTTCTAAAAACCTATGGCTAGCAAAGGAACTTGGTTAGGTGGTGTCCTGAAAGAGGACAAATTGTACATATGAACAATTGTATGAAACACAATGCAAATGAAAGTTTGTATAAAACATATGTTGTACACAAATGAAACACAATGTAAACAAACTACTGTATGCAAACCAATGGGGGGGAAACTTTTAAAATTAGGGAGAAAGCAGCTGCAAACATCCACAAATAATTAACTGGAACATTGAAGTATACAAAGCATGAACCTAGGAAAACTGGAAACTATATAAAACTAAATGAAACTCAAAGATCAATATCCCTGGTGTTAATAAGCTGAGATAAAATGGCTAATTTTAATCAGGCAGTTACATGATCTACTTCAGGATCTATCTTCAACATTCTGTTTCAAGATCTATCCTGAAGTTCAATGCTAAGTGATAGGACACTACCATTATATATAACAGGAAGTCCTGTTAATAAACTATTATTATTCAAATATATGCAACAACTATGAAAGCCAAAGATGAAGATATTAAAAATTTCTATCAACTTTTGCAATCTGAAATTGACAGAACATGTCATCAAGATGCATTCAGAGTAATTGGTGACTGCAATGCAAAAGTTGGAAACAAAGAAGTAGGATTGATAGTTGGAAAACACAGATGAGATGACAAAAAAGAGACTAGAGTTTGAATAATGGAATTTTATACAATTAAATATTAAAAAAATAAACAGTGATAATGTGTGTGTACCTCATATGAACCAGATAGACTATATCTGTGCAAAGAATTGCTGGAGAAACTCAGTATCAGCAGTCAAATCCAGATCAGGGGTTGACTACGGAATAGATTATCAATTACTATTGGGCCACTTTCATATTTTTCCCAACAATAAGGAAATGTGCAAAGAACTGGAATTAAAGAACAGAGTTAAAATTTCTCATGCTGAAAAAAATGGTGGGTAAATTCAAGCTTCATATTGCAATACTGAAATCTTTCTTGGCCAAAATCTTAAAGGCTATATACTGCATCAAAAGAAGATGAAAGGAATACACAGAGTTACTGTACCAAAAACAATTAGTCAACAATGCACCATTTCAGGAAGCAGCATATGATCAAACTAAAGGTAATAAAGGAAGACCTTCAAGTTGTATGAGCACATTAGCAAAAAATAAGGCCCCAGGAATTGGTGGACTATCAGGTGAGGTGTTTTGGCAAATAGATACATCCTTGGATATGCTCAATGGCTTATGATAAGAAATTTGGCCAGTTGACTGGAAAATATCTATTTCAATTATTTTAAAAGGATGATCCAAAAGAGTGTGGAAATTATCAAACAATATCATCAATATCACTTTCAACTGAAATCTTGCTAAAAATTACTAAAAAAACAATTGAAACAGTACATCAACTGATAATTGCCTGAAATTCAAGCTGGAAGGAGTGATGGTCTGTGAGATATCATTGTTGATCTCAGATGGATTTTGATTGAAAGCAGAGTATACCAGAAAAATATTTGCTTATGTTTTGTTGACTATGCAAAGGTATCTGACTGTGTGAACCATAACAAATTCTGGATAATATATTGAGATGATGGAGAATCACGTAGCACTTAATTGCCCTTATGTGAAACCTGTGCATAGACCAAAAAAAAGTTTGTCCAAACAAAACTAGGGAACATGTAATTTCAAATCAGGAAAGGTGTGTATCAAGGTTGTCTCCTTTCTCCACACCTTTTCAATCTGTAGAGTGGCAAAATAATTAAAGCTGGACTATTTGAAGAAGACTATGGTATCAAAATTAGAGGAAAACTCATCAGTAACCTCCATTGCGCAGATGACACAATCTTTCTTACAGAAAGTGAAGAAAGACTTGAAAGCATTTACTATAGAAGACAAAGACTAGCTTTTAAATATGGATTACATGTCAATATCAAGGAAAAAAAATCCTCACCACAGGACCAAGAGATAACATCATGATTGTTGTTGTTGCTGTGTACCATTGAGTTGGAAACTGACCCATAGCTGGCCCTCCAGTGGGTTTTGGGGTTTCCAGAGGCAGTTAATCACATGGGAGAAGATTGCGTGGTGTAGCTGGTGGATTTGAACTGCATGCCTTTGGGATTGCAAGGCAGCTTCTTGCCACTAGGCCACCTGGTGCCCCCAATATCATGATAGGTGGAGAAAAGATTGTTCTCAATGATTTCATCATTTTACTTGGATCCACAATAAACACCCATGGTGCAGTCAAGAAATGAAAAGGTAGGTTGCATCAGGAGCTCTGATGGTTTATTGTTAAGGAGTTGTGTTGCCAACTAAAAGGAACATGTTTCAAATCCACCAGCTGCTCCACAGGAGGAGTTTGGGCAACCTCCTCCCATGTGATTTATAGCCTCTAAAAACCCACCAGATGGACAGCTATGAGTCAATTCTAACTTGATGGCACATAAAAACCATAAAAAAAGTAAGTTATACAATTTGAGATAGTTGTAAAAAAATATGTATTTCCATTAGAAATATAATTTAGTACTCCTGTAATTTCAAAGAATTTTGTTCAATAATTGAAAAATTGCTTGAAAATACGTTTTCAAGGTTGTTCAACTTTTTAAAAAAAATTTTATCAATTTTAATGAATGTTTACAGAGATTTTGGATTTCTATTCATTCATTGTTGCACTTTTCTTTGTGCTCACCCCCCCCTCCCCTGGTTGTTCAACTTTTAAAATAACAACCCAAACCTGAAAAGAAGATTAAATAGGTATGGGGGGGGGAAAGATTGAATAGATATGGCTGTGGCATCAAGGGTGTCATGCCCTAAGGAACGTGTAGAGATCTGGAATTGGAGAATTTGAAAAAGGGAAAATTTGCTAGGTGTTCCTCGAACTTTTAAAAGAACTAAAAAATATACTCAAGCCTTGAGTTGCAATACTGAAATGCAGTGGAAAATATCTAAAGTGATCCAAGAAATATAAAAATAAAATGGAGAGAATACACAGAGTCACTATATCAAAAAGAACTGGTCAACACTGAAATATTTCACAAGTATTATAAGATCTAGAGCTAATGGTAATGAAAGAAAACATTCAAACTACAGGGAAGACATTGACCAAGAACAAGGCCCCAGGAGACGATGGGATAACAACTGACATGTTTCAAATGTCAGATGCAGCGCTACACATGCTCACCAGTCTATGCCAGAAAATTTGGAAGACAACTTCTGGACTGACTGACTGACTGACTGAACAAATTCATATTTGTTCCCATTTTCAAGAAAAAGGTGATTCAACAGGATGAGTGTGGAAATGGTTTAGCTATATCATCAATGTCATTTGAAAACAAAATATTACTGATGATCATCTAAAAAATAGTCCAAACAGCACTACTAAGTTTTTACTTTCTATTAACTGCCAGAAATTCAATCTGGGTTCCGAAGAGGCTGTGGCACCAGGGGTATCATTGCTTATATCAGATGGAGCCTGGCTGAAAGCAGAGAATACCAGAAGAATGTCTATTTGTATTATATTGGTAATACAAAGGCATTTGATTGTGTAAATCATAACACACTATGGCTAACAATGAGAAAAATAGGAATCCCAGAAGCATTTATTGTGTTCTTGTGAAACCTAAATGATAAAGCTTTATCTCACATTTTTGGGTGTATTGTTCAGAGAGGCTAATATTTGAGAAAGGACATCATGCTTGGAAAGATGGAGGGAAAGAGAGGAAGAACCTTAACAAGACGATTGACATGGTAACTGCAGCAATGGGTTGGGTTCAAATATGTCAAAGATGATGAAAGTGGCACAACATGGGACTGAGATCAGATCTCTTGTTTGTAGGGTCACTCTAAGTCATACTCCACTGGACAGCACCTAACAATAAGAACAACAGCAAGCCTGAAAAAAAATTCTTCAATAAGAATTTTCGTAGCCATGTA
This sequence comes from Elephantulus edwardii, assembly GCF_000299155.1. Taxonomy (NCBI): domain Eukaryota; kingdom Metazoa; phylum Chordata; class Mammalia; order Macroscelidea; family Macroscelididae; genus Elephantulus; species Elephantulus edwardii. The sequence continues at coordinate 16,369,889 of NW_006399800.1, read as the reverse complement.
AACAAACATCTCAAAAGAAACAGTAACAACATTTTCTTTTGTCACAAATTTAATTTGTTCAAGGCTAAAAAGGAATGCTGCACTCAAAGTCATCTCTGATAGTTGGAAGGCTGAGGATTAAAATCCTGTCCGTATCTGGTGATTCATGCTGGAAAGTGAAGTGTTGGAACAGCTGTCTCTCCTTGTGTATGCCATTTCTCCACTTTAACCTATTTCTCCATCTGGTCTCTTCAATATAGCTGTTTCTAGGTAGCTAGATTTCTCACCACTCTGACCAACTCACAGCTCCTGATGGAGATGTATTTCCCACCTGGAAGTTTTGTTGCCTTTTATACTTATCAACTTTATGAAAGTCTTCTTACATTATCAATAAAAACATTTAAAAAGAAGTTTTCACGCATGGTATTTTAATGTGTAAATATTTAATAAGGTAAACATTCCATTCCCAATCCTATTCTTTTTCATTCCATTCCATTCCGTTCCGTTCCGTTCCGTTCCATTCTATTCCATTCTTCTATTCCAAATGTCTGTAATCTTTATATCTGGCTAAAAGGCCAAATCTATTTCTTTTATCTGCAATTTTATTAGAAGCCCTGATGATGCAGTGGTTACTACACTTCACTGTTAACTGACAAATCAACAGTTTGGACCCACGTTGGAAAACTGATGTGGCAATCCGCTTTGATAAAGGATTAAGGCCTTGGTAATATTTTTTTTTAGACGTTGGAAATCTTGTGAGGCAATTCCACTCCATCCTTTATGATTATTATAAGTTGGAATCAACTTGATGGCAATGGTTTTGAGTTGGCTTATGAACGAGGATTTTTTTTGAGCTAAGAGTTTTGGGAGTTGTTTTTTTTTTCCAAAAAGAAATTTCTTGCTTAATGTAATTTATTTTCTATGAAGTTTTACTTGTTTTTGTTGTTGTTAAGTGCCGTCGAGTCATAGACGACCCATAGCCACCTTATGAACGAAAGTCTTGAACACAATACTTTCATCTTTGTCTCCAAGTTCATAGAGTTTCTGAAGGCAAACAAGGTTTATTATCATATAATTTGAAAATATAAGTCAATATAACCATTCTATCCTATTTGATTCTTAAGATCTCATATATCATTCTTTTCTATTAGCTTGCATACAAAATTTGTATACATTGTTGCACGCATTCCCTAAATGTACCACTGTACAATTTAGACATAAGACAAAACAACACACACACACATATATACATGTGTTCTTTCTAAACTTCATTTTATTGTTCTTTTAATTAAAGTTTACAGAAAAGTTGCATTTTCATTCACTCATTGTTGCACATTTTCCTCCCTCTCACATATATGTGTTTACATATGTATAGATAGAGAGAGATGAGAAAGGGGGAAATGAGGGAGGGAGGAAGAGAGAGAGAGAGAGAGAGAGAGAGAGAGAATGAATATATGTGCAAAAAAAGACCATGCCTTCAGTTTTGGGTTTTTGTTTTATACTAGAAATAATTTCTTCTCCTCAAGAGGCCAAATGCTTGAGAGAAGAAAATTCCTAAAATAAAAGCAAATATGAAAAAGAAACTAAAGAAATTCTGCAAGTTTAAATCTTTATTCTCCTTTCCATGTATCTAGCAGATAAATATGAAGACCCTCAAAGTCTTATTTTGGGTCCTGATAGAGCAACTTTCACTAATGTTGTCAACAAGTCAACTCTAACTCCAACTCAAAGTAACTTTAGGAGATTAAAACATTTCTAGTCACCCACTGGTGTGTTTGAGGTCATTATTTCAGCTATAGTATAAATCCAGCTCATTGAGGCTTTTCCTCAATTTTGTTGACATTCTATCAAGCATGGCATCCTTTTTAAGGAATCAGCCTTTCGTGAAGACACATCTAAAGTAATGGAGTCAGTCTTGCCATTTTCATTTTTAAGTGAGATTCTGACTGTACTTCTTCTAAGGCTAATTTGTTTCCATGGTATATTCAATACTCTTCACTAACACCATAGCTTGAACAAATCAAAGCTTTCGTTTTTCTATTCCATATGAGTATGGAGCAGGTTGATCAACATAAAGTGTGAATGTGACCTTACTTGGAAACAGGAGTTATGTAATTACATTAATGATTTCCCCTTTTTAGTTAGTGCTGTCTCCAACACAGCCACTACTACTCACCTAATTGTTATTGTTGTGTGCTATCGAATCAGAACTGACCCACAGTTGACCTGCTAGCCGGTTTTCATAAGCAGTTAATTGCACAGGAGATTGTCCATCTTTCTCTCACTGGTGGATTTGAACTGCAACCTTTGGGATTGCAGAACAGCTTCTTAACACCAGAGCTCACTAATTCACCTAATAGCTAAATAAATTAAAACTTTATGAAGAGATTGAGATTGTTAACAATTGCAGCTGTGCTCAGCTCCACAACCAACACTTTGAGCACTAGTAGTCAGGAAATCAAAAGGTGAATTGCATTAGGTAAATCTGCTGTCAAAGACCTTTCCAGAGTACTAAGAAGCAATGATATCAGTCTAGAGACTAAGGTGTGCCTGATCCAGTCCATAGTCTTCACAATTACTTGCTATGCATCAAAGAGCTGGATAATGGCTAAGGATGATAGAAGAATAATTGATGATTTTGAGTTGTGGTGCTGGAGAAGAGTCTTGAACATACAAGGGCCCACCAAGAAAACAAATTGGTCTGTCCTGGACAGGGTGAAACCAAGTTTCTCCTTGGAGGATAGTGATTTTTTTCCTTTTTATTATTAAACTAGTTTATTTACAAAATTCAAATACATTGTTTTCCAGAACAGGTTCTTCCAATTTCCTTCACCCCATCCCAATAAAATTGTACAACTACATGAAGAATTTTGAAGCTCTGTTTCCATACTTTGGGCATGTGGCCAGGAGGGACTGAACCTTGGAGAAGGACACCATGCTCAGAATGATGGTGGGATAACACAGAAGAGGAAGACCCTGGATGAAATGGACTGATACAGTAACAAGGGCAGTCGGGGTAGGTGTGTCAGAGTCAGTAACACTGGCTCAGGACAGGGCAGGCTTCAGAGGTATTGTACATAGGGTCACTATGAGTCACAGGTGAATCAAAGGCTCATAACAACAACAACAACAAACTTCATTTACTAAATTAATTAATATTTCATCTTAGTGTTATATTTTACTCTTCTGCTTACAAACTCTGATGACATGGAGTCGTGTTGGCACTGCCCCTAAAGTATTGCACCGTTAACCAAAAGAATCTCATGTCTCTTGTGTTTCAAAACCAACAGTTGCTCTGCCGCATGTTTGCCTACCCTGCTCATTCAATTCTATATCTTTATTTTTAAACATAATAATATATATCTGCATTTGAATGTTCATTGAACATATGAAGACACAAATAAGACATACAAGAATTCCCCTCAGTTATCATGAAAGTGAGTTCATTTTTACCTTTGATTGTAATTGAGTAAAGAAAAAACCCTGAAGGAACTGACTCATATGGCAACTAACACTTGTTGTAGGTGGCAGGAAAGGGGAATTGGGAGGGGAAGATCCCAAATCATGGAATTTTAAGAAGACAGAATAAGAAAATGCAATGCAGAGGAAGATTCTGAGGTGTGCATATATTATGGGTTGTGGGGTCAGAGAAGGAAGGTTCATGCTGAAAGAGAATACTCAAAGTAATTGAGAGATGGAAATAAACTTTTCCAAGAACTAAATTCTTCTAGGGGACAGCACTGAAGTGGCACATTGCTTCTGACTATGTCATTTTCTGGAATAAATCATAATAAAAAGGCATACTTCTTCATACTGGAAAATCCACTATGTGTAATATTTGCAAGAAGTTTGTCTTCACACTTAAATGTTTTGTACCTTCTCTTTACAGAAATTTTGGTTGCATGTAGGAAAGTAAAATAGAAATTAAAACACATAATTTAGTTAATTCTCTAAGAGTATCTAATAAGTGTCACTGAAATTATTTCAATGGCATGGCACATGGATGTCTAGCTTAAGTTGAAAGTGAAGTACAGTCATTAAAGGACTCATGGAAGAAGGAGTTGAGTTTAAGAACTCAAGAATTTAAGCCATTTTATCCAAAATTTCTTTATTATACATCTACTACATGAATAAAGAATAAGGGAACTATGGTGGCCTAATGGTAAGGGGCTGAGCTACAATCACAAAAGCAAATTTACCAGCTCCTCTATGGGAGAAGGACAGGTAATCCGCTCTTATGTGACTTACTGCATCTGAAAATCCACAGGAGGGTCACCTACGGGTCAGTTCTGACTTGACAGTACACAACAACGTAAATAAATTACTCTATGCTACCTCAGGGTGAGATGAATTGACACAGTAACTGAGATAATGGGGGTATGTGTGTCAGAGACAGTGAGACATCTCCAGAGAGGCTAGGTTTCAGAGCGATTGTACTTAGGGTTGCTATGAGTCACAGTCTACCCAACGGCATGTAACAACAACAAACAGTAGGAAAAGGATTGTTTCTCTGGAAATTTAAGATCAATTAAGAGATAGTCAGGGCCAAGATAAAAATCCGTTTGAAATATAAACTAGGACATTTTTTCTTATTCATCTTGCAAGAAATGAAAGAGAAGGCAGTAGTAGTGAAGAAAAAAGATGGAAAATTTTGAAAGACAACAATTTATAGTTGTAACACTTGTATCTCCACAAGACACTTAAGCAGCAAATTTAGAGATAAGATTTCCTAATTGTCTTGTAAAATAATTATCCAAGTCAAGATTCTTTATATTGCACCATTAAGATTTGCAGCTCTGTTGACCTGATATGAAGCTGTGGCGCAATCCCAAAGGTACACAGTTCGGATCCCCTAGTGGCTCTGCAGGTTAAAGTTGGGCAATCTCCTCCCATGGGATTTACTGGAGGGTCAACTACAGGTCATCTCTGACTCAATGTCACACAACAACAACCACCATTAAGATTTCTTTAAAGGCAAAAAATGAAGTGGGAGGCATAGCACTCCCTGATCTCAAAACCTACTACATAGTGGTAATAACCATAACAGTATGATACTGGTACAATGACAGAAATGTAGACCAAGGGAACAGAATCAAGAACCCAGAAATGTACCTCTCTATGGTCAATTGATATTCAACAAGGAAATAAAACCTATCCAATAGGAAAACAACAATCTCTTCAACAAATGGTGCTGGCAAAACTGAACTGCTACATGCAGAAAGCTAAAACAGGATTACATGTCACACCATAAAAATCAACTCAAGATGGATCAGAAGAGATCTGGAAGTAAATCCCAAAACCACAAAGTTCATAAGAGGCAAACTAGGACCAATCTTAGAAGGCTTAGTCTATGATATAAAGAAACTGACAAATACAACCAGAAATGCACAATCTAGAATGGATAAACTTGATGAATGGGACCTTCTAAAGATTAAATCTCTGTGCACATCAAAACCTTTTTTCTAATAGAGTGAAAAGAAAGCCTACCAACTGGGGCGGGGTGGGGGAACATTTCACAATACCATCTCAAACAAGGGTCTCATAATAAAAGTTTATAGACTACTTTAAAAATGGGCAAAAGACATTGAAAGAATTCTAATAGACGAAGACATTCGGATGGCCAACAGACACATGAATAAATGTACATAATCACTTGCATCTCTTATGAGAGATGCAAATCAAAACCATAATGAGATACCAACTCACCCCATTAGTAGTAGCAAAGTTTAGAAGGAAAGCAAGCAATAAATTTTGGCAGGCACGTGGAGCAGTGGGAACTCTTGTACACTGTTGGTGGGATTGTAAAGTGATACAACTGATCTGGAAGGCAGTTTGGTGTTCTCTAAAAAAAAAAGATAAAGAAAGAAACTGGACAAAGGAACTTCATACAACCCAGCTATTCCACTACTAGGAATGTACCCCAAAGAAATTAGAACTGAAACACAAATGGAGATTTGTACACCAATGTTCATAGCAGTGTTATTCACCATCACAAGAACATGGAAACAACCCAAATGTCCAGCCACAACTGAATGGGTAAATTGTGATACATTCACACAATGAAATAGTATGCAACACTCAGGAGCAATGATTTCAAAAAATACTACAGAACTTGGGAGAGACAATTGTGCTAAATTAACTAACTCAGTCTCATAAGAACAAACAGTACATAAGACCATTATTGTACAAATAGAAGGATAACTAGTAAAACAAGCATAGGAAAAATATGAGAGAAGAAGGGTGAGAATGGGTAGGGGTAAAATCACAGAGTTGCACAAATTGGTGGATGGAGGGAAGGGGTAAAGGAAATGGGGGGAAACGGGAAATGACAGGGTAATGGTGAGCATGGTACAATGGTGATTTATTTTGTAAAACATAATGAATGAGAATGAGTATATGAAACACAATAGGAATGAAGAATAATAGTGTGAAACACAATGAATATAAACTTTGTAAGGAACCAGTATAAAAGATGAAATAATAGAAATAAATGATAATGAAATAAATTGATTTTACACTTAATTTCATGACACAAATTATTATTATATGTATATTAAAATGATTCATTAAAGAAGGTTTTAACAACAAAAAGATTTCATGTAAAGGAACATTTGACAACTTGCCTCAATACAGCCTATTTCAATACCTTACTAAAATATCAAAGCGAACAACTTTCAGCTAATTGCTATTGAGAATTTGTTATGTAGAAGGAAAGAGTCAGAGGTCTATAAATCTATTAACAAATTTAATGTTCACAATAATCCTATACTACTATTACTGTTACTTTTGTATGAATCAGGAAGTAAATAATAGACCACTTAAGTAACCTATCCAAGTTCACAGGGTCAGTAAGCCACAGAGCTAGTATTCAAATACTGCTAATCTGATTCCTGGCCCAAGCTATGTCAACCATACCTCTCACTTTTTTGAAACCAATACTGACAGTAAAAGTATCCTTAGAAACAAGTATTTCCAGGAACTATAAAGGGGATTGAATTTTTTTTTTCAGTGTTTATCCATGTGTAATATCTTTGAAAGTAGGAAAGAAAATCTTTTATCACATTTCTCACTAGAGGGTTTAATCTGAGGCACAATAGAGAATTGTCAATTTGCTATCCACAAAAGATGATTTCTGTTAATTTCATTTTGGTGAGTGAGGCCACATTTCTCCTCATAGAGTCCAGCCTCTCGGGTGATCTGTTATGTATATGCTGGGCTATACAAAGAGGAATGTGGCATCAAGGTTGGTGGAAGAATCAACAACCTGCATTATGCAGATGATATAACCTTGCTTGCTAAAACTGAGAAGGATCTGAAGCACTTGCTGCAGAAGGTCAAGGACTACAGCCTCCTATATGAACTGAAGCTCAACATCAAGAAAACAAAGATTCTCACCACTGGGCCAATTGGCAGCATCAGTATGGATGGT
>NW_006399800.1:16351564-16353056 GCF_000299155.1 Elephantulus edwardii | reverse complement strand
CATAGGGTCGCTATGAGTTGCAAACGACTCGACGGCACATAACAACAACAATTGTCCTGTTAAACTTTGTCAGGGCTACTGGGGTGAGATGGTTAAAAACTCAGTGTTTTTTTAAAATGCAATATTAAATCCATGCATCAAAAAATACACTTACTTTTCAAATTGGTAGAAAGTGGTAAAAATTGCATCAAAAAATCCATTTTATTGTGATTTGAATGAACATTTATGAAGCAAATTGGTACTCCATTCAAACGGGCCGGCACATTTTGTTTGTAACAATAATTATAATACTCACTATGTAATCTTCTCACTGTCTCCCTGTAATTTTTATTTCTATTAATCCTTCTACCCTACCCTCTCCTGCTCTAGGTACTTGGTTCTTAGGCAAATGTTGTACCTTTTCATCTTATATTCAGAGGAGTGAATGTCTGTCAATACTACTGTGTCCCTTATAAACCTGTCTACTGTTTGGCTGAAAGTTGACCAGATGAGGGGTGAGGGTGAATTTGTTTCAGGTTCCAAGGAGGACTGAAGGCCAAAGTTTTGGGGTTTCTACTAGTCTCCATCAGACAAGTAAGTCTTGCTTTTTTTATGCTTTTGAAATTTGTTACACATTTCCCCCACCCTATCCAGAATCATCCACTATGATACCTCTTGGAGTGGTCAGCTGTGGTAGATGAGCCAATCAAGTTCCCACAAAGATTTAAAGCTTTGAAAGCCGAATAGGACAGTTCTACTCTGTTCTACAAGGTTACTATGGGTTGGAACTGATTCAACAGAAGTAGATTTTGGAAAATATTCACAAAATTTTGTTTATCCACTCATTAATTTATGGGCATTTGTGTTGTTCTAATCCTTTCATTATTATGATTTGTCCTGTTGTGAGTATGTATACACCTGAGTATTTATTTTCAATTAAGAATAAAGCAATTCTGTCTTATATAGTGTTCAAAATTTTAAATATTTTATATATATAATAGAGTATTTATGACTTATATTACTCTTTACAATAATTATCTAAGTCAAGGGACCTTAGAGAAAGCCTTATGTATCACAACAAAATAGTGTCTGATATAGTGCTGGAAGATGAACTCCCTAGGTTGATGGCAACAGCAACAGACACAAACATACCTGTGATTGTGAAGATGGTAGAGACAGGATAATGTTTTGTTTTATTATGCATAAGGTTGCCAGGAGATAGACACAGATATTATGCCAACTATTAACAAGAAAAGAATTGCCTCAATAAACCAAGTCACAGAAAAGTTGATTATCATGTGATAAGTGGAGAACCCCATCATAAGTAAAAATAAAATTAGCAATACTATTATTGCGTTTGTTATTATATTGTGCCAAGTACTATGCCTAGTGTTTCTTTGTGTATTTCTTTCAATACTACATGATGTAACTATTAATATTATCATTGATACCCAAGAACAAAAAGTTTAAAGAGATAAATGAGCATTCTTCTTTTTTAATTTATTTTTATTCT
>NW_006399800.1:16345676-16351464 GCF_000299155.1 Elephantulus edwardii | reverse complement strand
CTGGAAACTAAGGTGCGCCTGATCTGGGCTATAGTCTTCTCAATTAGGTGCTATGCATCAGAGAGTTGGAGAGTGACTAGGAATGATAGAAAGAGGATTGATGTCTATGAGCTGTGGTGCTGGTGAAGATTGTTGAATATACTATGAACAGCTAGGAGAACAAACAGGTTTGTCCTGGAGAGGGTGAAGCCAGAATGCTCCTTGGAGTCAAGGATTCTGAAGATTTGTCTGGCATACTTTGGGCATGTTGCAAAGAGGGACTGGTCCTTGGAGAGGGACATTATGTTTGGAAGAGTGGAGGGACAGCGAAGGAGAGGAAGACCCTTGATGAGATGGATCGATTCTGTAATTGGGTGGTGGGAATGAGTGTGTTGGAGAAGACGAGGTTGGCACAGGATAGAGCAGCATTTAGGGCTCTTGTACATAGGGTTGCTATGAGTCGCAAGCGGCTCGACAACACATAACAATAAACAACAACAACACTAAAATCATACACTAGCAAAATTCTCCTGAGGATTATCCAGAAAAGACTTGATAGAGAACTATCAGAAATATAGGCTGGCTTTAGAAGAGGTCGTAGCACTAGGGATCTTATTGCCAATGTCAGATGGATCTTGACCAAAAACAGAGAGTACCAGAAGAATGTCGATCTGTGCTTCATTGACTATACAAAGGCATTTGACTGGGTGGATCACAATAAATTGTGGCCAACCTTGAGGAAAATGGGAATCTCAAAACAGTTGATCATGCTTATATGAAACCTTTTCTGACAGTAGCAACAAAATCGGTAACTGACAATATTGTATTGAACCCCACTTGCTTAACTCCTCAGACCAAATACAGTGAGTGAAGAGCCAGAAAGACTAAATGACTGGGCTTAAGTGTCTCCGTCTGTGGGAAGACAATTCTCCGAGCCTCAAAATTTCAGTCTTAACCCAGTTCCCTTAACCTTATCATTGTGGAGGAACTGAGCTGGTAAACACACACACACACACCCATACACACAGAGTCTCTCTCTCTGTCTCTCTGTCTCTCTCTCTCTCTCTCTCTCACACACACACACATACATATACATATACATATACATATACATATACATATACACATACACATACACATACACATACACATACACATACATATACATATACATATACATACACATATACATACACACATACATATACATATACATATACATATACATATACATATACATATACAGAACAATTCCTTCGCTGTAATGGAATGAGGTCTTTCCTCTCTCTTTAGATGTTCCCTTTGCTGGAAGCAGTGCCTCATTAGCAATTTGCTTTTCTAGATAAGGCATTCCTTTTAGTGTTTGCTTAAAAAGAAAATTTAAAATCACAACAAAATGTTAAATTAAAGATTTACCCAAAAACTAGATGTGGGGGGGGGGATGTCTCTTTAAAGGTAACATTATTAGCAGAACTATTATTATCTGTTCTCAGATATATTCCCTAAGCTGTGCTACTCTCTTACTTATTATAGTTAGCAATAAATTTCCACACTACTTAAATAGAACTATGCCAAGAATAGTAAAGTTATAGTTCTATTTGGTAAGATTTGAGAAAAGTATGAGTTTACTAGTTCTTCCTCTGCCATTTTCCCTACTTTTCTCCTAAGAGACTTGATGGGTATGTGTAATTGTGATGATAAATATTTTTTTAGGGTTTTTTTTTTAGTTTTTTTAAATATTTTCTTTATTACTATGGCCTCATTGCAATAAGGGTGATCTCTTTATTCTAAATTAAGAATAATTTTTGATTGGAAAAGTGTACACTAATGATAGCACTGTTGTCCAGTATCCCTTCATGAATTATACTCTGTCTCCTAGCAATGAGACCTGAAGAGAATAACAATACAGCTTCTGGATGAAAAGATTTTGGCTGAAGCATACCATGGGCATTTCCAAATAGTTTTTAATAGCATTTTTTTGGTTTGTTTTTTAGTTGGTTCCCCCTCCCCATAAGACTTCCTTAAAAAATTATGTTTTCTTCATGCTAAATAAATATCACAAGTTTCTACTTAAAACTTGTAAAGCAATTCTTCCTTCAGCTATACATGAATCAATAGAAATTATTGTTAAAATATTAGAAAGAAGTCAAAGGAAGGAATTCTACTTACTTCAAAGTTTTCTGAATTCTTTTAAAAATGAGTAATACCATTGTAAAAATTCCCAAATTATAAGACCTATGTTTTGGAGAAAGGAAAAGATGAAATATATTAGGAACTTCACCTGCTAGAAAATTTTAAGTATTCAAGACAATTAAAGAGACAGTCAACTGAGAATGAAATGAATGTATTATTTTAATCAGTATATTTTAATCTTCCATTTAAAAAGCTACCAAATAATGTTTCTCATATATTTTAATGTTTCTAATATATTTGTTTTTACACCTTGAACTGAAATATACATATATGTGTATGTATATGGCTAATGAATATACATAATTATTTATGGCTCACCTATATATTTACATGTAAAAATATATACATACATATCTATAAACTATTTTTATTGTTATTGTTAAGTGTTATCCAGTCACTATTCACTCACTATGCACACATCCTGTTTACTCATAGGAAACAAGTGAACAACAGATTTGAATTTTGCCCTGCATTGTACCATCCTCACAATCTCTGATATACTGACACATTGACACCCGTTGTTACAGTTACTGTTTCAACCTATCTGATTTAGGGTTACCCTCTCTTTTTCTCATTGTCCACCTTTCCAGAGCAATCTTCTTCTTCGTCGTCTTCGTCTTATTCGTCCTCGTCTTCATCTTCATCTTCTTCTTTTTTAGCATGATATCTTCTTTCAAGGACTGGTTCCTCTTGATAACATGCTCAAAGTTTGTGAAATGAAGTCTCATCACCCTTGCCTCTGACTTTGGTTTCACTCCCTGCAAGCAGACTAGTTTGTTCTTTTGGCAGTCTGTTTAGTATTCCTCTCCAACATTACAATTCAAAGACATCAGTTCTTCCTCTGTCATCTTTGTGCACATTCCAATCAACTATTATAAACAATGAGAAATACATGTTTCTATGCAAAGGCATCTAACTATGTGAATCACAACAAATTATGGCTAACCTTGACTATAATGGAAATCCCAGAACATTTGACTGTGTTTATGCAAAACCTATACTTGGATCAGTAAGGAGTCCTCAGAACAGAGAACAGAAATGTTACGTGGTTCAAAATCAGAAAGGACGTGGTCAGGGTTGCATCCTATCTCCATAACTTTTCAATCTATCAGCAGGACAGGTCATTCTGGAAGTTGGGCTTTATGCGGAGGAATATGGTATCAGGATTGGAGACTCATCAACAACTTACATTATACAGATGACACAACCTTGTTGAAACTGAGGAGGACTTGGAGCACTTGCTGCAGAAGGTCAAGGACTTTAGTCTTCAGTATGGCTTGAAACTCAACATCAAGAAGACAGAGATTCTCACCACTGGAACAATTGGTTGGCACCATGATCGATGGAGAAGAGATTGAGGTTGTTAACTGTTACAGCTTGCTCAGCTCCATAAACAACACTGTTGGCACAAGCAATCAGGAAATTAAAAGATGAATTGTGTTGGAAAAATCTGCTGTCAGGGACCTTTCCAGAGTAATTAAAAGCAAATATGTTAGTCTAGGGACTAAGATATGTCTAATCCAGGCCATGCATCAGAGAGCTGGACAATGACGAAGACTGACAGAAGAATCAAAGTCTTTGAGTGGTGGTGCTGGAGGAGAGTCTTGAACATACCATGGCTGCCAAGAAAACAAACAGGTCTGTCTTGGAGAGTGTGAAACCAAGTTTCTCCTTGGAGGCTAGGATTCTGAAGCTCTGTTTCACATGGACATCATGCTTGGAAGGGTGATGGGACAGTACAGGAGAGGAAGGCCCTGAATGAGGTGGATTGCTACAGTAACTGGTGCAACAGGGGTGTAGGAGCCAGTGAGACTGGCTCAGGATAGGGCAGGCTTCAGAGATGCTGTATCTAGGGTCACACTCTTTGTCAACATGTTGTATGAAGTAACCTGGGTTTTCTGTGATGCCGAATCTTGGGCTGTTGGGATATCAAATACCATAGTGGTTTCCCAATGTAGACAGTGTTTGGTGGAGCTCCCAGTGGTAAAACACGTTTGGAAGCAGGAGCAGCTTCCACTTCCTAAACCTCATACCTATGGAAACTCTATGAACTTAGAGAAATGACGATAGTTATGGAAAGGCATTAGGTCTTTTGTTCAAAGAGTCGCTATGAGTCATGCTCAACTCGTTGCCAATCAAATCAATCAGGGGTCACAAGTGACTCAACAATTTTCTTTTCTTTTCTAATTTCTTTCTTGACTTCTAAGCACTCAACTATTAGCTGAAAACCTGGTGGTTTGAAAGCACCTAGAGGCACATGAACTTGTGTGGTGAGATACTTCTGAAAAGTAAGAGTTTGAAAGAAAGCCCTATGGAACAGTTCTACTTTCTACACATGACGTCATTATAAATCAGAATAGACTCAATGGCAACTAACAACAAAGTCATTCTTAAGTTCTTTTTAAAGAATAAAAGCTAAAATTATGTGTTTTGTGATTAAAATCCAGGGATTATTAGCAGCCACTATGTTCACAATACCTAAGACTTAACGATCTAGTTAAAACCTTGGGTAAACTTCCATGTGGTGATGGAATGGTTACCGACTTAGATGTATGTCTTGAGTAAAGTAAACACATTTACTCTGATTTTTCACAAAAGCATATTAATCTTACTTTTTCCCTTTGGGATTGCAATTTGTATATCAGTCTAGAAAGGCAGGGTTTACTGTCTGACAACCAGGACACATGCAGAGAGGAACATTTGTTTAGTTATAAAATACACTATGCCAGGTGTTCACCTCAAATAATGTGAAACTGATAGTCCCTGGGGAAATATGACTTACTAATAAAGTAGTTAGTGAATGAAAAAGAAGAATATGCTCAACAAAGTGGATGAACAGAATATCTGAAACAATGGGCTCAAAGACAGCAGCAATTATGAAGGTGGCACAGAATTAGGTAGTATTTTATTCTGTTGCGCAGTGGTGGCTATGTCAGAACTGATTCAATGGCAACTAACAACAGAAGACCTACTGCAGAAGGAAGGCTTTGATAGATTTTTGTTGGTGCTGACAAAATGAGAATGACCCATAGCGACCATATAAACAACATATCTGAGCTCTGTCCTACCTGTTCCATCCACACACTTCCTGACACACTCAGTTCTATTGACGCAGTCACTGTGTTAATCCATCTGGTTGAGAGTCTTCTTCTCCTTCTCCAACCCTCCATCTTTCTAGTCATGATGTACCTCTCCAAGGAATAGCCTCTCCTAGTAGGATGCTCAAAATATGTGAGATAAGGCTTTAACATCTTCAAGGAGCACCCTGGCTGCCCTTACTCTAAGACATATTGTATATTCTTTTGATCATCCACGGGATGTTCAGTACGCTTCTTCCAACACCACAGCTCAAAAGTATCAATTCTTCTTCTGTTATCCTTATTCATTGTCCAGCTCTCAAATGCATAGCAAGTGATCAGAAAAACCACGGTCTGAATCAGATGCACCTTAGTCCTCAAATTGACCTCATTACTCCTCAATAATTTGGAGAGCTCCTTAATGCAGACTTTCCCAATGCAATGCATTTCCTAATTTCCTGAACACACGCAGACTAATAGAAAGGGCAACCTAGGTACAAACATCAAGTACGGAAATACAAAGGAGGAGGAACAGTTGT
>NW_006399800.1:16329492-16341133 GCF_000299155.1 Elephantulus edwardii | reverse complement strand
TTATCCTTGTGGGACTGAGTTAGTTCACTCAGCATAATGCTCCCCAATCCATCCCAAGTTAGATAATAATTTAAAAAGTTATTACTTCTGTATGCTACATAGTATTCCACTGTGTGAATGTGCCATAATTTCTCAATCCATTCATCTGTGGTTGGACATTTGGGCTGTTTTCATGTTCTTGAAATAGTGAATACTGCTGCCGTGAACATTGGTGTACAAATCTCAGTTTGTGCCTCAGTTCTCGTATTCTCAGGGTATATTTCCTAACATTTTTTTTATCTAATAAATACAGGAGCCAGAATTCAATTTCAGATCTGTCTAACTCTGAAACCCATATTCTTAACTCAATATTATTATTCAGTTGTGGAATTACATGAGAGACATCATACAAGAGTACATCATACATCCTTAAAAAGAGTAAAGAAATAGAAGGTTAAAATGGATATCAGATTGTCTAGTCCAGCTCAACAACCAGGGTGTGCTTGAAAGAGAGTTCAGACAGCTTAGGAAAAAAGAGACAGAGACAAAGTCGAGGAGCAAGGTTTTAGAACTCTATCACGTCTTCACACTTTAATATCTAGCAAACTAGCAAGTTGTTAATCTTAATAAAGAACAGAATACTTATTTCCAAAGTGACTGTAGGACTTCTTTTTAGAAAGCACAGACATAATCATGATTCTTTCCATGACAATGATGTTTTCAACCCAAATCTTCCAGTTGCTTGGAAGTGTATTTCAGCCCCAAGAGATGCTTTGTTTAACAGAGGTATGCTCTAAGATTAGGATAGTTCAGCATTCTGGAAATACGTAACAAGGAGCATATTTCTCATAGTTTTATAACTTTGTCATGCAAAAGATTTTTCCTTTTGCTGACCTGCAGATTTTCCTGTCAGGTGCTTAACAAGCTTTTCCTCTTAAGGGGGCAAAGTCTTGTTGTATACTCGGAAGTGCTCTCATTTGCTTCCACACCAGATGAAACTCTGAACTGGCTCTCGAATATTGCTGATCTTGATTACCATCGAGCTGGAACTGACTCATAGCTGATCCTCTTGCAGCTTTTCAGAGGCAGTAAATCATAGTTGGGGAAATTGTCCATCTTTCTCCTGTGGAGAAGCTGGTGGATATTAGCAGCGTACCTTTTCATTGTCAGTGAGCTACTTGAGAAGACTAAGTGTTATAATAAACTGTGCAAAACCATGAGCTAGAAAACTCACTGGGGAGAAAGCACGTAGTAAGCTGAAAAAACTGAAGAAAGAACTCAAGGCCCAAATTTCAACTAGAGAGTTCTATCTGAAAAATACTAAATAACACAAGAATCAGCAAAAATGATGGAAGGAATATGTAGAATCACTATATTATCAAGAACTGGTATATTCAATATGGATTACATTTCAATATCAATAAAATAAAACTTTTTGTCACAGAACCAATAAACGATATCATGATAAAGGAAAAAGAGATTGAAGTTGCCAAAAAGATTGAATGGTAGCACCCAAGAAATAAAAAATGCCCTGCATTTGGAAAAATCTGTTGTCAAGAAGCTCTCCAAAGTGTTAAAGATCATGCATGTCAGTTTAAACATTAAGGTGCCCCTAAGGCAAGCCATGGTGCTTTCAGTTACTTCCTAGGCATCTAAAGCTGGGTAATGACTAAGAAAGTCCAAAGAAGAAAAGAGTATTGAATTTCTAAAAGAACAAAGGACTAAATGTTGGAGTAAGTGTAACAAGGGTGTTCCTTAGAGGCAATGATGGTGAAACTTCTTATCACTTACTTTGGGTATGGTATGAAAAGAGGTCTTTGAAACAGAAAATCATGTTGGGAAAAGTAGAAGGTTAATGAAAGAGAATAAGATACTCAAGGAGATGGATGGACACAGTGATTGCCACAATGGGCTTGAGTATAGCAGAGATCATGAAGTCACAAGATAGGGTAATGCTTACATCTATTATTCATTGAGACTCTGTGGGGGTTTTTTGTTGCTAAGCTTCTTGCAGTCTTTGGCCTTCTGCAGCATGAATTTCAAGTCTTCCTCAGTTTCAGCAAGCAAGGTTGTGTCATCTGCATAATGCAAGTTGTTAATGATTCTTCCTCTAATCCTGATGCCAAATTCCTTCTCATAGAGCATAGCCTCCCAGATGATCTGTTTCACACATAGATTGAAAAGATAGAACATATCTCTGGCGTACACTCTTCCCAATTTTAAATCATGTAGTATTTCCTTGCTCTGTTCTGATGACTGCCTTCTGCTTCAAGTATAGGTTTCATATAAACACAATCAAGTAGTGTTCTGGGGTTTCCATTCTTCTCAGAGTTATCTACAGTTTGTTGTGATTCACACAGTCAAATGTCTATGCATAGTCAATGAAACACAGACATTCCTCTTCTACTCTCTACTTTCAGTCAAGATTCATCTAACATTAGATATAATGATCCTTTTACCACAGCATCTTCTAAACCCAGCCTGCACATCTGTCAGTTCTCTGTTGCTATGCTGTTCCAATTGTTTTTGGATAATTTTCAGCAGAATCTTGCTTGAATTTGACATTACAGATATCATTCAAATTTCTGCACTGTATCGGATCATTGTTCTTTAGAATGGGAACAAATATGGATATCTTCATCAGTTGGCCAGGTAGTTGTCCTCCACATTTCTTGTTACTACTTGGTGAGCACATCCAGGGCAGGATCTGTTCATTGTAATATGCCAATTGATATACCATTGTTTCCTGGGGTCTTGTTTTTTGCCAATTTCTTTAACATCGAGAAAACAAAGATTCTCATCACTGAGACAATTGGCAGCATCATGATAGACAATGAAGAGATTGTTCACAGCTTCAATTTGCTTGGCTCCACAATCAATACTCTTAGTAGCAGCAGCCAGAAAATCAAAAGAAAATCTACTGTCAGGGACCTCTTCAGAGTACTAAAGAGCAAAGTAGCCATACTGACTAAGGTGTACCTAATCCAGGGGATGGTCTTTGTAATAACTTGCTATGCATCAGAGAGCTGTATAATGAGTAGGGATGATAGAAGAATTGATGCCTGTGAGCAGTGGTGCTGGAGAAGACAATTTAATATATCATGGACTGCTAGGAGAACAAACAGATTCTTCCTGGAGACAGTGAAACCAGGCTGCTCCTTGGAGGTCAGGATTCTGAAGCTTTGTCTGATATACTTTGGGCATGTTGCAAGGAGGGATCAGTCCCTAGAGAGGGACATCATGCTTGGGAGGGTGGAGGGACAATGCAAGAGAGGAAGATCCTCAATGATGTGGATTTACTCCGTGACTGGGGTAATGGGGGTCAGTGTGTCAGAGACGAAAAAGTTTGCTCAGGATAGAGCAGGGTTCAGAGCTGTTATACATAAGGTCACTATGAGTCGCAAGTGACTCAACTATGCATAACAACAACAATTATCCATTGAACCACTATTAATTGTAGTTGAGTTGAAGGCACCTAAAATAATAACATCCAGAATCTTCTTTTAGAGTGATCAACAGTGGTAACCAGATAGCTTCTAGTTCTTCTTCTCAGGATCGTGGAAGTTGAGGTTCACATGGTTGATGAGTATTTTCTATTAATTTTTTTTCTATGCCTTAGCTTTCCTCCCTTATTCTTCATTACAGAAAGGAAAAAAACAGTAATTGCATCTTAGATGGCTGCTCACAAGCTTGTAAGTCCCAAGTTGCTACTTGTCAATAGAGTGGAAAACTCTAACTTTTCAGGCTGTGTTAAGCGAATTGACCCTTACATCCTCCAAAACTAAAATTCTAATGCCCTCGAACCAGCAATTCATTCTCTCAAGTCATTTGTTTATGATTAAGATATGTACCACCATCATCCTTTTTTGCAGTTATTTATATAATTGGATGTATTTACAGCATATACTAATATGACTGCATAAATTCCACCTGCCAAATCTCTGAATGGTCATGGTTTTAATTTTCAGGTCTCAATTGTCTACTTTAACCTCTGCTGTTTGTGTTTTGGCAGTTACATTTATTAATCTTTGGTATTAATTTATGGTATAGATTGTGCTGTTGTTGTTCGGTATCCTTAAGTTCAGTATGACTCACAGAAACCCTATGAACAATAGACCTGAGCCATCTGTTATCTATCTTGTGCTATCCTCATCATCTCTGACAGGCTTGACCCCATTGCTGCAGTCACTGTGTCAATACATCTCATAGAGTGTCTACCTCTTTCTCTGACCATCCACATTTTCAAGCAGCATGTCTCTCTCTCTCCAAGGAATAGCCTCTCCTAGCAACATGCCCAAAGATCATGAGATAAAGCTTCCATCTTGCCTCCTAGGGCCATTCTTATTGCACCCTCTTCAAGACATATATGTTTGTTCTTTTGGCAGTTCACAGAATGCTCACTACTCTTCTATAGCACCACAACTCAGACACACCAATTATTCTTCTGTCATTCTATTAATTATTCAGATCTCAGGCTCATAGCAAGGCACACTTTAGTCTTCAAAATGATGTTGTTACTCCTCAGTAACTTGGACAGGTTCCTGATATTTGCAAATGTAATATATCTCCTGCTGGTACAAAAGGTGTTGATTGTAGATACAAGCAAGATTAAATCATTGACTTCTTTAATCTTTTCTCCACTTATCATGATGTTGCCTCTCAGTCCAATGTTGAGGATTTTTGTGGTTTTGATGTAAGATACAATCCATATTGAAGGTTGTGGTTCTTAAACTTCTGCAGCAAGTGTTTCAAGTCCTCCTCACTTTAAACAAGCAAAGTCGTGTCATCTGCATAAGGCATATCTATTTTGATGACTCTTACTCCTAACTTGATGCCACATTCTTCTTCGTAGGGTCCAACTTCTAAAATTATTTTCTCAGTGTACAGATTGAATAGGTCTGGAGAAACTATTACAAATTTTGACACACACATTTGCCGATCATAAAACGTGGAAAAAAAAGAGTATAGTGTTTCCTTACTCTGTCTAGACCATAACTTTCTTTTCTAGGTATAGGTTTCATATAAGCATAAATAAATGTTCTGGGATACACATTCTTCTCAATGTTGCTGTGGCTGTTATGTTCCATTGAGTCACCTGCGACTTATAACGACCCTATGTACAACAGCCTTACACCCTGCCCTATTCCTTGCCAATCTTGTCTCCAACACATTTAGCCCCATTACCCCCAGTCACTGAATCAATCCACCTCATTGAGTGTCTTCCTCTCATGTGCTGTCCCTCCACCTTCCCAAGTATGATGTCCCTCTCCAGGACTGATGGCACCTTGCAACATGTCCAAAGTATGTCAGATGGAGCTTCAGAATCCTTGCCTCCAAGGAGCAGCCTGGCTTCACTGTCTCGAGGAAAAATCTGTTTGTTCACCTACCAGTCCATGGTATATTCAATCTTCTCCAGCACTGCAGCTCAAAGGCACCAATTCTCCTTCTATCTTCCCTACTCATTGTCCAGCTTTCTGATGCATAGCAAGTAATTGCAAAATAATTGACACATGGCCTGTATAAGGAATACCTTAGTCTCCAGACTGACATCATTGTTCTTCAGTACTTTGGAGAGATCTTCTACAGCAGACTTTCCCAGTACAATTCATCTTTTAATTTCCAGGCTGCTGGTACCAAGAGTGTTGATTGTAGAGCCAAGCAAACTAAAGTTGTTAATCTCGGTCTCTTTACCATCTATCATGATGTTGCCAATTGGCCCAGTGGTAAGAATCTTTGTTTTCTTAATGCTGAGCTTCAATCCGTATTGAAGGCTGCAGTCCTTGACCTTTTTTCTTTTTCTTTTTTTTTATTTTTTTTTAGTCCTTGACCTTTTACAGAAGTACTTCAGGTTCTCCTCAGTTTCAGCAAGCAGGGTTGTGTCATCTGCATAATTCAGATTGTTGATGAGTCTACTTCCTATCCTGATGCCACATTTCTCTTCTTAGAGCCTGGCCTCCCAGATAATCTGTCCTGCATATAGATTGAAAAGACATAGAGATAAGGCAAGTCCTTGGTGCATGCCCTTCCCAATTTTAAACTATGCAGTGTTCCCTTGCTCTGTACTGATGACTGCCTCCTGGTCCAAGCATAGGTTTCACATAAGCACAATCAAGTGTTCTGGGTTTCCCATTCTTCTCAGAGTCAGCTACAATTTATTGTGGTCCACACAGTTAAACGTCTTGCATAGCCAATGAAACACAGATAGACATTACTCTGGTACTTTCTGCTTTAAACCAAGATCCATCTGACATTAGCTGTAATTTCCCTAATGCCACAGCCTCTTCTAAGCCCCACCTGCACATCTGGCATTTCTCTGTTGATGTGCTGTTCCAGTCGTTTTTGGATAATTTTGAGCAGAATCTTGCTTAAATGTGATATCAATGATACTGTTCAATAATTTCCACACTCTGTAGGATAACCTGTCTTTGGAATGGGAACAAATATAAATATCTTCCAGTCAGTTGGCCAAGTGGTTGTCCTCCAGATTTCTTGGCACAACTTGGTGAGCATATCCAGTGCAGCATCTATTTGTTGAAATATGTCAATCAGTATGCCATCCTTGTTTTTGCCAATTCTTTCAGAATAGCTTGAACTTTCAGTGTTAGCCATAGTTATTATCCACACAGTCAAAGCTTGGCATATCAAATTAATCACAAATAGACACTCTTCTGTGCATAGTCAATAAAATTTAAATAGCTATTATTCTGCTAGTCTCTGCTTTCACCCAGGATCCATCTGACATCAGCAATGAGATCCCTGATGCCTCAGACTCTTGTAAATTCAGCTTTAATTTCTTACAGTTCACTCTCAATGTACTTTTCTAGCCATTTTTTAATGATCTTCAGCAAAATTTTGCTTGCCTATTATGTTAATGACATTGTTTGATAATGTCTACATTCTGTTGGATAACCTTTCTTGGGAATGGGAACAAATATGGATCTCTTCCAGTCGACTAAGTACCTGCCTTCCAAATTTCCTGGTATTGACCAGCATAACAGATCCAGAGCTGTATCTGTTAGCTGAAACATGTCAATTGCTATACCATCGATTCCTGAGGACTTATTTTTTTGCCTGTATCTTCACTGCAGCTTAAACTTCTTCCTTCATTACTATCAGCTCTTGTTCACATGGTACTTCCTGAAATTTTTCAGTGTCAACTAATTCTTTTTTGGTACAGTGACTTTGTATTCTTTCCATTTTTTTATGCTTTCTGGATCATTCAAGATTTTGCTTATAGAATTTCTCTGTGTTGCATCGTGAGGCTTTCATCTGTTTGCAGATCTTCCAACTTTGATTTTAAATGAGCAACAGCTGCATGGGATACCCACATCTGACCTCTACTAGCTCCGCAAGTGGAAACTGCCCCATCATCATCATCAACTATTACCACAAGATCAGGCATGTCTCCTACTCTCTTGCATCTCTTTACACCAATTCTGATATCAATCTTTCTGCTCTACTGTGTTCAAAATTTGTTGCAATAGCTCACAAAACACACAGAACCATACTTAAGATTATGAGGCTTATTAAGGAAGTTAAAAAGATAAAATTTCAATTGGTAATAGGATATGATTTCTAAGTCAAGACAGATTTCAAATAATGCTCATAGGCCTTTTTGCCTTCAGTTTCATGGCTTTAGGCAAGTTCTACAAAGCTCTTATTGTTGTTGTTGTTGTACACCATCGAGTCAGAACCAACCCATAGTTGACCCTCCAGCCAGTTTTCCGAGGCAGTTAATTGCATGGAAGAGATTGCCTATCCTTTTCCCCCACGGAGCAGCTTGCAGATTCAAACAGCATGGTGTTGAGATTGCAGCTCAGATTCTTTACACTAGGCCGCAACTTTCTTAATCCTGCCAATTATGGTGCCTCACACCCTTATTATCTCACCCCCAATCCTTTAACAAATTAAGGTGAACTCTGGTTTTATGGGGTAGCAGTACCAAGGACAGTTCTGTCTCACATCAGATCTTTTGTTCTCTGTTGGGACTGCTGCTGCTCTCCTGTAGTTCTGACTGGTGCAAGAATTTCTGGTGCTAAGGGTACATGCTATATTCTCTGCTTCTTCTTTGCTGATGGTGAGATTCTCCCAATTCTGATATTGAATCCACTCAATTTAATGGTGTAACTAGTCAATCCTCTTGTGGATAGCTTAAGGTACTCTATTTGCATGTCTCCACCCATCTACACCCATCTACATGACAGTCAGTGGCTAGGAAAGCCATTTTGAACAATAAACCATTAACGTCACATTTAGAAATGTCTAGCATTTTTTCCTCTTTTATTCTCCAACTGCTGCTCTTTCTACATTTTTTCTACCTTTTTTTTTTACATTTTGTAATACTTTGTTTTCTTGAGGTGCCCTTTGAAATCTTCTGTTTATCTTTTACTTCAGCATTTCTTCTCTTTGCTTTGGTGTTATAGTGCAATTTTCAGAATCTCTTCTGACATCCTTTGTGATCTTCCCCCCCCCCTTTATTTTTATTGACCTTTTGCTCTCTTCATTGATGATATCTTTTATGTCACCTCATAACTCATCTGAACTTTGGTCATTAAGATTCAATGCCTCAAATCTATTCAAGAGACAATTTTTTGTCTTGTCAGTTTCATTTTATTAAATGTGACTGAAGCAGACACCATGGTGATTAAAGAAGTTAGCCAAGATGGCTTAGACAGACTTCTGGCCCACCAAGATCTCCAACACAACAGCTAGTTACCAAAGTACTATCTGAAGGAATAGTATAAACGAAAGAACTTAAGTGGGTGTTTTGGTACAACTTATAGAAAAGGTAAAATAAATAAGACATGCAGGTATCCTGGTAGTGACCACGGAGTCACCCCTGTGGCTGTGGGGAAGCCAGGCTAAAGCTTCGCTCAGCTTTCACTGTCACTGTCTCCTGGGGTGTGCATGTCCAAAAGGTACTTGGCCAGGCCCGGGTCCAGGGTACCCATCTTGCGCAAGTTGGTTATGTAGTCACCCAGTTGTTTGATGGATTTTACCTGCTCATCCAGGTAATGTGTCTCAATGAAGTCATACAAATGAGGGTCGTTCTTGTCAGTGGCCAGTTTGTGCAGTTCCTGCAGGGATTGATTCACACTTTTCTCCAAGTGCAATGCACTCTCCATTGTGTTCAGCCCGCTCTCCCAATCATCCCGGTCTGGTTTTTTGATGTCCTGAAGGAAGATGCGGCCGTTTTGCTGGTTCTGCAGTTTCATCAGTTTCTTGGCGTGTTCCCTCTCCTCATGGGATTGTTGGAGAAAATACTTCGCAAAATTCTTGAAAGCCACATCATCACGGTCGAAGTAGTAAGACATTGACAGGTAGACATAGGAGGCGTAGAGCTCCAGGTTCATCTCGTTGTCGTTCTGGTGCACCTGTGAAGGGCATGGGGTTCATCGCGGCAGTAGCGGAGAGGCGGTGGCTGTGCTGCGCTGGAGCAGAGGCGAGGACCTTGGGGTGCTGATGTGAGGAGGTGACGGAGGACTGGCTGGAAATGACCGGGGACGGGGGATGCAGGCGATCGCCGGGTTCCGTTTAAGCACTGTTGAAGCAGGAGACCATGGAGGCTCTATGTAGACCGTCTGGAGACAATTATTTTTAATTTAGTTGAGGTAGACTGAAAGTCATGTTTTGGTACTTATGGAATTGTTTTCATTTTCTTCAACTTCAGCTGGAACTTGCACATGGGTAACTGATAGTCTGTTCCACAGTCAGCACCTAGCCTGGTTTTGATTGTTGATACTGACTTTCTCCAACAATTCTTTCCCCAGATGAAATCAGTCTGACTCCTGTACAGTACATCAGGTGAAATCCATATGGAAAATTCCTTTTATTTTTTTTTTACAAAAGTAATAACTATGAATAAATCATTGAACATACAAAATTCAATCATTTCTGTGGCCAAGATTCTTTAGATTGTTGTTGTGTTGTTGTTATGTGCCATTGAGTCCCTTGCGACTCAGAGCGACACTGTGTACAAGAGCCCTAAGCCTTGCTCTATCCTGTGCCAACCTCACCATCTTTGACACACTCATTCCCACCACCCCAATCACAGAATCGATCCATCTCATCGAGGGTCTTCCTCTCCTGCACCGTCCCTCCACTTTCCCAAACATGATGCCCCTCTCCAAGGATCAGTCCCTCCTTACAACATGCCCAAAGTATGTCAGACGAAGCTTCAGGATCCTTGACTCCGAGGAGCATTCCGGCTTTACCCTCTCCAGGACAAACCTGTTTGTCTCCTAGCTGTCCATAGTATATTCAACATTCTTCAGCACCACAGCTCAAAGGCATCAATTCTCTTTCTATCATCCCTAGCCACTGTCCAACTCTCCAATGCATACAATGCATAGTATATAGTATACAGTATATCCCAGATCAGGCGAATTTTAGTCTCCAGCCTGACGTCATTGCTCTTCAGTACTCCGGAGAGGTCCCTGACACCTGACTTTCCCAATGCAATTCATCTCTTGTTTTCCTCGCTGCTGGTGCCAAGGGTGTTGGCTGTGGAGTCACGCAAACTGAAACTGTTAACTATCTCAATCTCTTTCCATACTGATGCTTCCAATTGGCCCAGTGGTGAGAATCTTTGTTTTGTTGATGTTGAACTTCAATCCATATTGAAGGTTGAAGACTTTGACCACCTAAAGCAAATGCTTCAGGTCCTCCTCAGTTTCAGCAAGCAGGTTAGGGCTATTAAATTTTCCTCTATTTTTTCTTTGATAATTTTTATAATTTTAGATTTTATACCTAAGTCATTAATCTATACTTGATTAGTTTAGTTTGGTCAGAGATACGGATCTTGTCTCAATTTTCTGTAAATAAATACCCAGTTTTAGTGCAACAATGAATGAGTGGAAGCCCAAAATCTCTGTAAATGTTTATGAAAATTAATAAAATATAATTATAGAAAAAAAATAAATACCCAGTTTTGCCAGCTCCATTTGTTAGAGACTGTCTTTTCCCCATTTAGTCTTTGTTAAAGACCAACTGTTCACAGGTCAATTGATTTACTTCTGGAACCTAAATTTTATTCTATTGATCTATGTATCAGCCACTATATAGGTACTAGTCTGTTTTGATCACTGTGGATGTGCAGTAGGTTTTGAAAGGAAATATGAGGCTTTCTACTTTTTCTTCTTCAGTAATGTTGCTTATGTTGGGTCATTTTTCCTTTCCATATGAAGTTGGTGATTTCTTTTCTCATCTCTTTGTAGGATGACAATAAGATTTAAGTCAAGGTTGCATTATGTCTGTACATCACTCTCAGTTGTTGCTGTTGCTGTTAGGTACCATCTAGTCAACTGCTACTTATAGTGATCTATGAAAAGCAGATAGAATCTTGTTGTATTCTACATTACTATCACCACAATATCTGCCCTGCTCAACACCACTGTTGCAGTTACTGTGCCAATCTATCTTTTTGAGGACCTTTCTTTCTTTAACATTCTACTTCCCCAAGCATGATGTCATTTTCCAAGTACTGGTGACTCCACACAAAATGCCCAAAGTATACATGACAAAATTATCACCAACCTTGACCCTAAAGAATACCCTGATTGCACTTCTTCAAAGACAAACATTTTTGTTCTTTTGAAAAATCCAGGGAACATTCAATACTTCCTCAACACCACAATTCAAAGGCATCAATAACTTTGATTTT
>NW_006399800.1:16320952-16327671 GCF_000299155.1 Elephantulus edwardii | reverse complement strand
TTTGTCATCCCGTGCTGCCTTTTGAAATCTTCTATTCAACTCTTTAGTATCTTGAATTCTTCCCTGTGCTTTGGCTTCTCTGCGCTCCAGTGCAAATTCAAAGTCTTGTCACCCAGTAAAAACTAACCCTCCAGCAGGTTTCCAGGATGTAAACCAAACAGAATGTGTTTGCTCATATGCCTCCAGTGGATAATTTGAGCCACCCGAGAGCTACAACCTTGGCATTAGCAGCACAACTCTCTTGGACTAGACCACAAGAGCCTGCAATTGAATGTATTATGGGGTCAGGTGCATCTTTATATTTAAACTGACATCCTTACTCTTGACAGTCAATTTCCCCAATGCAACATGTTTTTTAAAAAAATTTCTTGATTGCTATTACCATGGGTGTTTATTGTGGATCCAAGTATAATGAACTTGTTGACAATTTCAATCTTTTCTTCATCTATCATAACGTTGCCTATTGATTCAACTTTGAGGATTCTGTTTTCTTGATGTTGAGGGATAATCCATACTGAAATTCACAGTGATCTTTTTCAGGATGTTCATTGTTGTTGTATACCACCGCGTTGGAATCAATTCCAAGCTGACCCTCAAGCAGGTTTTCAGAAGCTGTAAATACTGTGTATCTTGCCTACCCCTTCCTGCTTTCTAAGCTTTGTTTTGGCCAATTGCTCTAATTTAGTTTTCTATGGTTGCTTATTCTGAGGACCATGTTCCTCATAGGTATTACTGTTCACTTTATAGACCTACTTTTGTTTGCTCTAATGCATTAAACACAATGAAGATTGTGAGAACTGCACAGGATACAGCAAGGTTTTGTTCTGTTGTAAGTAAGGTTGAAACATGATGATACATAAAATAACAATTGGTTAAAGAGCAATGTGATGTAGTTTGTTTCTGTAAAGGATTTAAGTCTTGGGATACCTAAATGATGATCTACTCTGTCTAATACAGTCACTATGAGTCATAATTTACTCAAGGGCAAAGGACTTTTGGGGTTTTATTGTTTAACAGAAAAGTGATCTCTAGGTCAAAGATGCTTTTATATTGAGAAGAAGCTAAAACCTCAGACATGTAAAATCTAAATATTTACCATCATTCTCCAAGAAAGAGATATTTTACTGGTTTTCCAAACTTTATTGACCACAAGTTCAATAAAATTAATGACTACTGGTTAATTTGAGAGGTTGTATTGCACAAAATCACACTTATGAAATATTACTCAGAATTTTACTGTTCTTCTTAAGTCAAGTTGAGTACAATTCACTGCTATTATAGAAACAACATATGTGGACAATGTTGTATCCTGTGCTAGTATTACCATCTTTGATATACCTGGTCCCATTGATGTAGCCACAGTGCCAATCCATCTCCTTGAGGGTCTTCTTCTCTTTTGTAGACTCTCCACCTTTCCAAGCATGATGTCCTTTCCCAAACAACAGTTTTTCCTAACAACATGCCCAGGTATGTGAGAGAAAGCATCACCATCCTTGCCTCCAAGGAACACTCATTCTGCACCTTCTTCAAGACATATCTTTTTATTCTTTTTGCAGTCTATGGGACTCTCGGCACTCTTTTTCAACACTTAATCTCAAAAGCATGGATCTTTCTTTGGTCATCTTTATTCATTGTTCATCTTTCCAATAAATGGTGGTGTTGTTGATTGCCTTTGAGTCAAGCACGACTCATAGCAATCCTATGAACAAAAGGCCTAAAGCCTTTCTATAACTATCAACATTTATCAAAGTTCATAGGGTTCCCAAGGCATGTTGTTTAGGAAGTGGATACCACTCCTGCTTCCATTCTGATACATAGCAGGTGATTGAAAAGACCATGGATTGGATCAGGTGAACCTTAGTCTTTAAGCTGACATTATTACTCTCAATATTTTGAGGTCTCTGACAGTAGACTTTCCTAATGCAACATATCTTTTGATTTCTTGACTGCTGCTACTGATAATGTTGGTCATGGATTGAAACAAGATGAAATCATTGGCAGAGTTTTATTGTGGAGGAAGACCCTTGATTAAATGGATTGATTCAGTGACTGGGGTAATGGGGTTAGGTGTGTTGGAGATGGTGAGATTGACACAGGATAGGGAAGATTTTAGGGCTGTTGTACATAGGGTCGCTAGAGTCACAGACAAGTCGACGGCACATAACAACAACAACAACAAACAATGATAAAGATAATAACTAGAATTCCCAAAAGCCCTTGGAGACTCTCCTGTCAAAGAATAATGTCTTTTCAGGAGAATACACATCCTGGGCTTGGGCTCATGTGTAAACTGACCACTGCTTTCATTTTTCTCTCTTCTCGTAGCTCCATTTGTTTTTGAGGACAAGGCATTTTCTTCATGTCAAAATTCAGGAATGTAGTAAAGATTTAAGTAACCCTGTAGATTTTCTTTTCAGCAACTGGATATTTCTTTAGGCTCAAATGAAGGGGGTGGTTGAAGACTGGCAGAAAATTCTGGGAATGAATGGAATTTAATACTAAAAGAACATACTTATAAAGAGGCAAGGATGATGAAGGAAGGGGAGCTGTGATTTTGACAATATGCACATTTAGTTTTATTTATGCTTACTAAAAGTGCTAAATTCAAAATATGAAAAGGAAAATATACAGTAAACAGTAAGTTTCTCTCTCATTTCCTGAAGTCACCTCATTTCATTGTAAGAGTTACAGCTATTATTTGTTTGTGTTGTATCCTTCTGGAAGGAGCATTGTGGTATAATGGTTAAAGTGTCTGACTATAAGCCAGAAGGTTATTGGTTCAAACCCATTTTATGGGAGAGAAACATGACGAGCTTTTTTTGTTTTTTGTAAAAAGTATATTCCAAGGGATAAATATGGAGACAGAAAAATAGACAAAAGAAAGACAGCAATAAAGAGAAAGAGAAGAGAAGAAGAGAAGAGAAGAGAAAGGAAAGGAAAGGAAAGGAAAGGAAAGGAAAGGAAAGGAAAGGAAAGGAAAGGAAAGGAAGAAAAGAAAGAGCTGAAAATGATGCCCTCTTTTATTCTAAACAAGTTTTGACTGCATAGATTTACTTATGAATATACATATAATTTGTTGATAAAATGGAAAATACTACAAGCGTTGTTCATAACCTTTTTCTGTTTGACTGTGTTCATAAAAGCTGCCTCTTACATTTTTATTTTTGTTAATCCATTACATTGTACATCACAATTTACTAAACAATCTACAGTTATTATTGTTACTGTTGTGACTTGAAAATGGCCCCTTGCTGACTTTCCATTAGATTTTTAGAGGCAGTAAATCACATGGAAGGAGATAGCTAAAATTTCTTCTGCAGAGAGCTAGTGAATTCTAGCCACATATCTTTGCGCTGGCAGTACCATTTCTTACCACTAAGTACTAGAGATAGTTTCTGGTGACTTAGGGTAAGAAATTGTGGTGCCAACCTAAGGGCACATGGTTCAAATCCACAGCTGCTCCTTGGGAGAAAGATGGGCAGTCTTGTCCTGTGTGATTTATCAACTTTGAAAACTTGCTCAAGGTTTAGCTATGAGTTAGTTAAGACACAATAGTAAACAACAAAACAGCAGAGTTCCAGTTAAGTCACCAGAGGTGCACTAAGTCCTCAGAGCTCCAGTATTCTATCAATAAATATTTAAGCTGTTTCTAATAATTAATTATTAAAACAATGCAAGAATCTGTATTTTTATACATGGATCATTATATACAAATACAAATATATATCTAAATTAAATGTCTAGTAAAAGAAGTTCTGGGATATTACTAGGTGTCATTGAGTTGACTCATATACTTTGGACATGTTGCTAGGAGGAGTTATTCCTTGGAGAAGGACCTGATACTGGGAAGGGTAGAGGGTCAGTGAAGGAGAAGAGGACCTTCAACCAGGTGAATTGACACAGTGACTGCTGCAGTGGGCTCTTCCATATCAGGAAGTGTGGGAATAGAACAGGATAGAGCAGGGTTTAGATCTTTTCTTCATAGGGTTATAAGTCTTACTTGACAGCACCTAAAAACTACAATTTAGAAATGCTAAAAAGAATTGGATCTAGAATGGGACCTTCTAAAGATTAAGTCCCTATGTGCATCAAAAATATTTTCTAAGAGTGAAAAGAAAATTTACTGACTGGAAAAAACATTTGTCACTACATTTCAGTCAAGGGCCTCATATCAAGAATTTACAGAATCCTATAGGGCCTCCACAAGTATAATAAGACTGATAACTCAAGTACAACATGGGCAAAATACATGGAAGGACTTCATAGGGGAAGATACTCAGATGGCCAACAGACGCATAAAGAAATCCTCAAAATCAATGGCAATAAGAGAGATGTAAATCAAAATAATGAGATACCATCTGACTCTAGTAGCAGAGGCAAAGCTTAACAGAACAGCAAGTAGTAAATGTTGGAGAGGATGTGGAGAGATAGGAACTCTCATGCATTGTTGGTGGGATTGTAAAATGGTTCAACCACTTTGGAAGACAGTTTGGAGCCTCCTCAAAAAGCTGAACATAGAAATTCCATATGACCCAGATATCCTACTGCTTGGAATATACACCATGAAAATTAGAACTGAAGCATAAACAGAGATTTGTACACCAATGTTCATAGCAATGTTATTCACCATCGCAAGAACATGGAAACAGCCCAAATATCCAACCACAGTCGAATGTATTGAGAAATTATGATACATTCACACAATAGAATACTACACAGCCTGCAAGAGCAATAATTTTGAAAATCACTACATAGCTTGGGAGGAATTGGAGAGCATTATGCTAAGTGAACTAACTCAGTTACATAACAACAAATACTGTATAAGACTATTATTGTAGAAATAGAATAATAACTAGTAAGACGAGGATCCAATAGTGTAAGGACAGAAGGGTGAGGATGTGCAGGGGTTAATAATAAGGCTGCACAATTTGAAGGGTAGAGGGAGGGTTGGGTAAAGGAAATGGGAGTGATCTGGTGTGAAAAACAATGTGTATGAACTTTGTAAGCAATATAAAATAGAAATTTTATTTAAAAAATAAAAGTTTGATAATGGAAAAAAAATGGATCTTAACCCTATCTTATCCTGTACCAACCTCTCAATCTCTGGCACCCTCAAGCCCATTGCTGCAGTCATTGTGTAAATCCACTTGGCTGAGAGTCTTCCTCTACTTGCTGACGCTCCACCTTCCAAGTATGATACCCTTCTCTAAGAAATAGCCATGCCCGAAGTATGCAAGATGAAGCTTCATAATTCTTGCTTCCAAGGAACTATCTGGCTTCACCCTCTCCAAGACATATGTGTTTGTTCTCTTGGCAGTCCATGGGATATTTAGTACTCTTCTCCAGCACCACAATTCAAAGGCATTTTTTTTTCTGTCTTCCTTATTCATTGTACATCTCTCAGCAGCATAGCAAGTCTTTGAAAAGATCATGGTCTGAATCAGGCACACCTTAGTCCTCAAACTAATATCATTGCTCCTCAATAATTTGAAGATGTCATTGACTGTAGACTTTCACAGTTAAATAAATCTCCTGATCTCTTGTCTGATGGTGCCACATATATTTATTGGGCCCAAGTAAGATGCAGTCATTGACAGTTTCAATCTCTCCTCCATCTATCATAAAGGAGGGGAGAGGGTGGGAATCACAGGATCACAGAGTATGGTGAGTAGATGGAGAGGATGGGGGAAAAAACCAAAATATACATGAGTGAAACACAGTGTAAACAAATTATTATCTGCAAACCAATCAAAATATGTTTTTT
This sequence comes from Elephantulus edwardii, assembly GCF_000299155.1. Taxonomy (NCBI): domain Eukaryota; kingdom Metazoa; phylum Chordata; class Mammalia; order Macroscelidea; family Macroscelididae; genus Elephantulus; species Elephantulus edwardii. Next base: position 16,321,907 of record NW_006399800.1, on the reverse strand, counting down.
TTAAAAAAAGAAAAAAATAATGCAGAGGGAGAGTATGTAAAAACCAGCATACATAATATGAGGATGATCAAGTCTGACATCTACTAACTCCAAAAATGGGAACTGTCCCCATCAATAAGAGCTATAGTATAAAATTAACTTCTATGCAGTCTCCTGTATGTTCTCCTGTACTCCTGCATCTACTGTAACTAATTCCAATATCAAGTTACCATTCTGCTGGTTCCAAAATCCATTGCAATGACCACACAGATCTTATAGAACCTTACTCATGGTTATGGAGTTTATTAGGGAAGTAAACTGGTTACAATTCGTGCTGGCAACTGGATACAAATCCCTCATTCTAGATAGCTTCTCAAGCATGTTAGTAGATTCTTTGTCAGCCTCACGGCTTAAGTCAGTGCTGCACAGTTCTCTTAGGCTTGCCAGTTATAGCACTGTTTCCCAATCCTCCAGCAAGCTTAGGTAAAGGTCTCTGTCTCTGGCCCCTCTGTTGTGAGAAAGCAGTTCCAGGCCAGCTTTGTCTCATGTTGGTTTCTGGTTCACTATTGAGGCATCTGCTAATCTTGTATAGATCATCATCTGACCGACACAAGAATCTTGTGTCCAGAAGAACACATGCTTTCTGCTTCCTCTTCCTTACTGGTAGTGCAATTCTCAAATTTCTGATGCTGAATTGACTCTATTTAAACTTGGTGGAATGGCAAAAATAGTCAAGCAAAATTAAAGTTGAAGGTTATTGTTGTTGTTGTTGTTGTGTACCATCAAGTCAGAACTGATGTACAGCTGACCCTCCAGCAGGTTTTTAGAGCTAGTATATGAAGTACAACATTGTGGGTGACAGGATTATATCCATACGCTTACAAGGAAGCCCAGTAAATACCACTATCATTCAGATATATGCACCAACAACCAGAGCCAAAGAAGAAGAAATAGATGATTTCTACCAACTTTTACA
>NW_006399800.1:16304815-16317352 GCF_000299155.1 Elephantulus edwardii | reverse complement strand
CAGGAGGGGAAGACTATGAGGTGGATTGATTCAGTGACTGGGGTAATCAGGATGGGTGTGTCAGAGGCAATGAGATAGGCACAGGATAGAGCACGGTTTAGGGCTGTTGTACATAGGGTCGCTATGAGTCGCAAACGACTCGACGGCACATAACAACAGCAACAACAATGCATCTCCTTATTTCCTGACTGCTGGTACCAAGGGTGTTAATTGTGGATCCAAACAAGAAGAAGCTGTTGACAGTTTCAATCTCCTCTCCATTCATCATGGTTCTGTCTATCAGTCCAGTAGTAAGAATCTTTGTTTTCCTGACACTGAGATACAATCCATACCAAAGTTTGCATTCCTTGATCTTTTGCAACAAATGTTTCAAGCCTGCCTCTTGTTCAGCAAGCAAAATTAAGTCATTTTAATAACACAGGTTATTGATGAGTATCCCTCCAGTCCTGATACCAAACTCCTCCTCATAGAGTCCAGCTTTGCTCAGCATACATAATGAATACGTATAGAGAGAGAATACAATTCTTGTATACTCCCTTTCAATACCAAACCATGTAGTGTTCTCCTGCTCTGTTCACATGTCAGCCTCCTTCCTGGTCTATAGGTTCTGCATAAGGACAACCAAGTGCTCTGGTATTCCCATTCTTCTCAATGTCAGCTACAACTTGTCATGATCCACACAAATGCCTTTTCATAGTCTTAGCACTGTTGTTGTTGTTGTTGTTGTTGTTGTTAAGTGCCATCAAGTCATAAATGACTCATAGTTATCCTATGAATGAAAGATCTGAACACTTGTATAACTTTCCTCGTTTCTCCAAGTTCATAGAGTTTCCAGCGTCAAGCCATTTCGGAAGTGGATGCCACTCCTGCTTCCAAGCTTGTTTTAATTGGGGAGCTCTGCCAAACGCTGCCCACCTATAGATAACCATTATTGCATTTGACATATCACAACACCTCTGTACAGCAAATTGACAGACCAGTGCTATACCACTTAGAAGAATATTTAATTAAAAACAATTAAAACCAGGCCTAAGGGCCACAGATTAAAATAACCCACCTTTTTGGCTTGGCATCATAGCTTTCTATCCACTAGAATGTACTTTGTCTCCATACCTTTTCAATCTCTATGCAGAACAGATCATCTGAGACGCTGGGCTGTACGACGAGGAATGTGGCATCAGGATTGGAGGAAGATCTATTAACAGTCTGCATTATGCGGATGACACAACCCTGTATGCTGAAACTGAGGAGGACATGAAGCGCTTGATGCAAAAGGTCAAGAACTGCAGTCTTCAATATGGATTGAAGCTCAACATCAAGAAAACAAAGATTTTCACCACTGGGCCAATTGGCAGCATCAATATGGATAGTGAAGAGATTGAGAGTTAACAGTTTTAGTCTACTTGGTTGCACAGTCAACACTCTTGGTAACAGCAACCAGGAAATCAGGAGACAGACTGCATTGGGAAAATCAGCTGTGAGGGACTGGCCTCTCAAGAGCACAGAAGAGCAATGATTTCAGGCTGGAGACTAAGGTGTGCCTGATCCTGGCTATAGTCTTTGCAATTATGTGCTATGCTTCAGAGAGTTGGACAGTGAATAGGGATGATAGAAAGAGAATTGATGCCTTTGAGCTGTGGTGGTGGAGAAGAATGTTGAATATACCATGGACTGCTAGGAGAACAAACAGGTTTGTCCTGGACAGGGTGAAGCCAGTATGTTCCCTGGAGTCATGGATTCTGAGTCGTTTGACATACTTTTGGCACGTTGCAAGGAGGGACTGGTCCTTGGAGAGAGATACCATGTTTGGGAGAGTGGAGGGACGAGGCAGAAGAGGAAGACCCTCTATGAGATGGATCGATTCTGTGAGCAGAGTGGTGGGAATGAGGGTTGCTATGAGTCGCAAGTGACTTGATGGCACATAACAACTACAACGAGGCCAACAGAGCTCTCTCTATGCCTCACAGCAATTCTATAAACCCTTGCCCTATCCTACACCATCACCACAATCCAAGACACACTTGAGTCCATTGCTACAGTCACCATACCAACCCATCAATCCACCATATTGAGGATCTTCTTTTCTTCTCCAACCTTTCACTTCTCTCAGCATGATGTTATTTCCCAAGGACTGGAACCTTAAACTGTTGTTTGTTGTTGTTAAGTGTCATTGAGTCATAGACTACACATATCGACCCATATTTCTAGGCCATTAGGTCATAAGAAATCTCTAAGTTGATGGCTAGGAAAGTCATTTGAATAATAAACCCTTGACATCGCAGAACAGAATCTGATAATTATCAGATTGGCAAACAAATTTTTATGAGGATGTAGGGAAATAAACATATATGTAAAACAATATATTGTTCATGTACAATATGTGTTCACATATAATGTGTGTTAAACTTTATGTAAAAATAATTGGTAGTCTTTATCAAAATGTTAAATACACTGCCCTTGAATCTAGTAATTATTTTTTCTTTCATATGTTTAGTAACACCAATCTATAGTGTAGATGTAGACATTAATTTCAATATTATTACAGCAAAAATCTATAAATAATTAAGAATACTATAAAATCACATCTTAAAAGGAGAATATATGAAATATTCAAGCATTAAATAATACTCTTAAGATAATCTAAATATTGCATGCATGTAATGTTGTTTTTTGAGAAAAACAACAAATTTTAGAAAATAATCTAGATACTTGGTTTTGTTTTCCTTTGTGTTTCATTGATTTGCAAAGGTATTTGACTGTGTGGATCATAACAAACTGTGGCTGACTGTGAGAAGAATGTTAATCCCAGAACACTTGATCATGGCTAATGCAAAACCTAAGCTTGGACCAAGAAGCAGTCATCAGAACAGAGCAAGGAGACACTGAAAGGTTCAAAATTGGAAGGGCATATGCCAGCGATGTGTCCTATCTTCATACCTTTTCAATCTGTATGTAGAACAGATTATCCGTGAGACTAGGCTCTATGAGGAGAAGTGTGGCCTCAGGATTGGTGGAAGATCTATCAACAATCTGCGTTATGCAGATGACACAACCCTGCTTGCTGAAACTGAGGAGGACTTGCTGCAGAGTATCAAGGACTGCAGCCTCCAGTATGGATTGAGGCTCAATAGCAAGAAGACAAAGATTCTCACCACTGGACCAATTGGCAGCATCAGAATGGATGGTGAAGAGATTGAGATTGTTAACAACTTTAGTCTGCTTAACTCCAGTCAGCACTCTTGGCAGCAGCAGCCAGGAAATTAAAAGATGTATTGCGATGGGAAAGTCTGCTGTTAGGGAACTCTCCAAAATACTGGTGTCACTCTGGAGACTAAGGTGCGTCTGATACAGGTCATGGTCTTTGCTATCACTTGTTATGCATCAGAGAGTTGGACAATGACTAGGGAGGATAGAAGGAGAATTGATGCCTTTGAGCTGTGGTGCTGGAGAAGAGTATTAAGGGTACCATGGACTGATAGGAAAACAAACAGATTCATCCTGCAGAGGGTCAAGCAGGACTGCTCTTTGGAGGCAAGGATTCTGGGACTTCATCTGACATTCTTTGGACATATTGTAAGGAGGGACCAGTCCTTGGAGAGGGACATCATGCTTGGGAGGGTGGAGGGACAGCACAGGAGGGGAAGGCCCTCTATGAGGGGGATTGATTCAGTGACTGGGGTAATCAGGATGTCTAAGTCAGCGCAATTGGCACAGGATAGAGCAGGGTTTAGGGCTGTTGTACATAGGGTCACTACGAGTCGCAGGTGACTTGACAGCATAACAACAACAATAACGACAGTATTTCTTGTTGCATCCATGTCTCGAATCTCTTGCTCTTTTTATCTCAGGATGCCTGATGGGATTGAGTGGCATGGTTGTTGTGTTTAGAACTTAAACTCTCTTTCAAAACACAACAATCTTTTTTTCTAACACCAAGACATTAATAGCTAAAACTATAGTATATTCATAAAATTACTTACTGTACAGACATTTAAAAAATGATATATCTGTTTTGGTTTTTTGATGGGAAAGATTAATCACATATAAAAAATTGTAAGAAAGAAGACAGTAAAAGGATAAACATAAAGGAGAGTAAATAATTCATGAAGTAGATCAAGACGGGTAGGTCTGCAATTATAGGTTGAGGGATTAGCCTTGAATAAAACATAAATAGCTTTCTTCCAGGAAGCCTAGGTGTAGGGAGGGTCAAAGGGAGGATAATGTTTTGTTTGTAGGAATAATTAATCATTGGATTTAAATTTAAATTAATTTTGATCTTTCCATTGGCCATGAATAATCCTATAGGTAACTTTTGTGTCTCTCCTTAAAAGGTCTTGTTTCTATTTTCTGTATATATTCTCATCAGCAAAAGGAAATCTCTTACTTGGAATGAACTAGAAGAAACCAATGCAGGGTGACTAAGCTCATCTACTTCTGTTGTCAAATTTTCTGATAGATGACAAGTCTTACTTCACATGTCAGTCGTGTCCTGTGCAAATTTCAGCTTCTTTTCCCTTATAAGACCTGTTCTTCTTTCATACCCAACCACTTGTGACTGCACATGACTACCTTTATTTCAGATCTTCCAACCTTAAATCAGGGGGTTTTCTCTACCTTGTCAGGAAGTTCTGGTGGTCTAACAGTAAGGATGTTCTAGAGCAATTTTCATGATCTATTCTGACATTTTTATCTTTTCTTCTTCTGTCGTGTAATGATCTTTTGCTCTCATCATGGATAATATGCTTGATGTTATCCCACAACTCATCTGGTCATTGAGCGTTAGTATGTAATTCCTCAAACCCATTCTTTAGATGAATTTTAAATTCAAGTTGGACAGATCAAAGTTTTACTTTGGTTCTTCTGGACTTATTTTGGTTTTCTTCAGCTTCAATTTGAACTTGCATATGACTAATTAATGTTCTTTTCCACAGTCAGCTGCTGCCTGGTTTTGACTACTAATGTTGCATTTCCCCAATGACTCCTTCCACAGATGTAGTCAGTCTGATTCCTTTGATTCAAAAGGAAGAAATGCAGTAAAAGAGATAAACAGAAGATTTCAAATGACAACATGAGAAGACAAAGTAAAATATTATGATGGGATATAAAAAAATCTGGAGAATAAGAATAAGACGGAAAGAATTTGCTTGGCATATTTCAAGTTGAGAGAACTAAAAGACAAATTCAAGTGCTGAGTTTTCATTCTGAGAGAATAATTGACAGATCTAGGAAGCATTAAAAGAAGATATAGGGAATACGCATAGTCATTGTACAAAAAAAACTGGTCAACACTGAAATACTTCAATATTTCAGGGAGTAGCTTCTGATCAAATGGCAAATGTCTAAGCTGTACTTAAGGTGTTGGAAAAAAAAATAAGCCCCCAGATATTGATGGATACCAACTGACATGTTCCAACTAACAGATAGAGCCCTGAATGTACTCACCAGTCTGTGCCAGGAAATTTGGAAAACAGCTACCTGGTCAACTAACTTGAAGAGATTCATATTTATTCCCTTTCCCAAATAAGTATCCACAGAATGTGGAAATCATCAAACAATATTATTAGTATCACATGCAAGCAAAATACTGCTTAAAATTATCCAAAAACAACTAGAACAATATTTTAACAGAGAACTGCCAAGAATTCAGGCTTGGCTTAGAAGAGTCGTGGCACCAGGGAGATCATTGTTAATTTCAGATGGATCTTAGGAGAAAGCAGAGAATACCACAAAAATGTGTAATTGTCTTTTATTGACTATGCAAAGACATTTGATCATGTGATGTATAACAAATTATGATTATTATTTGTTGTTCTTATATTCCATAGAGTCATCTGTGACTAGTAAAGCAACCTGAAGCCTGCCCTGAACTGAGCCGGTCTCAGAGACACCTACTCCCATTGCCCAAGTTACTGTATCAGTCCATTTCATCTGTCGTCTTCCTCTCCTGTGCCTTCCCAACACCCTTCTGAGCATGATGTTCTTCTCCACAGACCAGTGAGATGGAGCTTCAAAATCACAGCGTCCAAGGAGAAACTTGGTTTCACCATCTCCAAGTCAGACCTATTTTTTGAGGGGAGAGGGCAGCCTATAGTAAGTTCAAGACTCAGCACCACAAGTTGAAGGCTTCGATTCTTGGAAATCCAAGAACACTTGATTGTGTTCATGTGAAACATGTACTTAGATCAAGAAGAAACAATGTATATGGAATTTGTAAGTAAACCAGTACAAAATAAGAAGATTTTTCTGTAAAAAGAAAAAAATATCAATCAGGGAAAATGAAAAATAAACTATGAAGTGAAAACACAGAAGAAATAATAATGGCAAAACTGAGATCAAATATACCAAATGCTTGCTGAGTATAATAGAAAGAATTAAAATAAAAAGAAGCAGCAGTAGCTGTTGTCCAAATAAAGTAAGAGAACACTGCATGGTTTAAAATCAAGCAAAATGTGTGTCAGGACTGTATCCTTTCTCTGTATCTATTCAGTCTATACTCTGAGCAAACAATTTAAGAAGTTGGATTCTATGAATGTATCATCAGGATCAGAGGAAGCATCATCAACAATCTGCGTTATGCCGATGACACAAGCTTGCTTGCTGGAAGGGAGAAGAACTTGAAACTCTTGAAGCAGAAGATCAAAGACTACAGCCTTCACCATCCAGAAGACAAAAGTCCTCGCCACCAAGCTGATAGGCAACACCATAATAGATGGAGAAAAGATTTAAATTGTCAACAATGTCCTCTTACTTGGCTCCACAATCAACACCCTTGGCACCAGCACCAGCAGTTTGTTGTTGTTGTTGTTGTTGTTGTTATTGTTGTTGTTAGGTATCATCAAGTTAAATATGACCCATAGCAACCAAATAAACAACAGATCTAAACCCTGTCGTACCTTGTGCCAGTGACTGCAATAATGGGCTCAAGTATGTCAGAGATTATAAAAATGGCACAGGATAAGACAAAGTTCAGATCAGTTGTTCCTGGGTTCACTGTAGTCAAAACAGTTGTAAGGAGTTGCACTGCCCCAAGGCACATGGTTTGAGTCCATCAACTGCTCCTAGGGAGAAAGGCAATCTCTTTTCATATGTTTTATTGCCTCTGAAAACTCCCTGCAAGATCAGCTATGAGTCCATTCAGTACACAACAACAATAACACCAGGATACCAGTTGCAAGTCTATGAGTCCATCTGATTCCCTCTTTTTCAGACCAGCAGTTCCTTCTACTACTTTGGGTTTAATAAATTTCTAGTATTAATCATAGAGCTCATAGAAGACAGCATACCTGTAATAACACCCTTAATAAAAACAGGATGTGAACAAAGAGATGAAAAGATGAATTCTGTGGCAGATCACAACACAGAGCTTGTACATCCCAAACAAGGATATGCTGTGTATAGTTATCAAACAGAAAGTTCTCTGACTTAAAAAATATTTATTACTCCTTCCATGCAGCCATGAAAGATGATATCATACCTCATAAGGTTTAGTCATCACTGGACCTCCAGATATTCTTTCTTTTGCTGCTCAACTCCTGACTCATTAATCTCAGTTGCTGATCTAACTGTCAGGAATCAACACTTTGTCCTTCAAGGTGATTCTACACTTCTCTAACACTTTCTGCCAAAAAAGGGGAAAAAAGTCTAATTTGAGAGTAATATTTGTCTCTTTATGTACATAAGTTGTCTCATCTTTCTAGGTGCAAAAGCAACTCAGGAAGGAATGTTTTTCTTATGTGTCACACTTTCAAGAGATCACATACACGGACTAAGGAAAAATACCTTTTTATTTACCATAAAATAGCAAAGAAGTTGACTAAGTTGCTTCATGTTTCATAGAAGACTTAAGTGTTAGGCTAGGAAGTAGTCTGGGGAATGGCAAGCTGGGCCACCACACACAGTTTACTGAACTTTGCACAACAGGATATTAATAAACCCCTTGTATTGTGCAGTATGATGTTCCTGACTTCGAGACCCTTTAAGTAGAACATCAGAAATAGATAAACAATAGAAGTCTAAGCTGATGGAAGACATTTAATTGTGTTGTTGTTGTTGTTGTTGTTATGTGCCGTCGAGTCGTTTGCGACTCATAGCGCCCCTATGTACAACAGTTCTAACCTCTGCTCTTTCCTGTGCCAATCTCACTGTCTCCGACACACTCATCCCAATTGCCCCAGTCACCGAATCAATCCACCTCCCAGAGGGCCTTTCCAACTCCTGCGCCTGCCCTCCACCCTCCCAAGCATGATGTCCTTCTCCAAGGACCAATCCCTCCTTACAACATGTCCAAAGTATATCAGATGAAGCCTCAGAATCCTTCTCCCCAAGGAGCAGCCCAGTTTAATCCTCTCCAGGATGAATCTGTTTTCTTAGCAGTCCATGGTACCCTCAGCACTCTTCTCCAACACCAAAGCTCAAAAGCATCAATTCTCCTTCTATCATCCCTGGTCATTGTCCAGCTCTCTGACACATAACAAGTGATTGCAAAGACCATGGCCTATACGAGATGCACCTTAGTCTCCAGAGACACACCGTTGCTCTTGAGTACTTTAGAGAGGTCCCTAACAGCAGACTCTCCCATAGCAATGCATCTTTTGATTTCCTGACTACGGCTGCCAAGAGTGTTGATTGTGGAGCCAAGCAGACTAAAGCTGTGAACAATCTCAATCTCTTCACCATCCATTCTGATACTGCCAATTGGCCCAGTGGTGAGAATCTTTGTCTTCTTGACATTGAATCTCAATCCATATTGAAGGCTTCAGTCCCCGACCTTCAGCAGCAAGAGTCTCAGGTTCTCCTCAGTTTCAGCAAGCAGGGTTTGTGTCATCTGCATAACGCAGATTGTTGATAGATCTTCCACCAATCCTGAGGCCACACTTCTCCTTATAGAGCCCAGCCTCCAGGATGATCTGTTCTGCATACAGGTTGAAAAGGTATGGAGACAGGACACATCCCTGGAGTACTCCCTTTCCAATTTTGAACCATGCAGTGTTTCCTTGCTCTGTTCTGGCAATTGCCTCTTGGTTCAAGTATAAGTTTCACATGAGCATGATCAAGAGTTCAGGTATTCCCATTCTTCTCAGAGTCAGCCACAGTTTGTTAGGTCCACACAGTCAAACACCTTTGCATAGTCAATGAAACACAGATATACCTTCCTCTGGTACTCCCTGCTTTCAGCCAATATCCATATAACATTAGCTGTAATATCCCTAGTACCACAACCCCTTCTAAACCCAGCCTGGACTTCTGGCAGTCCTCTGCTGATGTGCTGTTCCAGTCATTTTTGGATAATCTTCAGCAGAATCTTGCTTGCATGTGAAATCAATGATATTGTTTTATCGTTTCCACACTCTCTTGACATTTATTTAGTTATGACAAAATGTAATTAATAACTGTTATCCATTTCCCAAAAATACAAATACTGACCTTAAAATAAAGGGTAAAGGAAGTCACACCCCCTTACACAACAGAAGACACACTCAGGGGAGAGACCCTATGTATGCAAGAAATGTGGTCGATGTTTTCAGGACAAATTATGCCTCATTACACACCAGAGGACACATTTTGGGGAGAGACCCTATATGTGCAGTGAGTACGGCAGAAGTTTTAACTAGAAGTTACACCTCCTTAAACACCAGTGTCTACACACAAGGGAAAAGCTTTATGTGTAGTGTATGGTAGGGGCTTTATCATTAACACAATCCTCTATCATCACTAGAAGACACACTTGAAGGAGACACTGTATATGTGCACTGAGTTTGACCAAAGTTTTTGCCAGCCATCATCTCTCATCAGACACCAGAGAACACATTCTGGAGCAGAACCTTATGTCTGTAGCAAGTGTGGCTGACACGTACTGATAATTCAAGTGTCCTTCACCACCAGATGACACACCAGGGATAAGCCTTTTGTTTGTAGTGAATGTGTCAGAGGCTTGACCTGGAAATCATTAGTGCATATGTATCAGATAACACACTTACATGTTCGAGGAGTGTGGCTAAGGCTCTACTCCAAAGTCACTCCTGCTTATCCACTGGAGGAAATGCTCAGGGAGAAACCCTGTGTTGCAGTGAGTGATCTCGAGGATTTACCAGTAAGCCAGTTCTCCTTCGTCACCAGAGGACACACCCAGGAGAAGGCTTATGCCTGCAATGAGCATGGCTGCAGCTTTAACCACAAATCAGATCTCCCCATACACCATTGGGAACACACGAAGAAGAGGCCTTATGTTTGCAGTCAGTGTGTCCAGGACTTGAGTGATAAACTGAGCCTCACTCGTTACCAGAGGACACATGCAGGGAAGCAAATGTCAGGTCTCATCACACACCAGCAGATGCACTTATCTGAGAAATCTTTCATGTGCCTGGATTGTGTCCAAGACTTTTCCTAGACACACCAGTAAAACCATGTGGATGCTAGCTGTGATGAGAGCCTCTTTAGATAGCAGGTGTCCACTCAGAAGCAGCCCCATGGTTCCTGTGATTATGACTGAGACCTTGGTGAACGTGTTTGTCGTACATCAGGGCACATAGCACAGTATCTGTGCAGAGAGAAGGTAAGAATCAAGAAAAGGATGCACTTCACTCTCATCTGAGGAGGGCTTTATTTTCAATGTACAAGCATTGTATGGGCAGAGAGATTAGAAGAAGTCTTACCAATAAATTCTACCTTTTCCAAAGGCACAGGACATTTGGAGGTAAGATGTGTGAACAGTAATTTGTTCCAGTGTACCTCTGCAGATGATGGGCAGCATGAGAAGCTGTTACGAGAGTTTGCCACTGTACTCAACTCTGAGGGATGGAGAATTCACCTTGCCTGTGCTCTGTCTCAGACCGAAGGTGTTGAACAATTACTGTAATAATTTTACACAATCTGTAAATGAAAACTAAAATAAGTTTAAGTCATTAAAAAAAAAAAAACAAATAAAGGGTAAAAAGAAGCCTAGGCAGTATTTTCACATAGTTGGGCTCAAGGAGTTAGGGAAATAGGTGAAAACAAAAATTCAGTCCTAAGATTAGGAAGTGGTAAGCCTGTGACTTGAGGACATATGGCATATTTCTTTAATTTCATCCAGAGGCACATCAGTACTCATTGATTTATGTCAAACTCCGAGCAAGCACGCTATGGAACTCAACATTTTGGCTTAATGCAAAGATCCTTGAACAGATCTGAATTATGGACTGGTAATTATGTGACCTGGCCCCATCACAAGGGCTGTAATTGAAGCCAAATCGACTGCCTTCCAGCCAAATCTCCTTCCTTCAGATTTCTGAGGCTGAAATAGTAACACAAGGAGACTGACTGCCTCATAGTTCTCCCACAGAGAAATTAGATTTTTTTTTCAATGTCAGTAAAAATTTGCTATGGCATAATCAATAAAGCACAAATAGACATTATTCATGTATTCTCCATTTTTACGTAAGAGCCATCTGACATCAGTAATAATATCTCTAATGCAATATGAAAGTGGACATGGATAAATAAAAATAGGAATTTGGAGGGAAAAGTTCTAGAATTGTCCCTCAACAGAGAACTGTAAAATATTCAGTTTGAATTTAGAAAAAGATTTTTTTTTTTGTTATATCACTGTTTATTTATTTATCTCCATCTGAGCAAGCCAACAAATAAAGCATTGCATCACCAGGGCTTCTTACTGCATTCTAAATTAGGCCACTCTCCCCATCCCCTGCTCCTACACCTCTTACCTTCCTCTCCCAAACAAATGAGAACCAGTACAGTAAAGATTTTTTTAAAACATATATTCTGTCAAAATTTTTTTATTCTTCTTCAAATTTTTATTGTGATTTGAGTGAAAGTTTATTAAACTTTATTAAACTTTATTCAATCCTTAATATACATATTGTTTGTTGTTAAGTGTCATTGAGTCGCTTGTGCCTCGTAGTGACCCTACATACAAGAGCCCTAAATGCCGTTCTATCCTGTGCCAACCTCACTGTCTCAAACACACTCACTCCCACCACTCTACTCACAGAATCGATCCATCTCATCAAGGGTCTTCCTCTCCTATGCCATCCCTCCACTCTCTCAAACATGATGTCCCTCTCCAATGATCAGTTCCTCCTCGCAACATGCCCAAAGTATGTCAAACAAAGCTTCAGAATCCTTGACTCCAAGGAGCATTCTGGCTTCACCCTCTCCAGAACAAACCTGCTTGTTCTCCTAGCAGTCTATGGTATATTCAACACTGTTCTCCAGCACCAAATCTCAAAGGCATCAATTCTCTTTCTATCATCCCTATTTACTGTCCAACTATACAATGCATAGCACGTAACTGCAAAGACTATAGCCTGGATCTCTGACAAGCTGTCAGGTCATGGGTCGGACAATGGGAGATTAATTAATTCTGAAGGCATTTGGTAGAACTAAAGTAGTATCCTGCTGGAGGGTGGATCTGGGAAATAAGTGGGTCAACGCACTGGGCTAAGGGCAGGGACTACACTGTAACTAATAGTCAACTCGAAAATGAGGGATTCATCTTTCACTACTCCACAAATTGCTGTCTGTCAGATACTCCTCTAA
>NW_006399800.1:16296169-16301745 GCF_000299155.1 Elephantulus edwardii | reverse complement strand
AGAGTGGAGGGACAGCACAGGAGGGGAAGACCCTCTATGAGGTGGATTGATTCAGTGACTGGGGTACTTGGGATGGGTTTGTCAGAGGCAATGAGATTGGCACAGGATAGAGCACGGTTAAGGGCTGTTGTACATAGGGTCACAATGAGTCGCAAACAACTCGACGGCACACAACAACAACAACAACATAGCCTGGATCAGGCGCACCTTAGTCTCCAGCCTAACATTGTTGCTCTTCAGTAATCTTGAGAGGTCCCTGACACCTGATATTCCCAATGCAATGTGTTTCCTTATTTCCTGGCTGCTGTTTAAAAAAAAAATTTAAAAAACATTTAAAAACCGAAACATGTAGCGGGATGGGCAGCAATGTTGAATATTGGTCTTTTTCTAACTGGTAATTGTCTTTCATCTGCTGTTTTCTGTAGAATGCTTGTTTGCCAGATACTATTATATATATTTAAAAATTGAGACAGACTAGGAAGAAGGATTGGCCATCCACTTCCGAAATGACAGGTCTTCCAAAGCCCTATGTACAATAGAGCACACTTAGACAATCATTTGTACTAACAAACATGGCAATTGAAACTGAGATCTTAGAAATGGAAAAACAGAGAAAGAGTAACAGCTGGTAAGGAGACACTAGTGATTGGAATATGGAATCTGAGAAGCATGAGTGTAGGAAAATTGGACATTGTTAAGAAAGAAATGGAACGCATAAATATTGACATACTAGGACTGGCTAAACGAGATGGCTTGGCATGGGACATTTTGAATAATATACGTATTATGTAATATTAATTACAACATTCTCAGTATAATTGTACCTTTACCACTTCCTCCATGTAGTTCTAAATGACTATCACTTTTTTCACTCAAGAAGAACTGTAAACACCAGATCAAGTCTAGAGTGAAATTTTTTAGAAAGTTAGCTGATCTTCTGTTCTAGCTACAGAAAATCAAAGATCACAGCTTCCAGTATCTCAGTATCAAAAAAAGCAAAAATCTTCACTACTGGGACAATGGACAACATCAGGATAGATGGAGAAAAGACTGACATTGTGAATGATTTTACCTTACTTGGATCCACAATCAATACCCTTGCTACCACCAGTCAAGAAATCAGAAGATACATTTAATTAGGAAGTCTACCATCAAGGATCTCTCCAAAGTGCTAAGGAATAACTATGTCAGTTTAAAGACTAAGGTGCACCTGACTCAAGTCATGATCTTTTCAATCTTTTGCTGTGCATCTAAGAGTTGGACAATGACTAAGGATTAGAGAAGAAGAATTAATGAGTTTCAGTTATGGTGTTGGAGAAGAGTACTGAGTGTCAAAAGAACATATATATCTTGGAGAAAGTCCAACCAAGATTTTCCTTAGAGGCAAGGATAGCAAGTCTTCCTCTCACACAGTTTGGGCATGTTGTTAGGAGACAGAATTTCTTGGAAAGGGACATCATTCTTGGGAAGGTGGGGGGGATATGAACTGACACAGTGATAAAACCATGGGCTCAAGCATGTCAGAAATTATGAGGATGGCATAGGAAAAGACAAAGTTCAGATCTGCTGCTCAAAAGGTGGCTATGAGTTGTACTTGATTTGATGGCATCTAACAACAGCAACACTATTTCCAGGTAATACTGTTCAAGAACAACCTTAACAAAAATTAAAAAATGTTCTTCCTTCAAGAGTTTGAAAGCATGTTAGTCAGGATAAGCCAGGTATTCTCAATGGGGCAAAAACTGGTTGGAGGGAGCATCTCTTTGGCTTCCACTTCCTAAATAACATACCTCCACAAACCCTATAAATTTTGATAAAATCTGATAGTTGTAGAAGGGCTCCAGGCCTTTTGTTCATAGGGTTGCTATGAGTCATGCTCAACTCAAAGGCAATCAACAACAACAACTAATACAAATAAAGTATATTAATAGGAACACTATATTTGTGATATTAAAATTTCATAAAGGGTTTGATTATATATATATTTATATACACATGTGAAAGGTAATAATAATAAAGGAGAATTGAGAAGCACTAGAACAGGCTAAACTGCTTTGATAAACATCTTCATAACATTGCCATTACAAAGTAATATTTCTTTGTCTCACTCACCTCATAGTCTAATACTGGTTAATAAGGGTGATAGACTATGTCTTCTTCACAATTTAGGAGTGAGACCTTGTGAGAACTCTGCATCAAGATGGACAATGGACAGAGAAAGAGAAAGCAGGGAATCACAAGGGAGAGTTTAAGGACTTGGTCAGTCAGTGCATACAATTTTTGTTGTTATTAAATTAGCTCAGACCAATGGTGACCTTCTGTATAAATAAATAAAAAATTCTTCTAGTCCTGTGCCATTTGAATGACCATTAGTTTATTGAAATTGTTGCTCCATTATGTTGAACCATTGTGGGGTTTTTTGCAAATTTATTTTGTTTACATTTGCCCTTTACCAGTCAAGATGTTCCTTTGAAGTAGGAATAGTAAACCTCATCTTACTTACTTTGATCACATTATCAGAAAAGACCAAGTATTGTAAAGGACATCATGTTTGGCAAAGTAGCAAGTCAGTGGATATGAGGAAAACACTAATTAATTTTTATGGCTATGATGGCTTTAAAACCAGAGTAAAATATTCCAAATATGAGGCTGTCACAGGACTTAATAATATTTCATTTTGTTATATGTAAAGTTACCATAAGTTGGAGCTGACTTCGCTACAACTGACAATAATTATAATTGCTTTACCAAACATAATCCTTTTCCAGTGATTGGTGTTTCCTGATGGCAAGTACAGAGAAAGTAAGGAGAAGTCTTGCTATCCTCACTTTAAGAAACATTCCAATTACATTCTGAGACTGTCTGGGTTCTGGCAGCCTTTGGTGTATTCAATAGTCTATTCCAGCACCACAGTTCTTCAATATTCCTTTTTCAGTATCCAATTTTTTTTTCATAATTATGATATTTATTAGCAAAGTTAACAGGTTACAGTCCAGATTGGAAGCAGGATATAACTAATCTTTTAAAAAAATTATTTTATACAGGTTTATTTACAAAGTTCATATACATTTTCACACCAGAGCTTTCCTATTTCCTTCACCACCATCTCCCATTAGATTGTGAGACCCTATGATTCCCCTTCTCACAACCATCCTCACCCCTCTGCTCCTACCCTCCCTCCCCTTCCTTGGATCCTCATACTCATTCTACAATAATGGGTTTGTTTATACAGTATTTTTCCTTATGGGACTGAGTTAGTTCACTTGGCATAAAGCTCTCCAGTCCCTCCCAAGTTAGGTATTAATTTACAAAATCATTGCTCCTGCATGCTGCGGAGTATTCCATTGTATGAATGTACTGTAATTTCTCAATCCATTTGATTGTGGTTGGACATTTGGGCTGTTTCCATGTTCTTGTGATAGTGAATAATGAATAACGCTGTCAGTATCCAATTTTTGCATATGCCCAAGGCAATGAAAAATCAAGCAAACAAACAAAACAAAAACCACATGCCACTTAGTCTTCAAAGTGATACATCTTCATTTCTTAAAAGTTTAAAGAAGTCTCTTGCTGAAGAACTGTCTGCTCTATATTGTAAAATAGTCGCTTCACCCCTCTTAAATGGAAAACTCAAACTCACTGCCATCATATCAGTTCTAACTCATATAACAATGCTCCATCAGATTTCAGATACTTTTAATCCTAATAGGAGGAGAAATCCCATTTTTCTCCTTCAGAGTATCTAATGATTCAAGCTGCTAGAGAGGGAGACCACTGAGCAACTCACTAAGGACTATACCACTAGAGCACTCATTCTAGGTACCTAGGAAATAGTCTTATCACTGTGTAAAGAAACAGAGAGCAAGAATATTGAATTATTAATATTGAATATTGAAACAGGTTTTTCTCCAGAAGCAATGATTCTCAATCTTACTGGACTCTGACAGTTCTGCAAAACTGAAGATGGGTGGCAGTTAACTTCTATTTAATTTCTTTTGCAATGATAACATAACCTAGAAAGAATGGACAGTAGTATTTTAAACCTATTCTTCAACAGGTTCTCCTTATGACTTCTTCAAGCTTTACTGGTGGCCAACTGTTTCACTAGTTAGTAACAAGAAAGAAAGAAGCAAACATTTTAAGAGTATCAACTTGCTTACTGTTTGAGAGAATACGGAAGTAAAGGCACATATACTTTTTTGTGTAAACTGTCAATGTATAGAAAGGGCACATGGAAATATTCATAACAATATTTAACTCACATGCCTTTGACCTAGAAATTCCACTTCTGGAAATATGTCATATTCAAGAAATACTTTGTTGTTACTTACCATCAAATTAAAATAACTCTCCCTTGCATATTGTTTACTATAAGATAGAAGCCACATTTTGAGTAATAACTTCTCCACAAGTAATTAAAATATTAATTAATAAATCTTGGGTTTAACATGGGAAGTTCATTTTCAAAGTCTAGCTGTGGTGCTGGAGATGGGTACTGAATGTACCCTGGACTGCCAGGAAAACAAACAGATTCATCTTGGAGAGGATTAAACCAAGCTGCTCCTTGGAGGCAAGGATTCTGGGGCTTCGTCTGACATACTTTGGACATGTTGCCAGGAGGGACGGGTCCTTGGAGAGGGACATCATGCTTGGGAGGGTGGAGGGACAGCGCAGGAGGGGAAGACCCTCTATGAGATGGATTGATTCGGTGACTGGGGTAATCGGGATGGGTGTGTCAGAGGTGGTGCGGTTGGCGCAGGATAGAGCAGGGTTTAGAGCTGTTGTGCATAGGGTCGCTATGAGTTGGAAACGACTCGATGGCACATAACAACAACAATATACCTTTAACCATAATGTTCCATTTCATACATACATGTCAAAGGAAAAGACTGAAAACAAACTAAATGTCCATCAAAAGGGATTACTTAAGTATATTTAAATACCCAAGAGATAGATTACTGTAAAGTTATTGAAAGTTTGAACTAGTTTTCTGGTTACTGATGTAGAACAACCTCCAGGATAGAGAGCTAAATAAAGAACATTAAAGTGCACAGCAATGGGTATAGTGTGCTACTATTGTTTGCATAGAAACTTTGGAATTCATTTCTCTGTGAGAAAATTGTAAGAAATAATATCGGTGGACTCTTCAGAAAGAAATTAAAAATAATTTAGTGGAAGACTTCCACTATCATTTTCTAGAATTCAAATTTTGAAATATATGTAAAAAGTTTCCACCTGAAACAAAAATATTTTCATCAATATGTAAAAATAAACATATAATTACTTTTTTCACTAATACAATATAATTTATTCCTCTAAAAAATTATGTAAAAGTATATAACCCTCATCCACAAGGTAGATATGAAGGACATTTAAAATGGAAGGCTTTTATTATTGATTTTTTTTTAATTTAATGAAAGCTTACAGAGACTGATGGTTTCCGTTCATTCATTGTTGCACTTTTCTCCCTGCCATCCCCTCCCCCCCCAATTCACTCTTCTCTTTGAAAATTAAAAGAAAAATTCTTTGATTGTTATACAATCCCTCCCTCCAAGTCCACTCCATTGTACTGCCTT
>NW_006399800.1:16289210-16295119 GCF_000299155.1 Elephantulus edwardii | reverse complement strand
GAAGCTGTGAACACTCTCAATCTCTTCGTCATCCATCCTGATGCTGCCAATTGGTCCAGTGGCGAGAATCTTTGTCTTCTTGACATTGAGCTTCAGTCCATACTGAAGGCTGCAGTCCTTGACCCTTTGCAGCAAGTGCATGAGGTCCTCCTCAGTTTCAGCAAGCAAGGTGGTTAAAATTTTAATAATTATATTTGCATTAGTTTAATCTTTTATAATCTATAAATGTTGTGGTTGTTGATTGCCATGAAGTTGAGCACAAGTCATAAGTACCTTATGAATAAAGCCTTTCCGTAGCCTCTCTGAAGTCTTTCTATAAGTATCGTCGTTTCTCAAAGCTCATAGAGTTTCCAGACGCATATTGTTTAGGAAGTGGATGCCACTCCTGCTTCCAATCCTTGTCTAATTCAGGTAGAAGCAGAGTTAATGAATTGATATTCATTGTCTTTTTCTTTAAGGGATGTGTGAAGTAGCAACCCACAACTCAACTCTAGGGACAAAGTGAAGACTAGATTACATCAGCACATGCCACAGTGCTAACCTATTCCCTCAGCATATTTGTCATCACTTTGGTCATTTTCGTTATCCATCTTGCATACTAACTCGAACTGAAGTCTTAGTTGGGTCTTCCTAGTATTCTTGATTCTACTGCCTGGGGGTTTCCCAGAACCTGATTCATAGTCTACTTAATTTGAAAAATGTTTTCCTGTGAATTCTCTATCAATATGGTTGAAGGCTTTTCCCTAGAGTTAATAAGGTGTGAATCAGAGCTTGGTAAATCTCCCTGGATTAGAGAAACTATTTATGTCTTTTATTAGCACATTTTTTATTATGTCTTTTTTTTAGCGCATTATTCTGTAAATCCCACAAAACTAGGAAAGTTTTATCACTTTCATGAGCAGGATTCAATTTTCATGAGGTAGAGACAGCAGATATAAGATTAACATGCTGAAGAGAAGAATTCAGTTTCTTAGAGTCAACTGATTGGACAAGATCTCATGACCTTTCTTCCCTCATTCAGCAAGAATGTCAGCATCTGAAATTTCTAAACATGTTGCAAAGTTCTTCTTGTTCATCTCACTTGTTTTGAGATGCAAGGGCATTGGTATTTGATAGGTGTGGATTTCTGTTATTTCCATTTAAGGATTTTTTATATTGGGGTTTTTTTCCCCTCACTAGATCAGAGTTGTGAGTACTTTAAGCTTTGAGATAGACTTTTCATTCCCTAAGGTGTTTCATGTATTTTTATGGAGATTATATTATGATGTTAGTTTGGATTCAGGAATCCTGGATGGAGCCTGAGATTCTGCTTTTCTAACAAATGGTCCCAATGTTGTGGCTCCACAAATCACACTTTGAGCACAAAAGTCCTAAAGTAATATCAATATTAAGAAGAAACAACCATGGCAAGACATAACAGTCTCGGGATGTGCCAACCTATTTATGAAAATAGGAGATGGAAAGGTAGAATGCTTAGTCATTAAATGAAAAATTCGGTGGAACAGATCTTACAGAAACAAGATTACATTTTGACCAAGAGTATGATGTCTAGTGTCTGATAAGGCTGATTTCAAGCTACCAGAGCCAACAATTATGGCCTGTGTAACTTGGAAAATAAATTGAAACATTTTAACTTTTTGATCTTCTAAGGATGACAGAAGAAGAATAGATGCCTTCAAGTTATGGTGCTGGAGAAGTTTTGAACATACCATGGACTGCCAAGAAAATAAGTCAGTCTGTCTTAAAGAGCATAAAACCAAGTTTCTCCTTGAAGGTGAGGATTTTGAAGCTCCACCTCACTTACTTTGGGCACTTGGCCAGGAGAGATAAGTCCTTGGAGAAGGATATCATGCTCTGAAGGGTAGATGGACAGCGCAGGACAGGAAGACTTCAGATAAGATGGATTGATACAATATCTGAGGCCATGGGTGTTAGGCAATGGGGGTTGGTGTGAATTAGTGAGACTGACTCAGGACAGGGAAAGGTTCAGAGCTTTTGTACATAGGGCTGCTGTACAACACAGGTGACTCAATTGCACATAACAACAATAACATACTAGGACAGGTTTGGAAGCAGGAGTGGCATCCACTTCCTAAACAACATGCCTCCAGAAACACTATGAACTTTGGTAAATGTCGGTATTGCAGAGGGGCTTCAGGTCTTTTGCTCATAGGGTCTCTATGAGTTAAGCTCGACTCAAAGGCAATAAACAACAACTTGGAAAATAAATTGAAACATTTTAAGTATCTTTTCTTTCAGTAGATAAAGGTAATATTAGTAGGATGAGCATTACAATGTTGATGTTTTTGTTAAGTCACAAATGGTTAAACATGAACAATTTCATATGGTTCAACCAAACCAAAAAATACACTACAGAGTGGTTCTGAATACAAATTGTCCTTAACTTATAATGAGGTTCCACTCCTATGACTCCTTCTCAAGTCAGTTCTAATGTTATTTGAATACTTCATCATTATTACTGTTGATTATCAGGATCTTTATTAATCTTATTAATATTTTTCTTTGGGGATAGAAAACATTTTAAAATCGCACACAAAAAATGTACTCCAACAATGAAAAAAAGTTGGATAATGTTGGTATTTTTGTCAATTGTACTAATAAGTCCACTTGTAGAAGGTTCTTGATCATCTGAATTACCTCCAGGAAAGGGGATTAGATTTCTAGGGAGAAAATTGTTGTTGTTGTTGTTGTTGTTGTTGTTGTTGTTGTTGTATTGTTGCTGTTATGTGCCGTCGAGTCACTTGCAACTCATAGCGACCCTATGTACAACAGCTCTAAACTCTGCTGTGTCCTGTGCCAATCGCACTGTCTCTGACACATCCATCCCGACTACCCCAGTCACTGAGTCAATCCACCTTATAGAGGCCTTCCCCTCCTGAGCTGTCTCTCCAACCTCGCAAGCATGATGTCCCTCTCCAAGGACCAGTACCTCCCCAGAACATGTCCAAAGTATGTTAGGTGGAGCCTTAGAATCTTTGCCTCCAAGGAACTACCTGGTTTAACCCTTTCCAGGAAGAACCTGTTTGTTTTCCTAGCAGTCCATGGTACTCTGAATACTCTTCTCCATCACCACAGCTCAAAGGCATAAGTTCTCCTTCTAGCCTCCTTAGTCATTGTCCAACTCTCTGATGCATAACAAGTGACAGCAAAGACTATTGGTTTGTATACATTTTTCTTCATCTGTTTCAAGGTAGTTTCTCACTATTTTCAAAATCTGCTATCAACCTTAGTAAAGTGATATGCTTTTTGGCCATATTTTCAAGCAAATTAAGTCCTTGATTAAGTTTAGAACACTGAATCTTTGTAACAGTGGGGGGGGGGGTTGGTGTGCATTTTTTTAAAAAATTTTATTCTTTTTTGCGCATACTGTCAAATTGGATCTGATTGGTACAGGAGGAGATTGCCCCTCCTCCTCCATCAGAACATCTGGTGAATTCGAATTGCATACCTCTGGAAGTGCAGTGCAGCTTCTTGCCACTAGACCACCAGAGCTCCCTTGTAACAGTGTTTTTTATAGTAAATCAGAAAAGTGAACATCTGAAAGTGAATATAAGAGAATGGTAATAAGTCAAATTAAGTTAATCAGTTTACACTTGATTGCTTACACAACTTAGAAATGTCCAAATACTTTACCCCGACTTTCAAGTAAATCACAAACACTTACCCACCAGGATCGAACTTCGAACTCGCCAAGTTAAAGGCTCACTCACAGGCAGGACTGTTTACAATCAGGTTGGGTGGGAAACCTCTGTGTGAGCAAGCAGGTTCTGGTGGGTGGGTCTTGGTATTTAAAAAGCAGTTGGGCCAGATGGCCTGTGGCCCTATTGATTGTGCTTAGAAAGAATGCTATTTTAAGTGGTGCTGTACTTGTCTGTCAGTTTTCTGTACTGTGATTCCTTGGAGTTGCTGTGATACAGAAATCTTTGCCACTGGCATGCAAATTCCAAAACATTTTCACATCATGGACAGGTTTTGGTGGAGCTGCCTGATTAAGACAGACTAGGGAGCAGGATGGGTCATCTGCTTCCTAAATAAAAGGTTTTAGAAAACCCTATGAACACTAAACAAAAAAAGATAGCTACAGTAGTTACAGATAGTTACAGTAGTGTAGTGGTAGACCCCAGATTAGAAGTTAGTTGAAATGAGGAAAATCAATGACAAATATTTTTTAAAAACTGGTACATGGAACATTCATAGCTTGGATGCTGGAAAACGTGATATTTTTAAAAATTAAATGGAATGCATGAGTATTGAAATACTAGGCATTAGTGAGAACAATGTGCCAGCTTTGGCCACTTTGAATCAGAAAATCATAGGGTATACTGTGCAGGGAATTAAAAACAGAAGAAGAATGGTGTTACATTCATAGTCAAAAAGTCAATTTCAAGTTCTATCCTGAAATACAATGTTGTGAGTAATAATATCCATATGCATATAAGGAAGACTCATTAATATTAATACGACCATTATTCTAGTATATGATCCTACATCTAGTGCAAAAGAGGAAGAAATTGAGAATTTTGACAGAATATTGCAGTCTGAAATTAACCAAATGTAGAATCAGGGAGTGTTAATCATAATTGGTGACTGGAATGCAAAATTAGGAAACAATGAAGAAGGAACAATAATTGGAAAATATGAGCTTAGTGATAGAAATGAGGTTGGAAATAGAATGACTGAATTTTATATTTACAATGATTTATTCATTGCAAATACTTTTTCTAAAAGACACAAAAGATGACTTTATACATGGATTTCACCAGATGGACTGCATAAGAATCAGATTAACTACATTTGTGGTAGAAGTCACTGGAGAAGCTGAATATCATCAGTTAAAACTAGGCCGGGGGCAGACTGTGGGTCAGATCATCAATTGCTCATATTCACATTCAAACTGAGGTCAAAGAAAATTAAAATAAGTCCACAGAAACTAAGATATGATCTTGACTCAATTCCATAGGAATTTCATGATCATCTTAAGAATAAGTTTGAGGTATTCAACACCAATGATAGGAGACCGATGAGTTGTGGAATGATGCCACGGATATCATCCATGAAGAAAGCAGAAGTTCATTACAAAAATAGAGGAGAAAGAAAAAATGAAAATCAATGTCAGAAGAGACTCTAAAGATTGCACTAGAACATTGAAAAGCCAAATATAAAGGAAAACATGTCAAAGTGAAAGAGCTAAACACAGTTTCAAAGGGCAGCTTGGGAGGGCAAAGCAAGGTATTATGATGGAATGGGCAGAGAGCTGGAATTTGAGAATAAACAGGAAAGAACTTGCTCTGCATTTCTCAAGCTGAAAGAACTAATAAAGAAATTTAGGGCTCCTGTTGCAATGTTGAAAGATGCTATAGGCAACGTATTGAATGACCCAGAAAACATCAAAGAAGATGGAGGGAATACACAGAGCCACTATACCAGAAAGAATTGATTAACACTGAAAAATTTCAGGAAGTACCATATGAACAGGAGCTGATGATAATTAAAGAGGAATGGAAGCTGCATTGAATGCATTGGCAAAAAATAAGGTCCCAGGAATTGATAAGATACCAATTGACCTGTTTCAATTAACACATGCAGCCTTGGATGCACTCACAAGCCTAAGCCAGGAAATTTGGAGGATGGCTGTCTGGCCAATGGAAGAGGTCCATATTTGTTCCAATTCCCAGGAAGGGTGATCCAACTGAATTTGGGAATTGTCTAGTAATCATTGATCCCACATGCTAGCAAATGCTGCTGTAGATCATTCAAAAACAGCTGGAACAAATACACAGACAGGGAACTGCCAGATGTTCAAGTAGGATTAAGAAGAGGCCCGGTCACCAGCGATATCATTGTTGATATCAGATGGATCCTGGCTAAAAGAAAGAAATGCTGTTGTT
>NW_006399800.1:16267265-16286004 GCF_000299155.1 Elephantulus edwardii | reverse complement strand
TGTGTCTCAGTGTCAAGAGAACAAAGATTCTTACCACTGGTCTAATAGACAGTGTCATGATGGATGGCGAGAAGACTGAAACTGTCAACAGCTTCATCTTGCTTGGATCCACAGTTAGCACCCTTGGTACAAGCAGTCAGGAAATAATGAAACACATTGCAATAGGAAAATCTGCAGTTAGGGAACTTTGCATCTGATTCAGGCCATGATCTTTCCAATTACTAACTATGCATCCAAGACTTGCATAATGAATAAGGATGACAGAAAGAAAATTGATGCCTTTGAGCTATGGTGTTGAGGAAGAGAACTGAACATTCCATTGTCAGCCAAGATAATAGATGTGTCTTGGACTGAGTCCAGCTGGAGTGCTCTTTGGAGGCAAGAATAATGAGACCTCACATACTTTGGACATATTGCTAGGAGGTGCTATTTCTTGGAGAGGAACATGATGTTATGAGGGGTGGAGGGTCGGCTAGGGAGAGGAAGAGCCTCAATCACATGGATTTACAGAGTGACTGCTGCAATGGGCTTTTGTCTGTCAGGAAGTATGAGGATGGTGCAGGATATAACTGGGTCAGATCTTTTGTTCATAGGGTCACTATGAGTCATACTTGACTCAATGGCACCTAACAACAACAGTAACAACAACGACAACAATATGTCAAATTAAGGTCTATAACACCATGTGTTCACAAAAGCTGATCTAACAGAATATGGAAACTACCAAACAATATCATTAATCTCACATGTATGCAAAATACTGCTGAAGATCATTTTTAAAAAAATAACTAGAAAAAACACACAGGTAGAGAAATTTCAGAAATTCAAGCAGGATTTAGAAGAGGCCGTAGCAGTAGCTGATGTTAAATGGATCCTGGCTGAGAGTAAAGAATACAGGAAGAATGTCTATTTGTGCTTTGTTAAGTATGTAAAGGCATTTGAATGTGTGGATCATAACAAGTTATGGCTAACATTGAGAAAAATAGGAATCTCGGAACAATTAATTGTGTTTATTCAAAGCCTATGCCTAGGCCTCAAGACTATTGTTCAAATAGAGCAAGGGAACACTATCTGATTTAAAATTAAGAAAACTATGTGTCAGGGTTCTATAATCTCTCTGTACCTAGTCAACCTGGATGTTGAGCAAATTATTGAAGAAGCTGGATTCTCTATGAAGAAGAATGTGGCAGCTATATTGGAGGAAGACTCATCAATAACTTGTGTTATGCAAACAACATAACCTTGCTTGTTGAAAGTGAGGAGGATTTGAAGCACTTATTACAGAAGACCAAAGAACACAACCTTCAATATGGATTGCATCTCAACATCAAGAAAACGAACATTCTTACCACTGGCCCAATAGACAACATCATGAGAGATTGAGATAAGACTGAAATTGTCAACTATTTAATCTTGCTTGGATCCACAGTCAACACCCAGAACTCAAGAAATAATGAGACATATTGCACTCAGAAGGTATGTAGCAAAGGACCTCTCCAAATTATTGAGTAGCAATGATGTCAGTTTGAGGACTTAGATGTATCTGATTCAGGCCATGATTTTTATAGTCACTTGCTATGCACCTGAGAACTGGACAATGACTAAGAATGACAGAAGAAGAATTGATGCATTTGAGCTGTTGTGTTGGAGAAGAGTAATGAATATCCCATGGACTGGCAAAAGAGCAAACAAATATGTCTTAGAGAAAGTGCAGCCAGAGTACTTCTTGGAGATAAAAATAAAATATTGTCTCACGTACTTCAGCCATGCTTCTAAGAGGGGCTGCTCCTTAATGAATAGCATCATGCTTGGAATGGTGGAGGATCTAAAAAAGACAGGAAGACTTTCAACCAGGTAGACTAACACAGTGACTGTCACAATGGGTTCCAATTGAAGGCTGAAATCCTTGACTTTCTGTAGCAAAAGCTTCAAGTACTTCTCAGTTTTGGCAGAATGGTTGTGTCATCTGCATAACACAGGTTGTTGATAAAGCTTCCTCTAATACTGATGCCGCATTCTACTTCATGAAGTCCAACCTCCCAAATGATCTGTTCCATATATGAATTGGAAAAGTAAGGAGAAAAGATACACCCCTGGTACGTTCTTTCTTGATTTTGAACCATGCAATGCTTCTTTACTCTGTTTGGACAATAGCTTCCTGGTCTAGGTATTGGTTTCACATGAGCACAATCAAGTGTTCTGGGATTCTAATTTTTTTTTCCCAATGTTAGCCACAATTTGTTGTGATCCACACAGTTAAATGCCTTTGCATAGTCAATAAAACAAAAATAGACATCCTCCTGGTACCCTTTGCTTTTGAAAGCCAAGATCTGTTTAACATCAGCAATATTATTCCTGGTGCAATGGACTCTTATGAGCCTGACTTGTATTTCTGGCAGTTCTCTGTTGATGTAGTCCTCCAATTGTTTTGGAATAATCTTTAGCAAAGTTTTACTTGCATGTGATATTAGTGATAATGCTTGATAAATTCCATACTTGGTAGACCTTTTTTTGGGAATGGGAATAAATGTGGATCTCTTCCAGTGAGTTGAGCAGGTAGCTCTTGTCCAAATTTTTTGGTACAACCTGGTGCCATTGGTTCTTTATCATATACTACTTCCAGATAAGGAAATAAAAAGGCATTGCATTGGGAAAGTCAAGGATCTCGCCAAAGTACAAAGGAGCAATGATGTCAATTTAAAGTCTATGGGGAGTCATTCCCCCGTGACCCCCGCACCCTGTGGACATGGCTCTGTGAGCCTCGCAGAGTGTGCTGGCGCGCGCGGCCTGCAGCCTGCGCGCGCTCTCAGTGCCCCGCTCGCCCTGCCCAATGGTATGCTGGGGACCCAGCCAGGCGCTACTGTACTCATGCTGCTCAGCAGCTGCCTCCCTTGCTCTGTTCTGTGTCTCAGTGCCGTAAGTTCATAGACAAACAGGAATGGGTGACGACAGAAAATGATGTTGAAACTGTGGGGATCAGCAGTTTTGCACAGGAAGCTTTGGGAGATGTTGTTTACTGTAGTTCTCCTGAAGTTGGGACAAAATTGAACAAACAAGATGAGTTTGGTGCTCTGGAAAGTGTGAAAGCTCCTAGTGAAGTGACAGACGTTAATGAAGCTCTTTCCGAAAACCCAGGACTTTTTATTAAGTCTTCTTTTGAAGATGGTTGGCTGATCAAAATGACAGAGTAATCCTTCAGATTTTGAAGAACTAATGAATGAAGAAGCCTAAGAGAAATACATAAAATCCACTGAAGAGTGAAAACAAAACCACTCAAAGAAGTAGTCTAAAACAACTTACTCCAGCATAGCTGTCATAAATTAGCAGGGGTCGAATTAAAGCAGCTTGTAGCAAAACATACTGGAAAACAGAAATGATATATTGCTGGAAGAAAGTAACTTTATAATGAGTACAAATAAACCCAGTATACACTTTCTTCATATTACCCTGTGATTTTTTAGTTATAATATCCAGAATCTATTAATTTACATATGGTAAGATTAGTTCTACAAATCATGGGTTCAAGGATACCATTGATATCTTAAGTCTGATATCATTAGTACATTAGTACCTACTGCTGAAATCTGTACCCGGATTTGGGTCAGAATACCTAGTGAACTTTCCAATAGAAATGATAAGTTTTTGTTAGCTGTCCAGTGTCAGCTAAAGAACAATACTGTCTTAATTTTGCCATATACTGCCCTTGCTGGTACTATTTTTTTTTTTTTACATTGAAGCAACAGCCTTGCAGCAAAATAAACAATTTAATAATAAAACATTCAACATTTTAAAAAAATATTTAAAGACTACATTGCAACTTATTCAGGCTATAGTCTTTTTAATTATTTGCTATGCATCTGAGAGCTGGACAATGAATAAGAATGACATAAGAAGAATCAATGCCTATAAATTGTACTGTGGGAGAAGAGTACTAAATATTCCATGGACCACCAAAAGAAAAAACAGATAATGTTTTCAAGTAAGTATGGAGTGCTCCTTAAAGGCAAAGATGGTGAAGCTTCATCACAAATACTTTTAGCATGTTAAGAGGAGTTATCACTTGGAAAGAGACATCATGCTTGGAAAGGTGGAGAGTCAATGAAAGAGAAGAAAACCCTCAAAGAGCTAAATTCACTCAAATACGTCAGAGAAGATAAAGATGAGAAAAACAGGACAGGGTTCAGTTCTGTTATTCATAAGGTTGCTGTGAGTTGTACTTGACTTGACAGCACCTAATAACAACAGTACTGAAATGAAGAACGTATATAACAAACATTACAAAGTGCCAGATATAAACAGCATGTTGTTTTTGTTAGGTGTCATCAAGTCATCTGTAATTCACAGTGACCTTATGTACAACAGCTCTGAAACCTGCTTTATCCTGAGCCAAACTTACTGTCTCTGACACACCTATCCCCATTACCCCAGTCACTGAGTCAATCCAACTCATCCAGTCTCTTCCTCTCTTGCACTGTCCTCCACCCTCCCTAGCATAATTTCCCTCTCCAAGGACTGGTCCCACCTTGCAACATGCCCAAAGTATGTCAGATGAAGCCTCAGAATCCTTGCATCTAAAGAGCAGCTTGATTTCACCCTCTTTGTTCTCCTAGAAGTCTATTATATAGTCAATACTCATCTTCAACACCAATGGCATCCATTCTCCTTCTATGATTCCTAGTCATTGTCCAGCTTTCTGATGCATGGCAAGTAATTGCAAAGATCATGGCTCAGATCAGGCACACCTTAAGATCCAGAATGACATGATAGAAGAGTTCATGGTGTAAATTCAAGGAGGCCAACCATCAAAAGTTGTGAACCTACCAGAGAATCATAACTTGACATACAAAAAAAACTGATTTCTGTATTCTTTCCCTACAGTTATAAGTGGGAAGTTCTGATGGTCAAGTGGTAAGGGTTCACGCTGCCAACCCAGAGACAGGTGGTTCCAAACCACCAGTTCCTCTGTGAAGGGAAAAAGATGGACAATCTCCTCCCATGCAATTTATCCTCTCTGAAAACCTGCTGGAGGATCAACTATGGATTGATTCTGACTCAATTTCACAAAACAGCAACAATTCTAAGGATGTGAAAGGGGAAATATCTGATATAAAAAACAATGTATATGAACTTTGTGAGTAAACTGGTATAAAATTAAAACTAATAATAATTTTTTAAATGTTTTAGATCAATTCTTATTCTCTTAAAGTTTAACTGAAGGCATTGACAGAAATTAAGGATCCAGGGATTGATGGAATACTAATTGAGGTGTTTAGGCAAATAGATGCAGCCTTGAACGTGTTCATTATTCTATGCCAAGAAATTTGGAAAACAGTCAGTTGACCAGCAAATAGGAAGAGATTCATATTTGGAAATGTTATCAAGTGGGGCCAGTCCTGAGAAAAGTAAAAGGTAAAAAAGGAAAGAAGACCTTCAAAAAGATGGATTGACCCAGTTGCTGCAACTACTAGCTTAAAAGTCAACTTTGACTCAGAGACCCTACAAAAGACAGATTGAAAATGTGTCCTAATCTGTGCCATCTTCACAATCTCCACAATTGTTGCAGTCACTGTATCAATCCACTTGCTGAGGGTCTTCCTGCCTTTTGCTTCTGACTCTCTATTTTTCCAAGCATGATATCTTTTTCTACCTTCTAATAACATGCCCACTGTATGTGAGGCCAACTTGCATCATCCTTCTTTCTAAGTGATACTTAGATTACTTAGATACTTAGATTACTTCTTTCTAAGTGATACTTAGATTAGAAGTGATTACTTCTTTCTGGTGATACTTCCTCCAAGACAGATTTCTTTGTTCTTTCAGCAGTCTGTTGTTATGGTGGTTTTGTGCCAATGAGTCAAATATGACTCACTGTGACCCTATGAACAATAGATGTGAACCCTGTCCTGTCCGGTGCCATCTTCACACTTCCTGACACACTAGAGTTCATTGCAGCAGTCACTGTGTTAATCCACCTGGCTGAGGGACTTCCTCTCCTTCACCTCCCTCCACCCGTCTAAGCATCACGTCCCTCTCCAAGAAATATTCCCACCTAGAAGCATGCCCAAAGAATGTGAGATGAACCCTCATCATTCTTGCCTCCAAAGAGCACTCTGGCTGCACCATTTCCAAAAAATATTTGTGTGTTCATTTGGCAGTCTGTGGAATGTTCAGTGCATTTCTTCAACACCACTCAAAGCTCAAAGACATCAATTCTTATTCTGTCATCCTTATTCACTGTCCAGCTCTCAGATGCAAGTGACCAGAAATACCACAGCCTGAATAAGATACACCTTCATCCTCAAACTGAAATCATTGCTCCTCAATAATTTGGAGAGGTTCCTAACTGCAGACTTCCCCAGTGCAGTACGTCTCCTTATTTCCTGACTGCTGATATACCAAGGGTGTTAATTGTGGATCCAAGCACATGAACTTTCAATCTCTTCTCCCTCCATCATATGTTGTCTATTGGTGTAGTGGTATGAATGTGTCTTGGTGGTACTTCCTCCAAAGACATATTTTCTTTTGTTCTTCTGGCAGTCTGTAGGATAGTCGATATTCTTCGCCAATACCACAACCCAAATATATCCCTTCTCAAGGTTTCTTTGTCTTTGTCCAACCTTCACAAGCATATGAAACAATTGAAATACTGTGGCTTTAGTTAGATGAACCTTAGTGTTTACACTGATATCCTTACTCTTTAACACTTTAAATTAGCATTTCACAGCAGATTTTCCCAAGGCAAGAAATAATTTGATTTTTTGACAACTGCTTCTGTTGGTGTTGATTTTGGACAAGAGGAAAGTGAAATCCTTAAATATTTTTTTTTAATATCTACCTTAATGTTGCCTTTAGGCTCAGGTGTATACATTTTTCTTCTCTTTAGGTTGAGTTGTAAACCATAGCGAAGACTTCAATCTTTCTTCAGTAAATGTTCCAAATCTTCTTTACCTTCAGCAAGCAAGATTGTGGCACCAGCATAATACAGGCTGTTGATGAGTCATCCTCTAATCCAGATGTCTCATTCTTGTTCAAAGTCCAGCTTCTGCGGTTAGTGGCTCAGCATAAACAGTGAATAAGTAAGGTAAAAAGATACAACCTTAATACACACTTTTTTCTCTTGTTCTTTACAAATGACTGCTTCTTGATTCATGTACAGGTTCCACGTGAACTCAATTATGTATTCTCATATTCTTAAGTCTTCTCAACAGTATCTATAATTTATTATGGCCCAAACATTCAAATGCTACTGCATAGTCAACAAAACACAGATAAACATCTTCCTAATATTCTCTGCTTTTAGGCAAGATCCATCTGACGTCAATGATATTCTTTTTTTCCCAGTTTCTTTTTAGTTGCTGTTTTTGTTGTTCCAGCTTCTTCTGAATCCAGCTTGAGTTTATGGCACTTTCCTATCATGTACTGTGCCACTTATTCTTTTCTAATCTCCAGCAAAATTTTATTGTGTGTAATATTAATGATGTTTAATAACTTCCATATTCTTTTGAATCACTGGGGTTTGTGTGTTTTTTAAATAAAATTTTTATTTTATACTTACTTACAAAATTCACATACATTGCTTTTCACACTGGATCTTTTTCATTTCCTTTACCCACCCATCCCTCTGCCCATACTCATTCTACAATAACAGTTTTCTAAAGTATTTTTCTTTGTGTAACTGAGTTAGTTCATTCAGTATAATACTCTCCAGGCCCTTCCAGTCTTCTTCTATCATCCCTACTCATTGTCCAGCTTTCTGACACACAGTAAGTATTTGCAAAGACTATTGCCTGGGTCAAGCACACCTTAGTCTCCAAACTGACATTGTTGCTCTTCAGTACTTTAGAGAGGTGTCTGAACAGACTTTCCCAATGTAGTCCATCTTTTAATTTCTTGGCTGTTGGTTCCAAGAATGTTGACTGTGAAGTCAAGCAAACTGAAACTGTTATAATCTCAATCTCTTCACCATCTATCATGATGCTGCCAGTCGTCCCAGTGGTGAGAATCTTTGTTTTCTTAATGTTGAGTTTCAATTATATTTAAGGCTGCAGTTTCTGACCTTCTGCAACAAGCGTTTCAGGTCCTCCTCAGTTTCAGCAATCAGGGACTGTGTAATCTTCACATACATACATGCTCACATTGTTAAGTGTTGTTTAAATGACTACAATTACTATGAATTGTAGTTTATTCAATGGCATGTAATAACTACACCACAATAGTAACCCTGAAAACAGCAAATGGAAACATTGCCTTATCCTGTGCTGTTCTCAAGATCTATACTCAAGCCTGCTGTTGCAGTCACTGTGTCAATCTATCTCATTGAAATTCTTCTCTTTTGCTGACCTTCCACTTTTCTATGCATAATGTCTTTTTTCAAAGACTGGTCCTTCATGACAAGATGTCCAAAATATGAGAGATGAAGCTTCATCATTCTTGCCTCTAAGGAGCACTATGTTTGCATGATCTTGTTTTTTTGGCAGTTTTTGGTATTGTTAATTGGGGAGCTCTGGTGGTCTAGTGGAAAGAAGCTGCAATTCCAAAAGCATATGATTCAAATCCACCATCTGTTCCACAGGAGAAAGATGGGCACACTCCTCCTGTGTGATTAACTGACTCTGGAAACACTACCACTATGATGGTATACAACAGCAGTATAGTTACATAGATATAGATAGATAGATAGATAGATGATAGATAGATAGATAGATAGATAGATAGATAGATAGATAGATAGATAGACAGTCGAGATAGATATGTAGTTGTTATGTATCATCGAGTCAGAACCAATGCATAGCTGACTCTCCAGTAGGATGTGAGAGGCTATAAATAAAGATTGCTCATTTTTTTCCAACAGAGTAGTTGATGAATTCAAACCCCATGCCTTTGAGTTGGCAGGGTTCCTTACCGCTAGGCTACTAGAGCTCCTTTTAGATATAGATATATTGTTAGGTGCCATCAAGCTAAGTATGAATCACTGTGGTCCTCTGAACAGATCTGAACCCTGTCTCATTCTGTGCCATCCTCACCATCTCTGACACACTTGAACCCATTGCTGACATCACTATGTCAATTTATCTGGCTGAAGGTTTTCCTTTCCTGTGCCAATCCTCTACTTTTCCAAGCTTGATATCTTTTCCATGGAATAAACCCTCTTAACAACATATCCAAGTATTTAAGATGAAGCTTCACCATCCTTGCCTTCAAGGAGATTTCTGGCTGTACCTTCTCCAAGACATATCTATTTATTCTTTTAGCAGTCCATGGGCTATTCAGTACTCTTCTCCAACATCACAGCTTGAAGGCATCAATTCTTCTTCTGGCACCCTTATTCATTTTCTAACTCTCAGATGCATAGCAAGTTACTGAAAGACCATGGCCTGAGTCAGGGGCACCTTAGTCTCCAAACTAACATTATTATTCCTCAATATTTTGGAGACATCCTTGACTGCAGACTGCATTACCAGTGTGATAACATTTCCTGATCTCCTGACTGGTACTACTAAAGATGTTGATTGTGGATCCAAGTAAGATGGAATCATTGACAATTTCAATCTTTTCTCCATCTATCATGGGAGCACTGGTAGCCTAGTGGTAAACATCTGCCCTGCAATCCTGAAGGCATGCATTGGGAATCCATCAGCTTCTCCATGGGAGAAACATGGGCAATCTCCTCTCATACAATTATCCACTGGAGGATCAGCAAAGGGTTGTTTCTGACTCAATGGCACACAACAGCAACAACCATGGACTTATAGATCCAGTGATGAGAATTTTTGTTTTCTTGATGTTGAGATGCAATCCATGTTGAAGGAAGACTATACAGCTATAGTCTTTGACCTTCTGCAATGAGCACTTCAAGTCCTCACTTTTGCCAAGCAAACTTGTGTCATTTGCACAACATAGGTTGTTGATAAGTCTTCCTCCACCTTGATGCCACATTCTTCTTCATAGAGTCTGGCTTCTTTAATAATCTTCTCAGCATACAAATTGAATAGCTATGGAGAGAGGGTAGATTTCTGACACACATCCTTCTTAACTTCTTAAAGAGAAACCATCTGGTGTTCTCTTGCTCTGTTCACACCACAGCCTCTTGGTCACATGAGCACGAAATTCTGGTATTCCTATTCCTCTCAATGTTAGCTATAATTTCTCTTAATCCACACAGGTAAATGCCTTTATGTAGTCAAGAAAACAGCAATTCCTTGGAGCATCCGAGACCACGGCCCTGCAAGGGGGCTTCTAGAGGCGCTATGGCTATCCTGGTACAATGCCCGGGGCTCCCTCCCACTTCTCCCGACTGCTCCTTGGAGGATGGGCTGAAGATGGGCAGTCAGCATCAAGGCATCCAGAGCCTGTGCCCGAGGAGGGCTCGGAGGATGAGCTTCCCCCTCAGGTGCACAAGGTGTAGACCAGGTTGAGGAGAATCCCTGTATCCCAGGATGGAGGCCACTGTTGCCCTGCCATCCCATCCGTCCGCCATGGGGGGCTCCTCTGAGTGTTGCTGGCTCCACGTGTGTGGTGTTTGTGTGTCCGTGCCTGGCCAAGGGAGGTGCCAATGCTGGCCTTGCCACAGCCCCAGCAGAGGAATTTGGGGCGTAGCAATTAGGAGCACACAGGACTCTAGCCTCATCCCCACGCGACCCCCCCTTGGCTCAGAGTGTGGTGCTAGAAACTGGTCCCCAAGCCCAGCCCCAGTACTGCCACCTTTGCACCCACCCCTGCAAGTTCTCCAGAGGGCTGCCGACCACCGAAGCTGCCAAGCAGGGGGACTGTGTGCCAACTGGAGTGGGGTGGTTGGGCTCTGGCCCTCACCCCCAGTACCCCCCACCGTGTGCAGTTGAGCAACTCAGGCTGTGGCCCTTACCTCACCTCAGTGTTCCCCCCATGCTGCAGCCTGCTCACGTCTCCTGCCTCTGCACTGGCATGTGCTGCTTGCTTCCCTTCTGTTGGGCTTACGCTTTGTATTGGGCTGGATGTCCAGCCCCCAGCTCTCCTGACACTACCTTTTGACACTAAGACAGCTTCTAAATCCCTGGAGCGGAATTCAGATTCTTTGCTGCTCTTCCACCTTTTGAGATGGGCACCTAAGAGGCCGAGGCCTCTTCAAGGCGCTCATTGCCAATTAGCCTCCTGACCAGGGTTTAGAATGGCCGCAGCTGGAGGGCACCCTGGCTGTTTTCACCTCCCAGCGAGTGAGCTCAGGCCCGAGTCCCGGCGCCCCCTACAGGTGGGGAGGGGGGGGCGACAGGAAGGCCTCGCCCTAGGCTTTGGGCTGCCGCATTGCATGCTGGGACTCGTCCCTGCAGTCCGCCTCACAAACATCTCTCACCTCTGGTCCACTGAGTGGTGAACTGAGCTGCCTGAAATCAGCAGTGGGACGGGGTGGGGATCGTGTACAGCTTGATAGCCCTTAATAAAGACGGGACTTTAAAAAGAAAAAGAAAAAACAAACAAACCAGCAATTCCATAACTGAGAATATATCCAAAAGAAACCAGAGCTGCAACTCAAACAAATATATGCACAGCATGTTATTGCTGTGTTATTCACAATAGCAAAGAGATGGAAGCAACTCAAGTTTCCATCAACAAATGAATGGATAGAAAAACCATGGCACATTCATGCAATGGAATATTATGCAGCACTAAAAACCAATGAACTTGTAAAGCATATACAACACAGGTGAACCTGGAGGACATTATGCTGAATGAAATATTTCCACCACAAAAGGACAAGTATTGCATAACCCTGCTGTTATAAAATAGGACTTATATGAAGGGGTGAGGAGAGAATAGGAAGATAATGAATAGATAATGAACACTGTATTGGAACAGATGAGGGGAAGAACAGTCCGAAAGGAACATATAAGTACATATTATAAGTATGACAGCAATGAGAAACAAGAGGTATATTGCAAAGTGAACTGGGACAGGGTGGAGGGAAAGAGAGGGAAGAGAATGTACAACAATGAATAAATTTTAAAAAAGAGAAAAATAAGCTTAGCTGCAAAGATTTTAAAAAAGGAAATTCAAAGAGACATCCTTTTAGTATCCTCTGCATTATGCCAGGATATATTTGACATCAGCAATGATATCCCTAGTTAATCAGCCTCTTCTTCTTCTTTATTATTATTATTATTATTATTACTATTATTATTAATTTTAATCGAGGTGCTCCACCCAACACCATCTATCACGGGTAACCAT
This sequence comes from Elephantulus edwardii, assembly GCF_000299155.1. Taxonomy (NCBI): domain Eukaryota; kingdom Metazoa; phylum Chordata; class Mammalia; order Macroscelidea; family Macroscelididae; genus Elephantulus; species Elephantulus edwardii. The sequence continues at coordinate 16,273,803 of NW_006399800.1, read as the reverse complement.
TATTGATTTGACCCATGAATGAAAGTCCTCAACATTTGAGTGACTTTCGTCCTTTCTCCAGGTTCATAGGGTTTCCAGAGGCAAGCTATTTATGGAAGTGAATGCCACTCCTGCTTCCAAGCTTGTTTTATTTGGGGAGCTCCACCCAACACCGTCCACCATGGGTAACCGTTATTGCATTTGACACATAAGTGTCACAGTGTTTAGCTTCACAGCAACCACGAGTTGCTATGAGGTGCCTATGACTCGATGTCACTTAACAACAAGGAGAGAGACCAGTTGGCCTAGTGGACAGAAAGCTATGCTACCAAGCCAAAGGTGGGTGACTCTAATCTGCTGCCCTCAGGCCTGTTTTTCATTGGTTTTGGTCAAACATTCTTATAGGTCTTATAGCCCTGGGGTGTCCACTTGCTGTACAGAGGTAACTTGTGGTCGCTGTGAAGCTGAACACTGTGACACTGATGTGTCAAATGCGATGATGGTTACCCATGGTGGACAGTGTTTGGTGGCACTCCCCAATTAAAACAAGCTTGAAAGCAGGAGTGGCATTCACTTCTGTAAATAGTTTGCCTCCAGAAACCCTATGAACCTGGAGAAAGGATGAAAGTCACGTAAGTGTCGAGGACTTTCTTTCATAGGGTCACTATGAGTTGCCTACAACTCAACAGCACTTAACAACAACAACAACATTATTAATTTTAATGAAAATTTACAGGGACTTTGGACTTCCATCCATTCATTCATCACCCCTCACCCGCACCCCCAGTTCACTCTTCTCTTTGAAAAGTAAAAGAAAAATTATTTCACTGTTTTACAATCCCTCCCCCCAGGTCCATTCCACTGTGAAGCCTTCATTCTGGACTCCTGTCATGATAATAATACCTAATCACATATTCCTTTTAAACAGTTTTCTCCCTCATCTGTTTCAATGCAGTATACATTACTTATCCCATCTTTCTCAGTCTCCTCCCAATCCCGATGTCAGTCCTGTTTTAAAATATGACACTACATTAAACAAAAACACCACTTCAATTCTAGTTTTAATTTAACCAGTGATAATTTTTTACAGTAAGTAATTTAAAATAAAAAAATCTCATCTTTTTAAAAATAGAACAATAGAAAAATGTTATATTTGTTCAAAGTGAAATATGATAAGTTATACCAAGTCTGAAGATTTCATCAGTTTCACAAAACATAGTACGGAACTACGAATTTTACAAAATGTAATGTGTATAAATTGTTGATTGGAAAGCCAACCTGCTCTGTAAATTTCCACAGACACAATAAATATTTTGAAAACATTAAAAAAAATTTTTTATCTTCAAAAAGAAAGAAGAAAAACAAGTTAAATTGAAAGTCATTGAACCTTCAAGAGGAAAGAACAATTTTATTTATCTTATCTTTCTTTTTTTTTTCATTTGAAAACTTCTTTTTTCTTTATTTGAGTGTGTTTAAAATTGTATTGGTTTCTCATCCATATGCATTTTATTTAATAACATTGCAATTATAATCTCACTGAATCACTTGTATAAACCCATTGGATTATTCATCACATTAATCAACTGTGGTTAATGTTATTAATTAATGATAATGAATAATCACATCTTATTGTATGTTTGGGAGAACTTCAGTAGAATTTTGGAGTCCTCTACAACTCGACAGCACTTAACAATAGAGAGAGAGACCAGTTGGCCTAGTGGACCAAAAGCAATACTACTAAGTCAAGGGTGGGTGACTTTAATTCATGGCCCTAAGGCCTATCTTTAATTGTTTTTGGTGAAACATTCTTCTAGGTCGTATCGGCCTGGTGTGTCCACTTGCCATACAGAGGTAACTTGTGGTCCCTGCGAAGCTGAACGCTGTGACACTGATATGCCAAATGCAATAACAGTTGACTTGGTAGCATCACTTTCTGTCCACTAGGCCAACTGATGTCTCTCCATGTTGTTGTTGTTGTTAAGTGTCATCGAGTCATAGATGACACATAGTGACCCTATGAATGAAAGTCCTCAATACTTGTGTGATTTTCATCCTTTCTCCAGGTTCATAGGGTTCTGGAAGCAAGCTGCTACTCCTGCTTCTAAGCTTGTTTTAATCAGGGAGCTCCACCAAACACTGTTCACCATGGATAACCATTCTCACATTTGACACATCAGTGTCACAGTGTTCAGCTTCACAGCAACCACAAGTTACCTCTGTATGTCAAGTAGACACACCAGGGCTACAAGACCTAGAAGAATGTTTGACCAAAAACAAAAATGGGCCCTATCCCCAATTCATTTGGCAAGTCCTCTCTGCTGACACCCACTTGGGGCAAAAAGAAAGCCACAAACATCCCAAACATTCCATACTTGCCTCTCTTCAAGATGCAAGAAGCTGCATCCAGCTGAGTTGAGATTCACAAGACACTCACCCTCAGCCTGTAGGCATGGCCAGATATTTCAATATCTTAGCATTCTGGCTCGCCCAAATGTTGGCAAACTCTGGGCCAGAGACACCCAATTTATCAGGCAAGTCTGCTCTGCTGACACCCACTTGGGGCAAAAAGAAAGACACAAGTGCCCCGAGCGTTCCATACTTGCCTCTCTTCAAGATGCAAGAGGCCGCATCCTCAGTACTCATGTAGAGCCAGGAATAATACATGTTCTAACCCGCTAGGGTGAGAAAGACATAGTTCATGAATCATCAAGGGGAATATTTAATAACTCCTTGCCATCATCCTGTTGAAGAAGAAAAAAATAGTCTTTCTATACTGTATGTTGCTTTCTTGGTGGTGGTGGTGATGGCGGTGGTTGTTGTTATTGTTGTTGTTGTTTAGTGCTGTGGAGTCATAGACGACTCATAGCAAGCCTATAAACGAAAGACCTGAGGACTGTTCATAGAGTTTCTGGAGGCAAGCCATTTTGGAGTGGATGCCATTCCTGCTTCCAAGCTTGTTTTAATCAGGAAGCTCCACCAAACACTGTCCACCATGGGTAACCATCATCGCATTTGGAACATCATTGTCACAGTGTTTAACTATACTTTATTAAAGCTTAAATACAAGACACAAAAGGAACAAACTTTCCTATTAATATTACTAAATTCCAGAGCAAAGCTCAAGAGCATTAATAGAAAAAGATCAAACTCCTAATAAGACAAAATTCACAATGTCTCATACCCAATCAAATACTACCAGAAAAATGAGAGATAAGAAAATATCACCTACAGAGAGTGTGGAAATTACTATAAAGAAACAAATTCACAAAACCCAAAAATGGTATAATTAGTAGAATGCTAATATTATTATATGTCATAATTAATAAGCTAGAAAGAATATTGAACTTGTTAAGCAGAAATATGAAAGACTTTAAATTTTTCATCAGACTTCTAGAGGCGAAAAGTTCAACATCTGAAATTAAACTCATGTATGCACAAGTATGTGTGTGCAGCCCATGTGTGGACACACGTGTGCGTTCGCATCCACACACATAGGATAGCATTAACAGTGTATTAGACACTGCAGAAATAAAGACTGGCAAACTAGAGAACATAGAAATAAATGAAACTCAGAGAAATAAAATGTGGCAAGAAAAGGAAGATAAAAAATCATTAATAAGCCATGTAGCAACCTCAACATAAATGTTATTGATGATCTCCAAGAAGAGGAAGATAAATAAAGGGGAAGAAGAAATAACAATTGTAGAGAAAAGGACATTCATTAGCTTGACTGAATGAAATTGTTTAACAGTGAACTCATTTTTCCCTCATAGAAAATCAGAAGAAATAAAAACGAAAATGTATTAGTCACTAAAATATATGTAGCTGTAGCAAAGTATCAAAATTTGTCATTAAAATATGAAATAATAAACATCAACATTGTTGTGGTTGTTGTTGTTGTGTACCATAGAGTCAGAACAGACCCATAGCTGACCCTCCAGTGAGTTTTCAGAACCAGTTAATTGCACAGGAGGATATTAAAAAATAAATAAATATCTGAACAGTTTTTAAATTTTATGAAAATTTGAGATTCAAAGTCAATAAATCCTAAGCACAGAATCATGATGACAACTATAATAAATCACAATAAAATCTAATTTCTTGGAACCAGTGATAAAGAGAACATCTTAAAAAGGGGGGACACCTTATGTTTAGAGGAACAAATATAAACACAATGGATTTGTTGTTGTTGTTGTTGTTGTTGGAAACACAGCCATGGAACCTTTGGGAGTGTCATTTAAATTGCTGAAAGAAAAGACTTTCAAATCTAGCAAGATATCTTTGGAAACTGAAGGTAAGATGAAGACTTTGTTGGTTATTCAAAAGCCAAAATCATTTATTATTGACAAATATATGTTACTAAAGATGTTCTCTTCTTAAAGTTCCTAAAATAGAAAGAAAACCTTAACAGACAGAAATACAACCTATGCAAAAGGATGAAGGGTACAAGAAATGATAAGGGTACAAGGACAAATATCTAAGATTTTTAAATTTAAAAAATCTTTTTAGAGAAACATTATAGCAGCCAGGGGGAATGTAGTCTCTGGCTACCCTGCACACCAGCACCACCAAGGATAATTAAAAACTTTAGAAGAGGGGGGTGAAGGCAGGAGAGATCCCCATCACATTACTGGAGACCTGAGAGGGAAGCTGCATAGACTGTCAGGACCCTGCTCCCATCACTGCCTCTCAGGAAAAAGATTGCAGTAGTCAGTGGGGAGGTGGTCTCTGGCTACCCTGTACACCAGCACCACCAAGGACAATTACAAACTTTAGAAGAGGCAGGTGCAGACAGGAGAGATTCTCACCAGGTTACTGGAGACCTGAGAGACTGGAGATCTCACTCCTTCCCAGACAGAGAGAACAGCAGCCATGGGAAAGCTGATCTCAGCCCTCACTATGGTCAACCAAGGACAATTAGAAACTTTAGAAGAGGCAGGTAGCACTCAAATGAGATTCCTGCAGGGCTGAACTGCAGTCCAGAGAGAAGTGGAAGAACTTTAGGAAAGGTGAGCTTTCTCGCTGTACAGGACCAAAAAGAACTACTGGTATAGAGAGTTGTCCTCAATAATAAAGGAAATACTTTAAGTCTACAACTAATCAATAATATTATAAAGACAAAGAGTTGTCAACAACTTACTTAGACACAATAGAAATGGCCTAAAACTCACCCCAAAAAAACCCTTTACATAATGTCAAGAAAATCAAAGGGAGTTTCAGTGTCAAATACTGTTCAAAAACAAAATATACTTTCTCCTCCAAAAAAGTAAAGTATATTGTAGACTCAATGAATAATCAAGAGACAGAGAGGCAAAAGAAATACAGCTACTGAAGAAGGTGGAAATAATGGAAGACATAAATAAAGTGACTATCCCAGAGACAGGAAGCCAGAAGACCACTCGGACAGACTCATCACTGAGTGAAGAAACTGAGCAGATCATAAAACAACTTCCCCACAGAAAAAGTCTTGTCCCAAGTGGTTTTGCAGCTCAATTCTACCAAATATTCAGGACTCTCTCACTAATTCTACTCAAATAATTAAAATAAAAAATAGAAAAAGAAAGAACAGTTCCAGAGTCACTCTATGAAGCAAACATAACCTTAACACCAAAACCAGGCAAAGATATTTCCAGAAAAGAAAAGTACACAAAAATATCTTTCATGAATCCCTAACAAAATCTTGGTCAATAGAACCCAACAGGATATTTAAAAAAATAATTCATCGTTTCTTTTCCTCTCTGGCTGCATGAGTGAAAGCCGCCATCATGAATGACACAATGACTATCTGGACCAGAAAGTTCATGATCAACTGACTACTGCAGCAGAAGCAAATGGTATTGATGTTCTTTAACCTGGCAAGGCAATAGTTCCTAAGAGAGAAATTCGAGGAAAAACTAGCAAAATTGTACAAACCCACACCAGATGTTATCTTTGTGTTTGGATTCAGAACCCACTTTGGGGGTGGCAAGACTACAGGCTTTGGCATGATTTATGACTCCTTGGATTATGCGAAGAAAAATGAACCCAACCACAGACTTGCACGACATGGTCTGTACGAGAGGAAAACTACTTCAAGGAAAAAGTGCAAGAAGTGCAATAACAGGATGAAGAAAGTCAAGGGGACTGCAAAGGTAAACGTGGGAGCTGGCAAAAAAGTGTGCTGGAGATTGGATAACAGAAGAAATAATAAACATTCTCCATTGACTTGATCTGTGATGACTGTGACTTTTTCACCAGAGGATTAATAAACTGTAAAATCCTTAAAAAATAAAATTCATCATGACCAAGTGGCATTCATAACAAGTATGCAAAGGTCGTTATCATAAGAAAAACATCAATGTCATTTATCACATTGACAAAGCAAAGAACAAGAACCACATAATCTTATCAATTGATGTATAGATGGCCTTTGATAAATACAACAAACTTTCCTGATTGAAACACACAACAAAATAGTAAGGGAATGTCCTCAAAATAGTGAAAAGTATATATTCAAGACCAAGAGCCAATATCATTCTCAATGAAGAAAGACTAAAGGCATTCTCCTTGAAAACAGTGA